>NC_012878.2:18767399-19125403 GCF_000003195.3 Sorghum bicolor | reverse complement strand
CCCCCGCCGCGAGCCACTGCGCCGCCGAGGAGAGCCCGTGCGCCGCCGCCACCGAGGACGTCCGCGCCGCCGATGAGGTAAGCCGAGGTGTGACGGCGGCACCCGTGCGCGCCGCCGCCCCTCCCAACGCCGGCGGGAGGCAGCTTGCTGGGCCCTGTTGGGCCTGGCAGGCGCCCTTGCTGCCTTTTTTTTTAAATTTTTGTAAATTATTTATTTGTAAATTATTGATTGTTTATTAATTATTAGGGTTTGTTTGTTAATTAATTATATATTTGTTAATTATTAGTTGTTAATTAATTATTAGGGTTTGTTTTGTAAATTATTTAATTGTTAATTATTGGTTGTTAATTAATTATTAGGGTTTGCTTTGTAAATTATTTAATTGTTAATTATTGGTTGTTAATTAATTATTAGGGTTTGCTTTGTAAATTATTTAATTGTTAATTATTGGTTGTTAATTAATTATTAGGGTTTGTTTGTTAATTAATTATATATTTATTAATTATTAGTTGTTAATTAATTATTAGGGTTTGTTTTGTAAATTATTTAATTGTTAATTATTGGTTGTTAATTAATTATTAGGGTTTGCTTTGTAAATTATTTATTTGTTAATTATTGATTGTTAATTAATTATTAGGGTTTGTTAGTTAATTATGTATTTGTTAATTATTGGTTGTTAATTAATTATTAGTGTTTGTTAGATAATTATTTATTTGTTAATTATTGGTTGTTAATTAATTATTAGGATTTGTTAGATAATTATTTATTTGTTAATTATTGATTGTTAATTAATTATTAGGGTTTGTTAGTTAATTAATTAGGGTTATTTATTTGTTAGTAATTATTGATTATTAAATTAGTGTTAGTTAATTAATTAGGGTTATAAATTATTTGTTTACTTAGATGACTACTCCATCGAATGAGATAGAAACACCGGGATCCAACACCTCTGGATCCGACACTTATAGGAGTCCGAGCGTATCACCACGTGAATCCCCCAGAGCTAAGAAGGCTCGTCTAGAGTTGGAACATGACCCGACATACGAGCCTCAAGCTGATCCGCATGATGATGAGGTATATATTGTAGTAGTGTCTATACAATAGAATACATGTGTATATATGTATATACCTAACAATTGAATGGACAGGAGGTGTTATCTCAAGTTGTTGCCGAAATGGAGGCAGAAGAACAAGATGTTCAGAAGGACATGGCACCTCAAACGACTGGGACATCCTCTGAGCCAAGAAGTAAAACAAAAAAGAGTGATCAGGCACGAGGAGACAGAGGAAGGAATAGATTTCCAGAAGAAGTTTACCAGATTATAGAGTTAAGTCCGAGCGGAGAGCCCTTAGCACCTCTAGAGGCGCTACCCAAATTTAGGGCCGCAATTGGATATTTAGTAAAAGAGGAATTTGATATCAGTTGGAGTGATTGGAGTATGGTGCCACAAGTGAAAAGGACCACTTGCTGGAATCGCTTGTGCACTCGATTTATTTTTCCCGATGGTACAGATGAATTGGCCAAGGGTTATGTCATGAAGCAGTTGGCAATATCATTCCGGGGCTATAGGCACGATATGAACAAAAAGTGGTTGCAGAAGGGACGGGACCCGACGAAGCGGTGCCCTATCACAGAGGCTCAGTGGGCACGTTTTCGTTTGATGAGAGAATCAGACGATGGCAAGGCTAAGAGCAAAGCCGCCTCTGAACTCGCGAAGAGGAACAAGTATCACCACCACCTTGGCACTGGTGGTTATAAGACCAAGATTCCTAATTGGAGGGCAGAAGACGATGCAAAGAGGAGAGAGGGCCATTTGGCATTGACCGATATAGTGCCTGAAAGGAGTGCGAATTGGCTTCGTGCTCGGAAGGCAAACACTGAGAGCGATGAGATGTCATGTCCCGATGAGATTAGAGAAGTTGCCGACAAGGTTTTGGAAGCATCAAACCTATAAAAGAAAGGTGCCTTCAAGTCACAGAGGGAGAGGGACATCCTTACCCATGCTCTAGGTAACCCCGAGCATCCAGGATGTGTACGGGGATTCTCCTCCAGAATTAGTTGGAAAGAAGGATTCGGTGATGAGTGGAAAGGCATGTATAAGAAAAGAGACCGACATAAGGAGGAAATGAAAGATTTTTTTGAGCAGCAGGCTGCAAAAAAGTTTAGGGATATGATGGAAGACTTCTTTACAAATCCTGATCCTGAAGTAATGAAGCGGTTGGCTGGAGCAGTGTCTGCTCAACAAATGTCCTCACAAGCTCCTTCGCATATGCAGCTTGTACCAGCTCAACCCTTGGAGCGTCAGGAGATGGCCTCACAATCTAAGCCCTTTCCAAGCAGTATAGCGTCAACAACAAATAAGGACCATTATCCAGTTGATGATATTGATAGACCTTGGCCTTGCTCCTTGGTCATATCCTATGGCCTTAAGAATCAACATACTAAGCAAGTGGCCACCGGTAATGCTATCCCAGGACGTACATTCCATACTGTTGACATGCAAGATGCATACTGTAGGGTGGAATTGTTGACGGTCGAGGCCGGATATGAAGACGACTTCATAGACATCCCGACCTCTGAGGGTATAGAGAAGCTTGGATAAGCAATCAATAACTTCATACAATGGCCGAGACGGTACGTAAGGTTGATTGATCCACCAGCGCCACCCTCTCCAAGCATAGTGCCTCAACCATCCCAAGAGGCCGAAACATATCAACAACCACCATCACCAATGCATGCTCCAGCATCCCTGTACATTTATGAGCCACCACCATCCTCCCCAATACATGAGATGGCATTCTTGCAGAATGAGCCCGAGGTGCCAGCTAAGGAGAACATGCCTGAGCAGCAGACTCCGCCATCCAAGGAGAATAAGCAAACTCCCCCACCACCTCCAAAGGAGAAGGAGGATGAGCAAACTCCCCCACCACCTCCAAAGCAGAAGGAAGATGACCAAACTCCCCCAGCAGCACCGGCGTCAAAGAAGGTGAAGAAATTTCCAATTCCAAAATTGATTTCTCCCTTTGAGCCAAAAAAGGGGAAAGCAGCAGGCACAGCTCTCTTTCTGAAAGGACTTGGAAAGCAGCGGACAGCACGGCTTATTGAGCTCGAACCGTCACAGAAAAAGGAAGCCACCGCCCAGTCAATAGAAGCCATGCCCCCATCAAAGGAAGCCCCAAGTGGCGATGTACATGTCAAACAGCCATCAAGTCAACCATTGACCCTAACGGATATCAGAAAGCCAACGATTGATGATTATGTCAATGTCCCTAGTGACTATGTGCCTGGAAGGCCTATGCTCCAATGGACGATGCTTGATAAGATTCAATGGCCGATAAAAAGATTTCATGACTGGTACATGAGAGCAGTGCATGCTGGCCTCCATGCAATAAGAGTTGATATACCAGCAGACGTGTTTGCTACTGGTAACGAAAAAAGCAAGGCATTTGTTACCTTTGAGGACATGCACTTGTTATTGAACTATAGGCGGCTTGACGTCCAACTCATAACAATCTGGTGTCTGTAAGTATCACTCATGCACACACAATTATTATTAATATGTAGTGTGAAACTCTAATATGTAGATGTTGTCTGTAGTTTGCAAGATCACGAGCAGAGGTCATTATTATCTACCAGATCGATGGTCGGTTATCTGAGCCCTATCAAGTTACAAGAAAATATGCACAAATTTGTACTATCAAAGGACGATAGAGCAAAGATAGAGAAAGACAAAACACCAGAAGAAGTTGCAGAAGCTATTAAAGAGTTGCAACGAAAATACAAGGATAATTATGCCCTCTATCTTGGTAGATCAATGCTGTGGTATAAGTATAGGGATTTTATATTGGCACCTTACAACTTTAGGTAAGCTTGACTTCATATACGTACTTCAAATAATTATCGTGCAAACAATATACATGTGTCGCTCACTCATTTATTCATGCAGTGACCATTGGATTGTTTTTTATATTTATCCCTTCGAAGGGAAGGTGCTTGTCCTAGATTCTTTACATGTTCCTCCCGAGAAGTATCAACCATTCTTGGTTCAATTAGAAAGGTGAGTGAGCCAACATATGAAACCACATGCGTACTTATATAAATTAGAGTTTCAAAATAACTTTAGTGATTTATAATCGATATCTACAGGGCATGGCGGTTTTATAAGAGACAAAAGGGACCAGTCGACTCCGCACGCTCAGATCCTAGGGTGCCATTGATGATACAACACCACTATTCGGTATGTTGTCCAAACACATTTCATCATATAAATAATACATAAAGCATGGCAAATTTAGAATAATCCGTTGCTCATTATATAGTGCCACAAGCAACCACCTGGATCGGTCTATTGTGGGTACTATGTCTGTGAGTTTATAAGACAGCGGGGACGTTACGTCAGGGACAAAAATATGGTAAATAATATATATGTATGAAGTTTTCTCATTAAAGTTGCAAAATTATATATTGAACATGTGTCAATCATGCTTTTAAACTTTGTTTGCAGCCAAAAAAGCAACGAAAGGACGTGCCCTTTACACCAAAGACGCTGGAAGACATAGTAGCAGACTTGTGTGGTTTCATAATGAGAGAAATAATTCCAAGTGACGGTGCATATTTTGATCATGAGGGCGATTTAGCAAGTAATAAATTTAGAGTGCTGACAGACATAGCAGGTCTAAATCTGAAGCGAAATGACATGTAAACACTGTATGGTTGTGCGGATAACATGCATTAATTGACGTGTATATATGTAATTTTATGGTTGATGTTTGATTTCATGTTTACAATTCTATAATATATATATGTGGTGTATATGTATGATGTGTGTGTGAGTGTGTGTGTATATATATATATATATATATACATATATATGGTGTTTAGCACTGTGTTTGGTGGGAAAAATTAAAATTTTAAATATTTATATAAAAAATTATTTACACAGGCGGTGTAGTGTGAGCCGCCTGTGTAAATTACATTTATACAGGCGGCTCACATTGTCAGCCGCTTGTGTAAAAGTTCATTTACACAGGCGGCTGGCTAGGTGCGCCGCCTGTGAAAACCATATTTTCACAGGCGGCTCACACAGCACCGCCTGTACTGTGGTCCATTTTGTACTGACCCCTGGTACAGGCGGTGTGCTCGGCCGCCTGTGAAGATGCCTTTAGCGCCGCCTGTAATAATATTTTCTGTAGTAGTGTATACTTCTGTACATCAATAAATTCTATTAAAATTACATAAAGAGAAGACCCGAACGTCAACTCTGGAATACCCTAGACGACTTAGGAAGGCGTGGCCTGAAACCTGGGACCCACTTGCCATAGAGCAGGGGCGGGCGCCTAGGGTAGGGTGGTGCGGCCACCCGGAGACTAGACCAATTTGGTGTAGTCTCGTGGACAGTGGCGGAGCTAGAACTAAAATATAGGGGGCCTAATTTTTTTAGATGAAGAAAATGCTACACGATTTCTATCAAAGGGCATGCATAGCTGACCCTGGCCGCTAGCTAACATAGCGATTGGGCTGCCTTTGAGATGGCTACGCTAAAACAGCAAGCCACGATAGTATATAGTAGCGAATGGGTGTGGTGCATGTTTAAGTCGGTTTGAACATCAACCATGCAGGACAGGGGGCTTCAGGAAACCACGGAGGCAAGTGGGGGCCATGACCCAGTATGGCCTCTACCTAGCTCCACCAGTTCTAGCGGATCCTACCTCCACCGACTTTGAGGATTAATCTTAAGCGCATGTTTAAGTCGGTTTGATCCAAAGGTTGTGGTGCTTCCTAGAAGGCTATAAAATACAAGCCTACCCCCCCGGAGGAGAGCTTAGAATTGAGAGAGAAAAATAGAATTATATTTTTATTCTCATCTGAGAATTTGTGGGAGCCATTGGAGCCAGGGATTAGAGATAGATTAGCTACTCCTAATCTTCATCTTCTACATAGGTTAGATTAGATACAGGAAGAGTCGGGCTCCTGTGCTCGGAAATTCAAGATCTTCGACATCAGGGATTGGTATTATCTTTTATCTCTCTTTTGACTTTATTCTAAATATCATTATCTTTTATCGTTATGTTCTAAATATCATTATGTTTTTGTTTATTATAGGTGCGCAGTGCTTAGATGCTGTATATCTGCAATTAAACCCTATTGGCCTGGTAGCGTGGTAGATAACAGAAGTGGTAGCGTGGTAGATCACAGTGGTGACAGTTCTATTGAGTCCTTTGTATTCCATCCCCCGTTTGTAGGACAGGTAGAACCGCAGTTGTGTAGGATGTCTAGCTCTATCTTGGCTTTTTATAGCAATGTTCCTTATACAGATGGAGCCGTCAAGCTCCAGCCACCTGGCTATAGCGATCCTCACCGATGGGCAGCCGACCCGTCCAACAACCGGAACGGACAGACCTCTGACCTCTCACTCTGTGCAGTCCGCACCTATCGGTCTAGTAGACCGGCCAGCCGTTCTGACGTCTCCCCTACGTCCACATGCACCATTGCTCGTCGACCGGTGCCGTCGCCGTCGCCGAGCCGACGCTATTGAGTGCCAACCCAATCATGGCACGACCACGATCAGATAAGAGATTTAGATCACAGACATAAATTTCATGACATGTACTATGTGTGTGTTTGCTATTTTTTGCTTTTAGCCCTAGTGGAAGAGGTGGCCTGGATACATGGAGAAAGAGACCAACTTGCTCGGGATCACGCTCAGATGGAAAAGAGCTCCAGAATGATGGCACATGAGCTCAAGACCAAAAACCAAGAATTGACTAGTAAGTACCATCGGCTTATCGAGTGTTGTTAGGATACTAGTGATCGGCCATTGATGTTTGATGTATATATGTGCAGTACTAAAGGAAAACACGTAGAAGGATCTTGAAGAATTGATAAAGAAGTGGAATATCTAGAATGGAAGTGTACCCAGGTCATGAATGGGATCGCCCCGAGTTGCCAGATAATGAGCCCCATGCACAAGCGCTTGGGTTGATTGAGAAGTGTCATCATGCTTGGTGATGGCTCCATTAATTTGTGAAGGAGGCTAGAGAGTATGAGGGTGCCCACATGCTAAGCATGGTGCGTGCCCACTGCCTACTGTTGGACCTTCCCAGGTTGGAGAGGAGCTACCCCAAAGAAGTTGGTCCACGAGAAGTGGATGACCTTCGCGTTGGTCTCCTTGATCTAGCGGCGACGGTGATCGGCAATATCAACCTGTGTGGGTCATCGGCTCCCGTGAACCAACTAGGATTAGAGGGGTCGTCTTCACTATGGCTGGAGGCCTCATCAGATGGAGATGGATGATCGGCGCCTGTAGACTGAACCAGCTAGGCATCGGTGGTCCAACCTTCCTCAGCAGCGCTAGAGGTACAAACTCTAACAGAATCGACCAATTTACAAGAGATCAACTATGAAAAACTCCCACCAAAGCAGTTCCTTTAACATAATCAAACTGCCATAAACCCGGTAGTCTGTGAAATCATGAGGAATTTCAAACCAACCATCATACAAGCCAAGATCATAGTGATTCAACATAACAGGTCACATGTTACATCCGTTTCACAAGTAGTTTGACATACATCGGAGTTCAATATAGTTATTACATGTTGAGTTGAAAAGTAGCGGAAGCAAAGTAATTTTGAAACTAACATTGCCCTTATTTCAAATACATGCCAGTATGTAGGTCCACTACATGAAAAGCAGCATAGATGAGGTAACTAAGAAGGATCATGCCCATGATCTCACTCCTCTACTATGGTAGGAGTCATCCAACTTTTGGAGTAGACATGATACCTCACAAACTGCAACAAGTGGGGACAAACCTAGAGTATATGAAGGTACTCAGCTAGACTTACCCATCATAAACGAGAAATATTATGACACCAAGGAGTATGCAAGGCTTTATTAGTGGGGCTAGCTTGACATCACTTTAGCATAAAAAGCTCAAGTTACAAGTAAGTAACGTTTCAGGTATTTAGCTCAAGTTAATAATCATTAACCTGTCATCTATATTGGCATCTATACTATAGCAATCACTTGATTAAGATACAACAGTAGTATCCATATTAGATATAGGATTTCCAACATCATCATCATACAATAACCATCCAGTGTTCTATAAACATTACTACGATGACGAAGCTCTCAAGTCAAGTGCTCACTACCCAGAAGCGATGGTGATTCGAATCGATTCCTAACCAGCTAGTGATTTGTTCCCCACACAGACCACACTCACTAGTCAAAGTGAGCTATAGGTCACCGGGTGTACTATTTTGGTCCTAGCATGTGTTTGACAGGCACCGCCTGTACTCAGGGACCGGTCGACTACTAGGCGCACCATAGCTTTGCAATGTGCCCCCGTCATTCCCCATTCAGCACCAATACAGCGTGTACATTAGGTCAATTCTTGGCCCAAATAGTGTTTTGGCTTCACATTTAGAATGACTTATCCTTCCAGTCAAGTCAAGTGCTCACTATCCAGAAGCGATGGTGAATCGAATCGATTCCTAACTAGCTGGTGATTTGTTCCCCACACAAACCACACTCACTAGTCAAAGTGAGCTATAGGCACCGGGTGTACTATTTTGGTCCTAGCAAGTGTTTGACAGGCACCGCCTGTACTCAAGGACCGGTCGACTACCAGGCGCACCATAGCTTCGCAATGTGCCCCCGTCATTCCCCATTCAGCACCAATACAGCGTGTACATTAGGTCGATTCTTGGCCCGAATAGTGTTTTGGCTTCACATTTAGAACGACTTATCCTTCAAGTTAAGTGCGGGGCATGCTTTCAACATGACATGAGGTCTGTCAACAATTGGTTCTTAATCGACATAGATAGAACCACTATGGTCCAACAGCCCCATAAGGCTCTACCCAGTCTCAACAATACATATATAACATATATTCTCAATTGCATTTGAAAGTAGTGGGAGACTTATAATGCTCCCGGGCTTGCCTAGGATCAACACTGAGTCAGTTCTATTAGTTGCTCTGTCTTGGTGACATCTAATGTCACATCACTTTCTTAATCCTTCCACATTCGGGATGGATCCACCCTACACCATCTTCGGGTTTGTTTCCACACCATGCCCTTCACGTGATTCATCTAGCGCACTGAGGTTAGATTCAAGATGCAAGTGTGTGAATATGAAGAATAGTAACACGAGATGCATCACATAAGAGTATGCAAGACACAGCCATCAAAGTTATTTAACTAACATCACACAACAACAACTATAGAGAGCAAACATATCAAGCATGGATCAACACAAAGAATAACCACAACTAAAGACATGGATCAACACTGAGCAAACGTATTACTTAATCACTACTAAAGACATGGATCAAGCTTAGCACACACAAATTATAATCAAGCATTCATGCATTTTTAGTAGATCTGGGAATACATGAAGTAGCTCAGTAATGAAATCATAACTAGAGCTACATAGCTCCAAAAACTATGAAATAGAGGTCCGGACCTGATGCTAAGAGTGTAGTAAAACGATTCTAGAATGAGGCCAATGATTCTCCAGGTTCTTGCTTCATAGTGAGAACCTTGACTCTAAGGTTGATGATTTGAGGGATGGGACAGAAATCTAAGAAAAAGTTGGAAAAGATCCCCAATCTCCTTGTTGCTTACCTACAGCTCTATCATACCATTGTCTAGCTTTTCCCTTCAATGAAAAAGAAATACCTTCCAACAGAGAGGTTCATCAGACATGCCTTCAATGTGAAGATAGTCACGTGTTTGCTTGAAATCTCTAATTTGCAAGTAAGGCTTTGGACTAATGCTATCAACTACAGACTTAAACTATAGCTAGATGTTTGGATGGGTGTGATGAATCATGTGGCACTAGGTTGGTCTCCGTGGGTATAGAAATTTGAATAACAGGAAAGGAATTTAAATTATCCATAAGGATAGAGAGAAGGTAAGATCAAAGAAAAGGTGAGATAAAAGAAAAAAGATAAAAGTATAATACAAGGTAGAGAAAGACTTAGGTTATCTAAGTAGACCATTTTTGTCCCTAGAAATAGCGCTAGAAAAGCTTGTTGATTTGGTTATGCACAAGAAAGAATCTAAGAGAAATAATCCACAAGCGCACGGATATCGGTGAGCTCTTCACCTAGGAGATAAGTCTATAGTATCATATTTATTTATCAACAAGGAGAAAACATGCAAAAGACTAACCTGGTCTTAACTATAACCCTAGGGCTGTTAGAGAAGATAGTGAGAATTAGGCGATATAGAGAGATTTCCTTTGTTAGTTTTCCCCTATCATGTGGTAAGCTGTGTAGTTATTATTCAAAGAGGGTACCAAAGGAAAAGAGACACCATAGAGGATGCTTAACCCAAGCACACTATTTCCTACCTTACCTCCTGATGAGACATAGATTACAGAGACACCAAGGAGACTATCATCTCCCCCAATGTTACCACCAATTTGGCTAGATAAGGTGTATCTATGTGTATTCCTAGCCCAAGCACCACACTTATGCTACGAATAATTACTCTATTCCCTACGCGAAGCGAATAAAGTAAACTAGTAAACCAAAGAACAATAAGAACAATAAAATTACTAGTATTAGAAGTCGAATTTCCGAATGATTCTAGAACCAAGCCTCGGGTTAGGAGATTTTGGAACACCCTAGTGTTATGGTTGCATCCTTTCACATGCACAACATGAGCATAATCATCTTCATAAGCATACCATGATCATCATTCACCTTAGAGCATGTTATTTTATGCACATATGTTGTTTAACTTGCTTGTTTATGCTCTCTATGCTTAAGTTTGTTTGTGTCATGCTCTTGTTTGTGTCCTTGGCCCTGGTAAATAGTTCATCTATGCTTAAATCAACCTTTGGAGCAATGTTCATGTAGGTTATATCTTCAAATTATGTCTTTAAGTCATGATTTCAATTTTAGGCCCTATAAACCTCTTTTGTTTAGGCTTTTAAAACGTGTTTCATAAATTGTTTGCATGTCAAAACTTCCTAAAGCAAAGTTGTAGAAAATTTTATAAGGAATAAAAGTTGTTTTATGGCCATCTCATGAAAATGATCACAACATGCTCAAAAAGGGCTCACAAGGCAGAATTGGGGGCTGTTTCGACACTTACTATAATTTTGCTAAGTCCTGGCGCCACCAGTTTGTCTCAACGTTTTTGGAAGCTCCATATCTCTTCATCCAGGCCGAATTGGTCTTTGCTCTAGTTGACTAACTTGTAGAACTTAGCAAGTACTCCAAGAGTGTCAACTACACCATCTTTTAATTCGCCACGGTTTGGGAGATAATCAGTGCCAAATTACCTCTATCAGTCTCTGAATCCAGCTCTGAATGGACATCGTCCCCGTCGACGTGGCCGACCGGCGACAGCATTTCGGTGACATTTGGCGACCATACACCGTCTTTGGCCCTGCTCGTCAGTGCTGAGGGCATGCATGACCTCCACGGCGTCGCTCTCGAGCTCCTGGACGCATCCATTCTCTCCCTCTCGCCCTTCTCGCACAAAAACGTGGCCGCAACGGAGGCGCCATCGTCGGGCTCACTCCGACGAGCTCGAGCGCGCTCCACAATGCATCGCCGTCCACCAAAGCTCATCCACAGCTCCGCCGTGCACTGCTCTCCAACCTCCACCCACAAGCTCGCCGTGAAACCCTCCGGTGAGCCGACATTTTCAGCTTTCCCCAAATCGGGTCGTCGAAATAGTTTTCTCCGGCGAGACCAATGCTGAGTTCCACATAGCCCCTCTTCTTCTCCATTTTGTCTCTCTTGGTAGCTTAGGGTCTTAGCTAGCTAGTAAGCCAACCCTAGAGCGCTCTACCGCAATCACCGGTGATTAAAACGACACCGCAGCGCCGCCGTGCTCTCGCCGGAGCACCACCTGCACGTGGTCAGGCTTGGCTGAGCCCTCTCCAGTCGAGCTCTCCACCTAGGAAGCTCCGCTGTGACTCACTGGTGCTGTAGGAAACCCCAGGGTGTAACAGAACCGCCCAATTTACAAGAGATCAACTACGAAAAACTCCTGCCAAAGCAGTTGCTTTAACGTAATCGAACTCTCATAAACCCGGTAGTCCGTGAAATCACGAGGGATTTCAAACCAACCATCTTACAAGCCAAGATCGTAGTGATTCAACATAACAAGTCACATGTTACATCCATTTCACAAGTAGTTTGATATACATCGGAGTTCAAGGTAGTTATTACAACTTGAGTTGAAAAGTAGCGGAAGCAAAGTAATTTGAAACTAATATTGCCCCTATTTCAAATACATGCCAGTATCCAGGTCAACTCCAACAAAAGCAACATAGATGAGGTAACTAAGAAGGATCATGCCCATTATCTTACTCCTCTAATATGGTAGGAGTCGTCCAACTCTTGCAGTAGTCATGATACATCACAACCTGCAACAAGTGGGAATAAACCCTGAGTACGAGAAGGTACTCAACTAGACTTACCCGTCATAAACCAGGAATAATATGACACCAAGGAGTATGCAAGGCTTTATTGGTGGAGCTAGCTTGACAACACTTTTTGCATAAAAAGCTTAAGTTGCGACTAAGTAACCTCTCAGGTATTTAGCTCAAGTTAATAATCATTAACCTATCATCTAGATTAGCACCTGTACTAAAGCAATCACTTGATTAAGATACAACCATAGTACCCATATTTGATGTGGCATTTCCAACATCATCATCATACCATAACCATCCAAGTGTTCCATAAACATTACTACGATGATGAAGCTCAAGTCAAGTGCTCACTATCCAGGAGCGATGGCGATTCGAATCGATTTCTGACCAGCTGGCGAGTTATTCCCCACACAAACCACACTCACTGATCAAGTGAGCTACAGGTCACCGTATTACACTATCCAGGACCAATTCGCGGGTTCGGCAGGCACCGCCAGTACCCGAGGACCGTTCCAGCGACCGAGGTATCCAAGGTATACCAAGGTTGCGCGCCGCGCCCTCGTCGTTCTCCTCAACCATCACCAATACAGCGCATGGCGGCTCGACTCCCGGCCCGGATAGTGTTCAGGCTTCGCGGTCGGAACGACTTATCCTTCCAGCTAAGTGTGGGGCATGCGTTCAACATGACAAGAGGGCCGTCAACGATCGGTCCTTAATCGACACAGGCGGGGATAGGTAGGCACCCAAGACCTCCATGCCTTGTTGCTTCTCTATCATCGTCCCGCCCGGTCTCCAATTATTCATCCTCATCACTTGGTTATTTCCATGATAGCATATATAGCCAATCTTTTCAGGTGTCCGCCTATCTTGCTCAGGTGACAGGACATCACCTGGCTTCTACCGGTCTAAGCATAGCTAAGCATTTAGATTCGACCCTGAATCTACATAGGGTTATAGGTATATTTGCTGGACAAGGAGTGTTATATGCAGCAAGGGTTTCACCCAACTCCTATACTTAATGAAACAGTACATATATAACATATATTCTCAATTGCATTCAAAAGTAGTGGGAGACTTATAATGCTCCGGGGCTTGCCTGGGATCAACACTGAGTCAGTTCAGTTAGTTGCTCCGTCTTGGTGACATCTAAGGTCACAACGCTTGCTTAGTCCTTCCACCTTCGGGGTGGGTCCATCCAACACCGTCTTCGGGTTTGTTCCCACACCAAGACCTTCACGTGATTCATCTAGCGCACCTAGATGAGATGCAAGATGCAAGTGCATGAATATAAAGAATAATAACACAACATGCATGACATAAAAGTATGCAAGACACAGGCATCTAAAGTTATTTAGCTAACATCACACAACCAATTATATAGAGCAAATATATCAATCATGACACAAGTTTAACAAGTTTACAAGTGTATTACTTAAATCACCATTAAAGACATGAATCATACTTAGATCACACAAAGTAAAGCAATCAAGCATTCATGTATTTCAGCAATTCTGGACATACATGCAACAACTCAGTAATTAAATCACAACTGGAGTTACACAACTCCAAAAACTATGCAATAGGACATTCTGGAAAGAATATAAAATTATCTACAATTCATATTTAATCATCTCAGTATGATTAACAAGTTAACCAAGTCAAACATGCATAACCATAGAATCTGGTCCCGGAATTTCCATAGAACAAGCATTTCAAAGGATGAACTTCATACTACTGTAACTCATAAACCACTTAGCCAAATGATATGAAACTTTACCACAATATATACTAGTAAATTATCTACATCTTTTCTATATACAAGTTTCACAGCAAACATCATTTATATCATGGAATTAGTTGCATAAATAAAACTGCTCATGCTGTCCAAACAGTAGAGGTACATTTACAAACAGAAAACTGATAGACAATTCAAAGCAGCATAACTGGAGTTGTAGACCTCCAGCAAACATAATTCTTATATTTGTGGAAAGATTATAAAGTTGCCTACAACTTTCTTATTATCATCTAAATATGATTCCACAGTTATCAAGGTCAATTCATCCCATGAAGGCATCTCTGTCCAAAACATAGACAGAATCTGCCATGCTACATTAAACAGCTATAACTTGAAGTTCATATGTCCATAATTTATGATTGTGTACTTTCTAGAAAGCTTACGAAATTGTGAACAACTTTGTTATAAACATCTAGAGCTAAATATACCACTAACAAGGTCTTACATTACAAACAATGCAATTCTGTCTGGGTTTAGACAGAAACTGGAACAGTACTTTAAACCACTATAACTCAACATGTGCTCAACCAAAAATTGTGCTATTTATCTTTTTGGAAAGCTCATGAAAAGTACTAAAGCTTATATATTTTCATTAAGGCATGATTCACAACTGAACTGAGCCAAACAATACAAACATGAAGATCCACTCAGAATAGGAGCAAAGGAACACAGGGTACTTGTTATTTTTGTAACTCTTAATATATTGTTCCTAAATTCATGAAACTTTTACCAGTCATCAAATATCATATGAAAAGCATGTCATAATATTTTCACATTTGTTTGGGCAATAACACAGCAGTTATGAAAAAGACAAATATAACAAGGAATTAAAACCTAACTGAATAAATCTATTTTTACGACTAAAACTTCAAACTAAACCATGACATATTATAGATCTAATGCATAGAGCATTTCACAAGGATTCCAAAAAGTCCACATTTGCTATTTTACGACTTTTCTGTGAATTACTATGCATTTGCAAAGTTCATACAAGAAATCTGCAAAAACAAAGAAAAGGAAAACAGATCTTGCACCGGGAACCCTAGCTTTTTCAAGAATCGCGCCACAGCCCAGTAACACTATTCATATGAGTCTTGGCTTCGCATCTGGAACCCTGGGTTGTTTCTTATTCTAACCCGAGGTCCCTGCCTTCTTCTTGTTACGGGAGCAGAGGACATGGCCGTTGTCGTCCGGCTTCGGGATTCACCTGAGAGCGGCCGGTGGCAGCAGGAGGCAGCCGGCGGCCTGGCCTCGGCTAGCCATGGCCACGCCCGGCCCTGGCCTTGGCCGGCTGCAGCCAGCAGCAGCAGGAGCTCGAGCTCTGCTTGTTCCATGACCATAGCGGAGCACACACTCAGAAACAAGCTGTGAGGGCGAGGATGGCGAGCAGGGAGTGTAGGAGGATGTGGAGGCGAGTGAGTGAGGGAGCGGTGAGCCCTTCTGGCTGTCCCAAACGCGAAATGGAGCAGCAGCAGAGGTGCAGCAATGGTGGGGCGCGCTCTGGTGCATGGCGACCACGCAGGCATTTCATCGAACACGTGGCGCGCGTCGGAGTAGGCAAGGTGGGAGGAGATTTTGGGCTTGTTCCTGGCCGAATTGGACCTTGGGCCAAAAAGAAAGTTTGCTCACCTCGGCCTGCTCTCCAACTTTGTTGATGCAAAACTGATCTGCAAACACAAAGGGCTAATACCAGATTCAAACGTTAAGGCGTGCCAGCCGATTTGACCTTACTATCGGCAAAGGTGATAACTCGAATACTTTAGTCCTGACAACAGCGATGCGCCCGGATGTCACGGCTAAGAAGTACTCACGCGGAACTCGAGAACACGCCGAGCTTAAGTCGACGAATTCCTAAGAACTCGTAATAAAAGGAAAAAGTATGACGAAGTCGTCGAAAAGTAGATGCTGGAACATGAGTAAAAACGTGTGTTTGATTGATTTATTGATTATTACAAGGCCCTAGGGTCTATATTTATACCCTGCTCAAAGAGCTACAACCAGACACGATTAGAATTCGAATTCCAAATTACATGGAATCCGTATACAAAATGATGCAAATAATTAAGGAAATAACAAAACTATCCCTCGTGACAAACCGAAACTCCTCCACATAACGACCGGCAGCTTCCAGACTCCTCCTTTGCATCATCAGCAGATCCTTTGCCATAGTCATCGGCAGACTTTCTTATCTAGCCATCGGCACCATATTACTGCCTGTGGACTTAGTCACATTCAACTTCTCCCTCATCGGCAACCATCCTCATCGGCAACCCGCTTTGTAAACATCGTACTGCCACCTTATCCTGCCATCCTAGACACGTGCCCAAAAACGGTGTCAACACATGCCCCCCAGTTTCGGAGTATAAAACTATTAATGCTCCGAAATTCTCTGTAGTAATGATGCCTTCTCCCGCAATTAATGCTCCTAATCTGGTAACCGACAACCTCAACCTGGACAACTCTGATCCTAATCCTCCGCAGATTCCTCGAAATCCCCGACTTCCTAAACGGGCATTTTTCTCAGTCGTACATCGGCAACAATACCGTTACAAAGGCCTGCCGATGTTCTGACCAGGATATTCGCAAAAACGGTTACTTCCCCTCTATCCGCCCATCGGCAATATGACCGTTATGGAATATCGCCGATGGACCGACCAGGAGATCTCGCACAGTAAAATATCTTCAGATAATGACCGCTTCCCGTCAAATCACCTGCACAATCCCTGGATTACCGTGCGAACAGTTACCATATCCACCTGAGTACCCTCGGATTTCTCGGATGCGGCAAAGAGATAAGTCGGATTTGCCCTTGCCCATCTTGTCCTATAAATAGTTCCTTCTTGGGTACTCCTTCCCCATCACACCATTCTACTACCCAACTTTACTTTTCCAGCGGCGGCGCCACCAAAAACTCCTAAGGTCTCCGATAAGTACCCCTCTTCATCAACTCCGGCGCCTTCATACGCTTCCTTCGCAGCAAGATGGCCGTCGGGTTCGTCGTCCCTGAGGTCAAATCTCCACCCCGTCTTCTGTATTTTTCTTCATATCCCTGTTCACTCGCAATTCATTTTACTGAACATCTTCCTTTTCTTTCCTCTTTGTATTTCTTTTTACGCCCAAAATCACTAGGAATTGTCCAACAAAATTGTCATCCCCACCGATCAACCACACCTTCAATGCCTCGGCCCTCTAGGGGACCCAGATCCAACTGACCTTATCAACGCAGAAACCAACAGGATCCCCTTCAGAGCCAAAAATTTTTCCTTAGATCTGTGGAAGGACACCTTCCGCTCTTGGCCCAGCCCAACTGTAGGGTGGAAAGACTGGTTCTTGAGGGTCAGCAACTCTAATGAAGTTCAGTGGGGTGAAAGGAATCTAGCCCAATGCATTAGATTGTCCATTACCGATATGCATAGGAACGAGTCACTGCTGATAGCTGCATCCTACTTTTGGTCAGACACCCTCAATGCTTTTGCCTTTGGCCACGGCCCTGCTTCTCCTACTCTTGCCGATGTAGCCATGCTTACTGGTCTAGATATATCTTCTGCCGATAGCACCCACTTTTTTGATACTGCCCCTAGTGCCAAAGTGGAGACTCGCGCTATCGGCGGTTGGTCGGGGTACATTCAGAAGTATCGTGGGAAAGGATCTGTCACCATAAAGGAACAAACCACCTTTCTGAACATGTGGCTGGACAAGTTTGTATTCTGTGGTCGATCAGCAGGACCGACTTCTGTCTACCTATCGGCAGCAGAAAGATTGGCTAACGGTGGCCGATTCCCTCTCGGCCGATACTTGCTTGGCGCTGCTTACCACCTTCTCCATCAAGTAGCCCAGAAACTTCTGCTCGGCCAATCCATTGGCAACTTGGGAGGCCCCTGGTGGTTTGTCAACATGTGGCTCAATCTGCATCTGCACAAGCGTCTCAACTTCAACCTGTTCACACAGCGTTTCCCAAGAGGTATAGCTGAAAACCATGTATTGGGTGAAGAGGAATCGGCAACACGCGCCCCCTTGAACTTTGGCGAAGCTGTCATAGTTCTGCCTGGTTCAGGGGGTAATCCAGATCAGATCGGCCGATTCTTCCAGACTCTGTATGAGGGTTTGACCAGAGACGAACGACCATGGTTGGCTTATGATGACCCAGATAGCATGCTCCCTCTGACCTTCAATCCATTTGATGAAGCTCTCGACAGGGACAATGAGGTGATGATGGCAATTGTGACTCCCAGAATCATTCCAGTGAATTTCTTTGGTAGCACAAAAACTTCCCCTCAAACTTACGAATTTTACAATCCATCGGCATTAGCTCGCCAGTTAGCTTTCGGCCAGTTGCCGATTGCACTTCCTTATGCCGATGTGATAAAACCCAGAGAAACTATCAACAACCTTCTTGAGTGGACTCGAGCAGCCCAACTACCACCAAACGCCGATATAGATGTAAATCTGTCAGAATGGGTTCCGGCTGCTTTTATCACTCAGGCATACGAGTTATGGTGGGCAGAATGGAAAGAGCATCTATTCTGCAGATCGGCACTTTCATACCGCGGCATGATTGACTCCGAATACGAAGTTCCCGATGACACTGTAAGTAACTCAAACCAACGTTTCATTTTCTCAATATTACCCCCATCGGCAGCTTACCCTTGTATTCCTTTTGCAGGTTGACAATATTCCTCCATTGGTTAGCAGGAGTGGCAGGCCGATCGACTTGTTTCCATCAGGCCCGATTTCCTCAATCGGCCACAATGCTCCCACTCTAGCTTCCATCGTGCATCGGGGTGTACGCCTCAGGAAAGTCACCACCAGAAGAACTCAGACATCACCAACGGTTGCTGCTCCCACTCTTGCGTGGGCTTTCAAGGCAATTTGTCAAATCTTTTCCTTTATGCTGACTATCTTTATATCGGCTATATTTATGCCTATAAACTCTTGTTCATTATTGCAGCAAACCGGCGCATCGGCGAAAGCCAGGTGTGAGAGTACAGATGCCCCCCAGTCTAGCCAACCCAAGAGAAAGGGCACCATGGGTGCTAAGACTGGAACAAAGCGCCAGAAGGTAGCAACTCCCCCTCCTCCTCCGGTATCTCCAATTCCGGTGGAGTCTTCTCCTTCCTCTCCAGAAGCCCAGCCACAGCAAGCACCATCTCCCCCACCTATGCAGGAAGCACCATAGATAGAAGAACCCCAACAGAAAGGGTCTCAAACAGAAGATACATCAGCTGACACGGGTGAACAAACAACTGGCCCGGTGGGTCCAGTTATACCATCGGCAGTTCTCCCGATTCAGACAACCGTTGTCCCTCCTCCAGGTAACATACTTTAACAATATCGCTACTGATGAACTTATTCTTATTTAGTCTCATAACTCCTTTTGTCTTCTTTCAGTTGATATCGTTCCATCGGCAATCTCAGCCGATCAACCTGTAGCTCCATCGGCATCTTTGGCCGATCAGCCTGCAGCTCCGTCAGCACTTCTCAGTCAAAGACAAGAGATCGCCTTGAAGCAAGTAAGTCACCGTTTACCGTTAGCACTATTTGCCGATTCTCTAAGTATGAGCTAATTTTGCTTTCCCTCCCAGGAACAAGATTCTCCCGATAGCCTGTTCTCCTTCGCCATCGATTTCTCTGAAGAAGAAGGTGAAGAAGCAAGCACTTCTCAGACGGTTGGCATCACATCGGCAGAGGTCAGGGTCAGGCTAGAAGAATTGTCAGCTCTCCTTCACCAGGACACAGCGCAATTGGTTGATGATTCCGACCCTACCAAGACCCTGTTCAGAACTCTCAGAGGCCAAATCCCAGCCGATGTTGAAGAAATCCTGTTCCAAGCCGCTCATCTGGAGTGTCGCCAGCTGCAGTACCAAAGAGCTTCTCGGCGGCTTGCCGATAGAGCCGCTCAGTCTCAACTCTCCGATGAAATGAGGAAAGAGAAGCTTTTGACCGATGAGAAGCACAAGAACATCGGTATCCTGAGATCTTCTGGAGATGCGCTGAAGCAGAAGATATTCGATCTATCGGCAAGAAAATACTCCCTGTTGGCGGAGCTCAAGGAAGTAGAGAACGCTCTGTCCCAAGCCCAACAGGAAGAGAGCCAATTGCCAGAGACCATCAGGCTTCTTGAGCGCGAGCGAAATGCTCATGGTCGCAAAGCACTCCAACTGAAGAAGAAGCTGAAGCCGATAGAAGGTTCTGCCGATGATGACATCAAGGAGATAGAAGCAGCCAACCAAATTCGGCTACGCGCTATATCGGCAATCCAGACACTGCTTAACACATAGAGTTTCCATCGGCATTGTATCTGCGCTTTCCTGCTTCCTTAGCTTTTAGTCTAGCCGATAGGACTGTTATCGGCGCCTAAACTTTTGAAACACCAAGTCTTGTCCCCAGGCATTTGGATCCAGCCGATAGGAGTGTTATCGGCGCCTAAACCTGTATGCATCGACCCATATACTGGGGTAGTACTTCTTTAAATATTTGTCGTTTAATGCTCTGGGAAATTCAATTCCTTCGAGGGTTTCTAGAATGTAGGCATTACCAGGAGCCGATCGACTTATCCGATAAGGACCCTCCCAATTAGGAGACCACTTTCCAAACTTCGAACTTTTGGTCCCAATTGCTAAAATTAATTTCCATACCAAATCCCCATCGGCAAACTCTTTAGCCTTCACTTTCTTATCATACCATCTAGCAACTCTCTTCTTATTTTCTTCTATACTCATTAAAGCTTTTAACCGATGCCCTGCTTGATCGTCCAATTCATCGGTCATCAAAGTGGCATAACCATCAGAAGTTAATTGATCTTGAAAAGATAATCGCCTAGATCCAGCCTTAATTTCCCAAGGCAACACTGCATCATGTCCATACACCAATTGATAGGGTGATACCTTGGTCGATCCATGACAAGCCATCCGATAAGACCACAATGCTTCATTTAATAATGTATGCCACCGCTTAGGATTTTCTTCAATCTTTCGTTTAATAAGCTTGATAATTCCTTTGTTAGACGCTTCAGCCTGCCCATTGGCTTGAGCATAATAAGGAGAAGAATTCAACACTTTAATTCCCATACCGATTGCGAATTCATCGAACTCCCCCGATGTGAACATGGTGCCCTGATCGGTAGTAATCGTTTGGGGAATCCCAAATCGGTAAATAATATGCTCCTTCACAAAATCAATCATATTGGCCGATGTGACTTTCTTCAAAGGAATAGCTTCAACCCACTTAGTGAAATAGTCAGTGGCAACTAGAATGAACTTATGCCCTTTGCTAGATGGTGGATAAATCTGGCCGATCAGATCGATGACCCATCCCCGGAACGGCCAAGGCTTTATTATAGGATTCATAGCCGATGCGGGTGCTCTCTGGATATTACCAAACTTTTGACAACCTTGACATCCCTTGAAATATTTAAAACAATCTTCAAGTATGGTTGGCCAAAAATATCCATTCCTTCGAATCATCCACTTCATCTTAAAAGCTGACTGATGCGCTCCACACACTCCTTCATGGATTTCCCCCATCAAACTTCTAGCTTCATCATCACCCAAGCATCGGAGAAGAATTCCGTCGATAGTTTGATAATACAATTCATTTTCAAGGAGCACATACTTGGTTGCTTGAAATCGAACCCGTCTTTCAACTTTTTTGGATGGATCTTTTAGATAATCAATAATTTCTTTCCTCCAATCACCGGCACCGACTGCCGATGTCGCATTAATCATTGGCTGATATCCCGAGGCATGCTGAGCTAACCGATTAGCGTCTTCATTATGCAATCGGGGAACATGCTCCAATCGGAAATCCTTGAATTCCTTTAACAGTTGCATACTTCTCTCAAAATAAGTTATGAGAACTTCACTTCGGCATTCATAGCTTCCGGCCAATTGATTTATAACCAACATAGAATCCCCAAATATTTCAACAGCATCAGCACGAACTTCTCTTAACAACTCCAATCCCTTGATCAGAGCTTGATACTCAGCCTGATTATTTGTTGATGTGGCAACAATCGGCAAGGAAAACTCATACTTCCTCCCCTTAGGGGAAACTAATACAATGCCGATTCCTGCCCCCCGGTCACAGGTAGATCCATCAAAGAAGAGCGTCCAGGGTACAATTTCCAAGGTTTCCACTAGACCGCAATGCTGAGTCACAAAATCGGCCATAATGTGCCCTTTGACTGCCTTAGCCGATTCGTAACGCAAATCGAACTCCGACAGCGCTAAAATCCATTTACCGATCCTACCACTCATAATCGGCATAGATAGCATGTATCGGACCACGTCATCTTTGCAAACAACAGTGCATTCGGCCGATAACAGGTAATGTCTCAGCTTGATACATGAAAAATATAAGCATAAGCATAGTTTCTCAATGGCCGAATACCTGGTTTCAGCATCAATCAACCTCCTACTCAAATAATAAATTACCCTTTCTTTCCCTTCAAATTCTTGAACTAAAGCTGAACCGATAACCGATCCATCGGTAGATAAATACAATCTGAAGGGCTTCCCTTGTTGAGGTGGAACTAGAACTGGAGGATTTACTAGATACCTCTTGATTTCATCCAGAGCCAACTGCTGTTCTTCTCCCCAAATAAACTCTTGATCGGCTTTCAATTTAAGAAGAGGACTGAAAGCACGAATCCTACCAGACAAATTCGATATAAATCTCCTGATAAAATTTACCTTGCCGATCAAGGATTGGAGCTCGGTTTTGTTGGTAGGGGCTACTATTTTATTGATGGCATCAATAGATCTTCGACTAATTTCAATACCCCTCTGATGTACCATGAAACCAAGAAACTGCCCTGCCGATACACCAAATGCACACTTGTTGGGATTCATCTTCAATCCATGCTTCCTTGTGCACTCTAACACTTTTTGTAAATCGGCAAGATGCTTTGAGAAATCTCTAGACTTAACCACCACATCATCAATATAAATCTCTACGAGCTTGCCGATGAACTCATGAAATATAAAATTCATAGCCCTTTGATAAGTAGCACCAGCATTCTTCAACCCAAAAGTCATGACTATCCATTCAAATAGCCCAACATGACCAGGAAACCTGAATGCGGTTTTTGGAATATCCTCCTCCGCCATGAATATTTGATTGTAACCTGCATTACCATCCATGAAGCTGATGACCCGATGACCAGCCGTAGCATCAACCAGTAGATCGGCGACAGGCATTGGGTATCCATCCATCGGCGTAGCTTTATTGAGATTCCTGAAATCAATGCACACCCGAAGCTTCCCGTTCTTCTTGTAAACCGGAACAACATTGGAAATCCATTCGGCATACCGACACTGCCGAATAAACTTAGCTTCAATAAGTTTAGTGATTTCGGCCTTAATATCAGGTAGAATGTTAGGATTACATCGGCGGGCTGGTTGCTGATGTGGCCGAAATCCAGACTTGATGGGTAACCGATGTTCAACAATTGATCGGTCTAAACCAGGCATCTCTGTATAATCCCAAGCAAAGCAATCTTTATATTCCTTTAACAAACTAGTCAATTGTCGCTTACTCTCAGGATCTAATTTAGCACTAATAAAAGTAGGCCTAGGCTTATCACCACTACCTATATCTACTTCTACCAAATCATCGGCCGATGTGAATCCCTGGCCTAATTTTCCATCATCGGCGAATCTATCCATTAAAAACCGTCGTCAGAACCGACTGCTTGGATCGGTGGAATCTCATAATCGGCAACTTTGAGAAAATCTTTCTCCCAAACTTCTCCTGAAATGCACCTGGTCCTTTCGTAAGTATCCGCTTCTGCCGATGCGATAACATAAGAAGAATCTCCTGGAACAATCTCAATCTTGTCACCTACCCACTGAACCAAGCACTGATGCATTGTAGACGGGATACAACAATTGGCATGAATCCAATCTCTTCCCAATAATAAGTTGTAAGCACCTTTTCTGCTGATCACGAAAAAAGTTGTCGGCAAGGTTTTGCTGCCGATGGTCAACTCTGCACATATCGCCCCCTTGACTGGAGACACGTTTCCTTCAAAGTCTTTGAGCATCATATCGGTCTTGGTCAAATCTTGATCCCCTTTCCCAAGCTTCCGATATACTGCATACGGCATAATATTAATAGCAGCTCCACCATCAACTAGGATCTTGGTCATTGGCTGCCCATCAACCCTTCCTTTCAGGAACAGAGCTTTAAGATGCTGCCTCTCGTCATCGGCAGGTTTCTCAAAGATAGCCGTCATCGGATCCAGAGCCAACTGAGCTATCTGATCAGAAAATTCCAACTCAGCATCACTGGCTGGTGCAAGAAACTCCATCGGCAACATGAAGACAATGTTGACGCCTGCCGATGGACCTTCCCTCTTAGTGTCTGACGGCTGCCAACTTCCAGAGTTCTCTCCCTTGTTTAGCTCTTCTTGCCTTTCACGTTGCAATCTCCTTTTGTGTCTTGGTTAATCCTCCAGGGCACCATGGAGGAAGTGGCCTTTGCCTTGCCGTCGGGCGTCGGTTCTCCCTTGACTCCATACGATGCGTGTTAGCATCCCTGCAAAATATGAATTCATCGGGAACCCGCGCATAAGCCATTCCCTCGAGCTCTTCTTGGTTCCTGGGAAAATACTGGACACGGTCACTAAGTCTGTCGTGCCCACTACATCTGCCCCCCAGCCGGTCATGAACTGACACCCTTCCTCTGATCGGCCCATTAAATCGCCGTTCATCATTATGATAATGTCGATCGATCCTATCGTACCGATCATAACCGTTGCACTCAGGGCAGTTTCTGACAGTAGGAAGCTTGATATTTTCCTCCCAACAATGGATGAAGAATGGACAATTCCAATGATCCCTGTGCCGATTCCACTCCTGTCGGCATCTTTCTTCTTCCTGTCGATAATCTTCCTGCTGGCACCGATACCGATCTTCCCGTTGTTGCCATTTTTCTCGAGGCCTTCTATGAGTTATGACGATACCAGATCGAGGAAGCCTTCCTGAGCTAGTTCCTTCCTGGACCAAGCCCTTACTTCTTGCATCGGCAGTAGTAACTTGATGCTGAGGATCTACCGATGCACTCTTCTCAGCTGTCTCCGATGTTAAGACCTTAGCCTTCCCCTTAGCATCCAACATGTTTGTTGGGAAAGGATGTTGGTCTATCTTCATCGGCTTTTGGGCTTTGGAACTGTCAAACTTGATTCTCCCTGACTCTATAGCCGATTGCAGCTGCTGTCTGAATACTTTGCACTCGTTGGTGTCATGGGAAGTTGCATTATGCCACTTGCAATATCTCATACTCTTCAACTCTTCTGCCGATGGGATCACATGGTTAGGTGACAGTTTGATCTGACCTTCCTGAAGTAGAAAGTCAAATATCCTATCAGCCTTAGCGGTGTCAAAGGCAAACTTCTCTGGTTCCTTCTGCCCAAAAGGACAAGACATCGGCTTCTTGTTTTTTACCCACTCTGCCAAACCGATTACTGGTTCTTCATCAGAATCTGAGCTTGTTGCTTCATCAACAAATGACACTTTCTTATTCCATGCTCTCTTAGGCTCGAAAGGCTTGATGTCTTGATCAGAAATCCTCTGCACCAAATGACTTAAACTTTCGAACTCCTGAGAGGCATACTTATCCCTGATATGTGGCAACAAACCCTGGAAAGCCAAATCGGCTAGCTGCCGATCATCCAGAACCAGGCTATAGCATTTATTCTTGACCTCTCGTATCCTCTGCACAAATCCCTCAACCGACTCATCATTACGTTGCCTCAACTTGACCAAGTCGGTGATCTTCTTCTCATGAACCCCCGAGAAGAAGTATTTGTGGAATTGCTTCTCTAGATCGTCCCAAGTAATTACTGAGTTGGGAGGTAATGATATGAACCAAGTAAAGGCCGATCCAGACAAT
This sequence comes from Sorghum bicolor, assembly GCF_000003195.3. Taxonomy (NCBI): domain Eukaryota; kingdom Viridiplantae; phylum Streptophyta; class Magnoliopsida; order Poales; family Poaceae; genus Sorghum; species Sorghum bicolor. Next base: position 19,099,313 of record NC_012878.2, on the reverse strand, counting down.
GATGACGAAAATAGACGAACCCTCAATTCGTCCCTGTTACCAGCCTCTCCACATTGAATAATGAACATGTTGACATGCTCCATGGTTGACGTGTCGTCCTGTCCGGAAAACTTTGTAAAATCCGGTACCTTGTACCGATGTGGAAGCGGGATCAAATCATACGCGGGAGGATACGGTGTTCGATAAGAATAAGTGTTGACTTTGGGTTTTATCCCAAATTGTTCCCTCATTACTTCAGCAATCTTATCGGCCCAATATGCATCGGCATCTTGCCGATGAGGCGGCTGCGGATCTGGCACTTGGTGGCGAACCTCCACGTGTCTGTTCGGGACATGATCTGCACGGAACATTGTATTGATCACCTGTCCTCCAATCTGCGGACCACCAAACTGCTGTCCACCGATTGGCTGTCCTCCGAGTTGCTGTCCAAAATTCATTGGCTGGTTGGGAATCCCCTGACCTTGGAACCCGGGATAGACCTGTCCTTGCTGGAACCCTGTAGTCTGGTAACTCTGCTGGGGCGATTGTGGAAAGGCTTGCTGTCCAAGCCATCCATTATTAGCGTTCATCGGCATAGGTGTTGCCGATGATTGGTAATTGGGTACCGTCGTTGAATTGACATACCCCGACTGGGCCATAGGCCTCTGCTGCATCAGCATTGACTCTGCCGATGCGTTGGGCATCTGGAACATTGAATCTTGAGGATTTCCAGTGTGAGGCCTTGCAGTAGTAGTTGTGGTATACCGAGGACTCTGGTTCACCGGCGCATTGGGAGGTGCCGATGTCATAGGAGTTTTGCCCCTCATGTCAGTTATTTGTGATGTTCCCGGCGTCAACTCTGGAGGCATACCGTAACCCCACCAGTTGGGAGGAAGAGTCAACCCTGACATTGCCGATGCCAACATATCTGTTGTCAGTTTATGCTGCCCAACTGAAATTTGTGGGTTGGTTGCCATCGGCATAGATAGTGCACCAGTAGTCCCCGATGTACTTGGAGGGACGGCAGATTGTGCACTTGCATTCGTCAAGGCAGCCAATGGAGCCGTGACCTCTGGTGCCGTTGGCTGATGATGGGAGGGGCCCACATAATCTGGTGGGATTTGTCCTTCCTTGAAAGTTCTTGCCACGGCATTGAAAACCGTATTAGACAGTACACCAGCTTGGTTAATCAACGCTCGATTGATGGCATTGTCAACCATATCTTGAAGCTTGCCAGGATTGGCGTCAAAGGTAACCTGCCATGGTGCCGGCAGTGCATCTTTCTGGACCACTTCGCCGCTCCTGTTTATGCTGAAAGACCTCAGGCATTGCTGCTTGAATTCTTCCATGGCTTGGGCAATAGCTTGCTTCTGCTCATCCTTGAGGTTGGCCTCCGTCACGGGGATGACGTTCTCTTGATCGAGGTCAGAGATCGACATGTTGATCTTGATCTTGAATCTGTCCCACCGGGTGTGCCAAAAGATGTGTTGATGCAAAACTGATCTGCAAACACAAAGGGCTAATACCCGATTCAAACGTTAAGGCGTGCCGGCCGATTTGACCTTACTATCGGCAAAGGTGATAACTCGAATACTTTAGTCCTGACAACAGCGATGCGCCCGGATGTCACGGCTAAGAAGTACTCACGCGGAACTCGAGAACACGCCAAGCTTAAGTTGACGAATTCCTAAGAACTCGTAATAAAAGGAAAAAGTATGACGAAGTCGTCGAAAAGTAGATGCTGGAACATGAGTAAAAACGTGTGTTTGATTGATTTATTGATTATTACAAGGCCCTAGGGTCTATATTTATACCCTGCTCAAAGAGCTACAACCAGACACGATTAGAATTCGAATTCCAAATTACACGGAATCCGTATACAAAACGATGCAAATAATTAAGGAAATAACAAAACTATCCCTCGTGACAACCCGAAACTCCTCCACATAACGACCGGCAGCTTCCAGACTCCTCCTTTACATCATCAGCAGATCCTTTGCCATAGTCATCGGCAGACTTTCTTATCTAGCCATCGGCACCATATTACTGCCTGTGGACTTAGTCACATTCAACTTCTCCCTCATCGGCAACCATCCTCATCGGCAACCCGCTTTGTAACCATCGTACTGCCACCTTATCCTGCCATCCTAGACACGTGCCCAAAAATGGTGTCAACAAACTTTGATTAAGGGACCAAGGTCATTAGACCAACAGAATAAGAGATAATTAGATGCCAAGTGATGAGTGTCAACGTATTGACGGTGATTAGCAAAACAAAGAATTGATGATCCAAACCATGTCAAACTTGATGCAACTTTTTACATGACCTTCTCCAAGTAATTGTCCACCACTTTTATTCTTGGACCAACTTTAGTTGCTTAACAAAAACACGAGAACACGGCATGCCAACGGGTCGATGTCCGTTTAGCGATAAAATAACTTTTTGCTGTTTTGGGAGCTACTTTTAGATATCCAAATGAGCTCCAAATTTGATAACACTTGATCCATTGGTTTTATCAAGAAGAGTACTCCAACTCATATTAAGGAATCTAATTGAGTTACTATATGAATTTGGATGCTAAAATGTCACAAAAAAGCTAACTTGCTGCTGTCACTTTCCGGGACTTAGAATTATTTCTCCGGGCTAAAAAGCAGCAGCTGATTCGAACTTTGAGCCTCTGTTTGAACTATTTGCAGGCTGATTTGGTTCTTGACCCTTGAATAAAGTTTCTTCTACAGAAGGAAAACTACAACTTTTATTTAGGGCCAATCCTCATAACTCCAACCGAAGTCAAACTTTCACTTTGGTCATTGCAGTATCCTGATAAAGCTCCAAATAGGATTTTAGACCAATTGAAGCATTTTCTTGACATAAGCTCAACATGAACCCTTCATGACTTTTGTTGTATAATTCATCTAGAGTCATATGAGTAAGTTTGCAAGGTTTGGTTGGTGACCCATGAATCCATTTCCTTAATAGAGTCATTCCAACAAGGATATAACTTATCATTTCATGTGACTTCTTGATTCCAAACTTCACCAAACTTTTCCAGAGACCAACATAGATTGGGATGGATATAAGACACATGGAAAAGGTTCCATTAGCATCATCAAAGCATACCTTTTAAAAAGGCATATATGCAAGCAAGGTTGCATCCACCAAGCCCAAGTTGGGGTTTACTTTCATAGATTGACTTTGACCTCTTTATTACCATTGAACTTGTCATGTTTGAGCTCAAACCTAGTACTTAGCAAGTGACAAACACCTAGGGTGTTACACAGGGCATGGTCTACCGGCCTGAGAGCTCCGGCGTATCGTCGAGCACCTCCACCGAGGCGCCATGGTCGACAGCAAGCCCCTTCCGTTAGCTCCGCCGCGGGGAAAAGGGGGTCAATAGGTTCGCAAGTGACCCAGGATCACGTTGGTGTCCTCGGTTTTGTCGGAGACCTCGCCGTCGCAGAGAAATTGCCGGCGAATTTCGTCTCGGTCGAGAGGAAGAAAGAACCTGACATGCGGGTTCCGCTGTCAGTGGCTCAACGGCTCCCTCCTCTCTTTTATTTAAAATCCAGATTTCTTGCAATTTTGCAAAAATCATATCTCCAGTTCCTGAGCTCCAGAAATTGTGAAACAGACTTTTTGATGATCCATGGGATGGCTAGTTTTTAATAAAAATATAATATGCACCATGTTTTCTGTGAAAAATAATTGTTATGAATTAATCTTGTTATTTCAATGTAAATTCATATCTCGTGATCTACTGCTCCAAATGCTATGAAATTTTTATGCTATGCTCTGGATAGTATTAGAATGCTATGGTAAATATTTCATGATTTTTGAAGTGCTGTATATCTGTTATGTGAATTATGTTAATATATTTGCTTAAATACTTGATTAAATCATATTAAATGTTATATGCTTATGCTGGTGTTTTCCTTTGGTGTCAAGCTTGTTCATAGTAGTAGTAGTATGTAAATAATCTTAAATTTGTTGTTTGACACTATTTAAGCCATGTTTCTTAATTTATAAAATAAGTATCTTGTTACATGTTATATAAATATCTTAAGTTTGGCATGTGCATTTGCTCTAAAAAATTTATGGTAATATCAGGGTACCTTGCTTGTGCTTCTGTAATTTTTGTAGATGTTTCTGAACAATCTTGCTGGTATCTTTTAATTACGCCCTTTTACAGAATTAAATTAATAAATGCCTTTTTATTAAGTGTTTAGTAGTTAACATGTGGTTTTCTGGTAATTTTAGGTTATGATTGTTCTTATGAGTCACATGGTTGGTACTAAATATGTATTTGCTATGTCAACAAATAATTAATTAAAGATTATATAACTGTTCTGGACAGCAAGGGAGTAATCTGATTATTGCATAATGATAACTTTGTTTTCTGAAAAACTTATCTATATCAAAGATGTTTTAAACTTTGTGTTCTAGCTGTGGCTAAATTCTGGGGTCATTGGGCCCAGTAGTTTAAGCGTTATGGCTTTTTCAAGTTGAGTTCCAGAACTAGCTGCTCTCTGTCTTTCTGAAACGGAACCTAGCACTTTGTTTAATTGACCTATTTAACTTGTGAATATTGCTCAGATGTCTGAAAATGAAATGTAAACAATTTCATAAGCTTTCCAGATTGTCTTCATTCATGTTTGTTGGATCTAAATATCTCGAGTTATGAATTGTTCTTTGACCTGCTCTGTTAATTAGTTGCTGCTGTTTAATTGTGTAAGTTGGTGTGTCCTTGTTAGTTGGGGCGGTATTTTTTGTGAGCTTGTATAGAAGCATACTCCGTAAATGAGTGTCCAGTGAAGTTTGTAATCATGTTTGCCAAAGCATTCATCATTCTCTTTGTATGCATACATTCCTTATTCACTCGTGCCTGCAATAGGTGCACCGGAGATTGTGACCTCGTTCGAGCTCGACAGGGTGAATCCCGAAGGCTCGGAGGTCACCTAGGAGTCGGAGGTCCAGCCAGCAGGACCCGACGAGCCCGAAGAGGAAGTCGAGTGCCCTAGTCACGAGCCAGCTTCGTTCGTGAAAGGCAAGCCCTAGAGCATCTTAAGTCTCCTATTTTAATTTCAAAGCAATGCTTGAATATGTTATATCTATTGATGCATTACGTATAGGAGTTGTGATAGAATCCTTGCTGCATTATACCTTTCCTTGTCCAGATATCTTATCCTACCTTGTTCTAGAGTTAGGATAGAGTAGATGCTTAGCCATGCTTAAATCGGTAGAAGTCGGGTGATACCCTGTCACCTGCGCGAAATAGGGTGTGTTGTTGGATCACGATTGGCTATATGTGCTATCGTGGGAAAGAACCTGGTTTAAAATGACTTAAGCCAGAAGGAGTTTTGCAAGGTGGTAGTAACTCCGTCTGTGGCAACTAAGGAACGATCATTCTACGTCCTCTTGTCATGTTGAGCACATGCATGACACATAGTTGGCCAGATAACTTGTTCCGACCGTCAAGCCTAGTAGTATGACTCAGGTGGGAAGACCAGCAAGTATAAAGTGCACACTACCAGAGGAAGTGCAGTGTGCGGGGGGCATTGGCGTAAGACCAAGGGCAGGTGAGTCAAAAGTCCTGATCTTCCTGGCAGAGTGGCAGCCCTAGGATTGTGGCACTGATCGGGGCCGCGATTCCTGAGTCGTACCAAAGGTGACCCGTTTGCTCTCCGATGGGGGATGCATGGGTGAGTGCTAGGAATAACACTCCAGCTGGATAGGAATCGATTCGAATCGAGTGGTCGAATCCTTCTTGCCCATATAAGGACTTTAAGTGGATATTTAAGTGCTGACTTGGGGGTTTTTAATTATGCATCTCCGGCAGTGCTTAGGTATGGATGTGTGATGACCGCACTATGCTATCCTGTGGTCTAATGGTAGAGGTAGCCTTTATATGTGAATTAGCCACATATGTCGCTATAAATTATGCAACATCGCACCTACGCTTATGTATGTGTGAGCTATGAGAGCATGATCGTCCAAACGGCGGTCTAGGGGAGTGTCCGCGGTGGTTTTCTGGAGTGGTTGCATGTCAAACCATGGAACCACGAAAGAAACTTAATTGGGGAGTATTTAATTTCTCCGGTAGATGTGGTGTCATTGTTTGTACGTGCCGGGGTATGTATAAGCAATGTGCAGTTAGTTTACTGCTTTCTTGAGTGAGATATTAGGAATTGTTGGGCTGCAATGAAGTTTTATGCAAGTACTCTAACAGCGCGCGTGTAAATCGATAGTTACCATATCAAGAGACGAATGTATGCCACCATATATCCGTTAGAATCTTAAATTTTCTAAGTTTGTGAGGACGTACGGTTCATGCATGCATCATATCGCATTCATACATACATTCTGTCTACTCCTTTCCTTACAAATATCATTCCTATTTAATTAATAAATGTTGCTTAAATAATCCTCTCTCACCCACAGTTATTCCTTTCCACAGATGGACGTGCCCGCCTCACCTCTTCCCAGTGACACCTTTCTGAGCGAGTTTGGCACTCCTACCCTGCTTTGGAGGGTGCTGCAGTCAGTGGGGTATACTGAGACATCTCACTACTCCTGGTGGGAGATGGATATGACAGGAGACTTGTAGTCGTTCGCTGTGCAGAGAGTTGTCCCTCCACATGGGGCAGGTCTGCATGGACAGGATGGACCTGCAACTCAGATGGGCAGACACCATGGGAAGCAGCTCAGGTTGCGGCCCATGCTATGAGGCTCAATATTTGTCAAAGGTTTAGTGATGAGCTGACAGGAGGGCCAGCGGCCTCCATTCCCCATGCTGACCCAGCAGCGGCGGAGTGGAACCATGCTGATGGATGTGCATTGGTCTAAGGTCGAGGGGAGCGAGCTGAGGGCTCCAGTCCTGCTATGAGCGCTATGACGGCTGTGCTCAAGTTGTTCAGTCAGCGAGAGGACACCTATGCGCATGTGATGGGTGTTGTTCGCCAGGCTCAGGAGATGCAACAGAAGGCTGAAAAGCGTGTTCGCAAGTTTTGCAAGCAAGCTACACTCCTAGAGCAGGCCTAGAAGGACTGCAATGACTGGGAGGACATTGCAGAGTATCGTAGGCAATAGTGGGTGAAGGCCATTAGAGAGAGAGAGATCATAAGCATGTGCAGATGAGTCAGTTGGCTAGGGAGAAAGAGACCGTGCAGGAATGCTTGGTGCAGATCACTCGTGAGAGGGATACTGCACTACGTGTGTCAGAGAACAGGTGCCACGCATGGGAGATGCACCATGTCCAGTCAGCTGAGCAGGAGAACTATCTGCAGGATCAGATTGAGGCTCGTCTTGTGGAGATTCACAGCCTCAACAACTAGCTATACCCTATTCCTTGCCCTGTACGAGTTTACCCGGAGGTGGGACCTCAGGTGATCGTGGTTGATGATGATGGTATAGAGGTAGATGGACCGGCCGCGGCTGCACCACCCTTGCACGAGGACGTGGAGGACGAGGAGCTTGAGCCGGTTAGCGACGAGGATGGGGAGGCGATCTTCGACGCTGTCTTAGACGATGAGCTTGGAGTGTACTGGGTAGTCGGTAGCCGCCCCATGAGGCTCTTTTGTAGTGTGACCTGTGGCAGTCGTGCCCTTGTAATCGTGATGTAATCCTGAACCTTGATCTAAGGCTTGTGCCCGTGCTATGGTGATGTAATAACTTTATGGACAGGATGTTGTAATGACTCTATCATGTTCGAATGGCTATGATGATATTCCCCTTTGTTGTGCATTTTATGTGTACCTGTGTCATGTGTTGTGATTCGTGATGATTTTTTGTGGAATTGAATTATTGTGCCTTTTCTGTAAAGTTATTCCATCGAATACTTTCAGGCATGATTATAAGTTCTTCTATGACAAATCTTGTCATCATCAATACTCACTGGCTGTGTCTTTACATATGTCTAGAGGCACTCAAGGTGCGGGAAATCGTGTGAACATGGATCCACCCCCTCCTCCTCCACCAACGAATCCAGCAGAGCTGATGCAAGCGATGGTGGAAAATCAGAGGTTGCTGATGGAGACTATTCGTTAGATGGCAAATCAAGGTGGTTGGGACGTACAACAGGGGCCAGCACCTAACTAGTACAACAGTTTTAAGGATTTAATGGATACCAAGCCCCCATCTTTTAGAGACTGAGGAACCCCTTCAGGCGGAAGAATGGCTGAACAAGGTGGAACAGAAGTTCCGCTTACTTCGATTGACTAAAGGTCTGAAGGCTGCAGCTCATCAACTGCAGGGTCCAGCTGGTATCTGGTGGAATCAACATAGGAAGGCTCCTCTAGATAACACTATGGTTGACAGGAATCTCTTCCGTGAAGCTTTCAAGGGGCATTGCATACCTCTTGGGGTCATGGCAATGAAGCATACTAAGTTCATGTAGTTAACTCCGGGCAACAAAACTCTGAAGGAGTATTTGCATGCTTTCAACCATCTGTCCAGGTATGCCCCTGAGTTTGTGCGCACTAAGTCAAAGAAGATTGCTAGCTTCAAGAGGGGTCTTGGCCCCAAGCTGTTGAAGACTCTAGGCCGCACTAAGTGTGCCACCTTCAATGAGTGTGTTAGTGATGCTCCCACCCAAGAGAATTACAACACTGTGTACTCTGCGACCAAGACTCGCAAGCGAGCTTTTGAGGATGGGGCAGGGGCATCTCAGTCCAAGGCTCCAGTGGTAGCTAGGCCCCAGTATCGTGCTCCAACCCCTAATATGTGATACCGTCCTACAGCAAAGAAGAATCAGGCGAAGATGGAGTTCCGCAAGGGGTACTCCATTGCTCTTCCTAGGGGGAACACTAGGCCCAGCTATGCCAAGACTCCACCTGCCAATCGTCCGTGCTGGAACTGTAATCAGACAGAGCATTGGCAAAACAATTGTCCTTACCCGCCAAAGAATGGCAACCAAGGAAACGTCCATCAGCGGCACGTTCACTACACTACAGTAGAAGCCATCCCTGCTAGTGAGGTAGTTACGGCTGGTAAGTTCCTGATTAACCAATGTGATGCACTTGTGCTTTTTGATTCAGGACAGTTACACTACAGTAGAAGCCATTCCTTTGTGAGTTCAGATTGTGTGTCTAAGCATAATCTCAAGACAGTTACACTTGATAAAGGCAGCTATTGCATTAGTGCCGCTGGGAATAATATTTCTACAAATCAAGTGGTTTTGGGGGCAACTCTAGAAATAGGAGACCGTCAGTTCCTTGCTGATCTAGTTGTTTTGCCTAGTGTGAGTATAGATGTAATTCTGGGAATGAAGTGGATGAGTGGTAACGGGGTTCTTATCGACACCACTACATGCGTAGTGATGATAAGAGACCCTGGTACTAAGGAGGCGTTATTAGTGCAACTTCCTTGTGATATTCATATCCGTAGCATGATGAATGCAGTTACATCTAGGGCCATCGAGTATATTCCGGTGGTGTGTGAGTTTCCGGATGTATTTCCTGATGATTTGCTCGGGCTTCATCCAGACTGGGATGTGGAGTTCAAAATTGAATTGCTTCCAGGTAGTGCTCCTATCTCTAGAAGACCATATAGGATGCCGCCAAATGAGCTAGATAAGCTTAAGACCTAGTTGAATGAACTGTTGAAGAAGGGTCTTATTCGTCCTAGTTCTTCTCCTTGGGGTTGTCCAGCTATCTTTGTGAAGAAGAAAGATCAGTCATTGCGCATGTGTGTGGACTATCGTCCACTGAATGCGTTAACAATAAAGAATAAGTATCCTCTTCCTCGCATTGATATCCTATTTGATCAGTTGTCTAAAGCTAAGGTATTCTCCTAGATTGATTTGCGGGCTGGGTACCATCAGATCAAGATCCGTCCTGAAGATATACCTAAAACAGCTTTCTCGACGAGGTATGGATTGTATGAGTATCTCGTCATGTCTTTTGGACTTACAAATGCACCGGCACACTTCATGTATCTCATGAATTCAGTCTTCATGCCTGAATTGGACATGTTTGTGGTGGTCTACATTGATGATATGTTAGTATATTCTCACAATGAAGAAGAACATGCAGAGCATCTGCGTGTAGTGTTAATCCGTTTGCGTGAGCATCAGCTTTATGCCAAGTTTAGCAAATACGAGTTTTGGCTAAAGAAAGTACCTTTCTTGGGCCATGTCTTATCTTAAGAAGGCATATCAGTGGATCCGGCCAAGGTGCATGAAGTGCTGGATTGGAAAGTTCCAACTTTGGTGCACGAGGTCTGGAGTTTTCTAGGTTTGGCTGGGTATTATCGTCGTTTCATTCCGGAGTTCTCAAAAATATCCAAGCCTATGACTCACCTACTTCAGAAAGATGAGAAGTTCGTGTGGACGCCTGAGTGTGAAGAGGCATTCCACAAGTTGAGGACACTGCTGACAACAGCTACTGTCCTAGCTTAAACCGATATCGAGAAGGCTTTTGATGTCTTTTGTGATGCATCTAGTATCGGTCTGGGCTATGTGTTGATGCAAGAAGGTCGTGTTATCGCGTATGCCTCACGCCAACTACGAAAACATGAGGTCAATTACCCTACTCATGATTTAGAATTGGCCGTAGTTGTACATGCTTTGAAGATCTGGAGGCACTATTTGCTAGGTAATCTGTGCAATATCTACACTGACCATAAGAGTCTCAAGTATATCTTCACCCTACTCATGACTATTTGCGAAGGTGGCTTGAGTTGATTAAAGATAATAATCTTCAAGTGCACTATCATCCGGGAAAGGGAAACATGGTTGCGGATGCCTTGAGTCAGAAATCACGTCTTATGCACCCACTCGTGCTTCACCAGATTGCTTTGGAAAGTTCCCTTCGCAATTGAGTGATTGAATTGCAGAAAATGGATGTAGGTATCCACCATATAAGCGAAAGATGAATGAAGAAAAACCAAGCATTTCTGGGTCGATGAGAACGGAATTCTATGGTTTGAAGATCGGTTTGTTGTACCAAAGGACCGTGAGCTTCGAAATCAGATCTTATTTGAAGCTCATTAGTCCAAGCTATCTATCCATCCGGGTAGTAGTAAGATGTATCAGGATCTGAAACCTCTGTTTTAGTGGACAACGATGAAAAAGGAGATTGCTGCTTTTGTGGCTCGTTGTGATAACTGTTGTCATGTGAAGGCAGTTCACATGAAAATAGGTTTACTTCAACCCTTGCCAATCCCTGGTTGGAAATGGGAAGAAGTAAGTATGGACTTTATTTCTGGATTCCCAGTTTCTGTTAAGGGTTATGACTCTATTTGGGTGATTGTGGATCGATTGACCAAGGTCGCTCGCTTTATTCCAGTTCGAACTGACTATCGTCCACATCAGTATGCAGAGTTGTACTTCGAGCACATTGTCTGTCAGTATGGTGTGCCTCGTACTATCATATCAGATCGTGGACCATAGTTCACTACCCGATTTTGGGAGTGTCTTCACGAGCAGATCGGTACTCACATGGTTCGCAATTCTGTATATCATCCCCAAACAACCAGCCAAACTGAACGTGTTAACCAAATCCTAGAAGACATGTTGAGGGCATGTGCTCTCTCGTCAAAAGGTTCTTGGGTAAAGTGGTTACCGTTAGCTGAGTTCTCTTATAACAACAGTTACCAAGAGAGCATCAAAATGGCTGCTTTTGAAATGCTCGAAAGTGTTGAACCCCGTTGGATTGGGTAGAACCCGGGGAGCGAAGGTATTATGGCATCAATTTCGTGAATGAAGCGGAGCAGCAAGTCTATACAATCCAGCAACATCTGGAAGCTGCTCAAGCTCGTCAAAAATGTTATGCTCTCATGGGGAGAAAACCGATTGAGTTTGCAGTTGGAGATCATGTGTATCTCAAGGTATCTCCGATGAAGGGTATACAAAGGTTCGGAGTCAAGCAGAAGCTTGCACCGCATTATGTGGGACCTTACTGGATTCTTGAGAGAGAAGGGAGCGTGGATTACAAGGTTCAACTACCGGTTGAGCTACGATCCATTTTTCCTGTCTTTCATGTATCTCAGTTGAAGAAATGCCTTTGTGTTCCGGAAGAAAGAGTAGTGGTTCGGGATATCAAGTTGAAATCAGACTTGGTGTGTGAAGAGAAGCCTGTAGCGGTTATTGATCGCAAGGAACGGGTGACTCATAATCGTGTGGTTAAGTTCTACATGGTGTTGTGGAGTAACCACGGGGAAGAAGATGCTACTTGGGAAATAGAGGACTATTTAAAAGAAGTTTATAACACCTTCTTCGAAAATCAGTAAGCTTTCAAATCTCGTGACGAGATTTTAGTAAGGGGGGGAGGGCTATAACAACCAGTGTTATGGTTGCGTCCTTTCACATGCATAACATGAGCATAATCATCTTCATAAGCATACCATGATCATCATTCACCTTGGAGCATGTTATTTTATGCATATATGTTGTTTAACTTGTTTATGCTCTCTATGCTTATGTTTGTTTGTTCCATGCTCTTGTTTGTGTCCTAGGCCTTGGTAAATAGTTCATGTATGCTTAACTCAACCTTTTGGAGCAATGTTCATGTTGTTCATATCTTCAAATTATGTCTCTAAGTCATGATTTCACTTTTAGGCCCTATAAACCTCGTTTGCTTAGGCTTGTAAAAAGTGTTTAATAAAATATTTGCATGTCAAAACTTCCAAAAGCAATGTTGTAGCAACTTTTATAAGGAACAAAAGTTGTGTTATGGCCATCTCATGAAAATGATCACAACTTGCTCAAAAAGGGCTCACAAGGCAGAATTGGGGGCTGTTTTGACACTTACCAAAATTTTGCTAAGTCCTGGCGCCACCAGTTTGTCTGAACGTTTTTGGAAGCTCCATATCTCTTCATCCAGGCCGAATTGGTCTTTGCTCTAGTTGACAAACTTGTAGAACTCAGCTAGTACGCCAAGAGTGTCAACTACACCATCTTCTAATTCGCCACGGTTTGGGAGATAATTAGCGCCAAAGTACCTATGTCAGTCTCTGAATCCAGCTCTGAATGGACATCGTCCGCGTCGACGTGGCCGTCCGGCAACAGCGTTTCGGCGACATTTGGTGACCGTACGCTGTCTCTAGCCCCGCTCGTTACCGCTGAGGGCGTGCATGACCTCCACGGCATCGCCCTCGAGGTCCTGGACGCGTCCATTCTCTCCCTCTCGCCCTTCTCGCGTAGAAACGCGGCCGCAGCGGAGGCGCCATCGTCCGCCTCACTCCGGCGAGCTCAAGCGCGCTCCACACTACATTGACGTCCACCAAAGCTCGTCCACAGCTTTGTTGTGCTCTGCTCTCCAACCTCCACCCTCAAGCTCGCCATGAAACCCTCCGGTGAGCCGACATTTTCAGCTTTCCCCAAATCGGGTCGCCGATAAAGTTTTCTCCGGCGAGCCCAATGTTGAGTTCCTCAGAGCCCCTCTTCTTCTCCGGTTTGTCTCTCTGGGTAGCTTAGGGTCTTATCTAGCTAGTAAGCCAACCCTAGAGCGCTCTACCGCACTAACCGGCGATGAAAACGGCAGCGCAGCGCCGCCGTGCTCTCGCCGGAGCACCACCTGCACGTGGCCAGGCTTGCCTGAGCCCTCTCCAGTCGAGCTCTCCACCTAGGAAGCTCCGCCGAGACTCACTGGTGCTGTAGGAAACCCCAGGGCATGCTCTACCGGCCTGAGAGCTCCGGCGTATCGCCGAGCACCTCCGCCGAGCCGCCATGGTCGACGGTAAGCCCCTTCTGGTGGCTCCGCCACGGGGAAAAGTGGGTCAATCGGTTCACAAGTGACCAAGGATCACGTTGGTGTCCTCGGTTTGGTCGGAGACCTCGCCGTCGCGGAGAAATCACCGGTGAACTTTGTCTCAGTCGAGAGGAAGAAGAACCTGACATGCGGGTCCCGCTGTCACTGGCTCAACGGCTCCCTCCTCTCTTTTATTTAAAATCCAAATTTCTCGCAATCTTCCAAAAATCATATCTCCAGTTCCCGAGCTCCAAAAATGTGAAACAAATTTTGTTATGATCCATGGGATGGCTAGTTTTTAATAAAATTATAATATGCACCATGTTTTCTTTGAAAAATAATTGTTATCAATTAATCTTGTTATTTCAATGTAAATTCATATCTATTGATATACTGCTCCAAATGCTGTGAAACTTTTATGCTATGCTCTGGTAAATATTTCATGATTTTTGAAGTGCTGTATCTCTATTATGTGAATTATGTTAATACCTTTGGTTAAATCTTTGATTAAATCATATTGAATGTTATATGCTTATGTTGGTGTTCTCCTTTGGTGTCAAGCTTGTTTATAGTAATAGTACCACGTAAATAATATGAAATCTGTTGTTTGACACTATTTAAGCCATAAGTATCTTGTTACATGTTAAATAAATATCTTAAGTTTGGATTGTGCAATTCCTCTAAATATTTTATGGTAATATCAAGGTACCTTGCTTGTGCTTCTGTAATTTTTGTAGATTTTTCTGAGCAATCTTGCTGGTATCTTTTAATTATGCCCTTCGATGGAATTAAATTAATAAATGCCTTTTTATTAAGAGTTTAGTAGTTAACATGTGGTTTTCTGGTAATCTTAGGTTATGATTGTTCTTATGAGTCACTTGGTTGGTACCAAATATGTATTTGCTATGACAACAGTTATTTAATTAAAGATTATATATCTGTTCTGGACAGCAAGGGAGTAATCTGATTATTGCATAATGATAACTTTGTTTTCTGAAAAACTAGTCTATATCAAAGATGTTGTAAACTTTGTGTTCTAGCTGTGGTTAAATTTTGGGGTCATTTAGCCCAGTAGTTTAAGAGTTATGGCGTTTTGAAGTCGAGTTCCAGAACTAGCTGCTCTCTGTCTTTCTGGAACAGAACCTGGAACTTTGTTTAATTGACCTGTTTAACTTGTGAATCATGCTGAGATGTCTGCACATGAAATGTAACAAAATTCATAAGCTTTCCAGAATGTCTTCATTCATGTTTGTTGGATCCATATATCTCGAGTTATGAATTGTTCTTTGAGCTGCTCTGTTAATTAGTTGTTGTGTAAGTTGGTGTGTCCTTGTTAGTTGGGGTGGTATTTTTTGTGAGCTTGTATAGAAGCATACTCCATAAACGAGTGTCCAGTGAAGTTTGTAATCATGTTTTCCAAAGCATTCATCATTCTCTTTGTATGCATAAATTCCTTATTCATTCGTGCATGCAATAGGTGCACCGGAGACTGCAACCTCGTTCGAGCTCGACAGGGTGAATTCCGAAGGCCCGGAGGTCACCCAGGAGACGGAGGTCCAGCCAGCAGGACTCGAGGAGCCCGAAGAGGAAGTCGAGTGCCCTAGTCACAAGCCCGCTTCGTTCGTGAAAGGAAAGCCCCGAAGCATCTTAAGTGTCCTACTTTAATTTCAATGCAATGCTTGAATATGTTATATCTATTGATGCATTACGTATAGAAGTTGTGATGGAACCCTTGCTGCCTTATACCTTTTCTTGTCCAGATATCTTATCCTACCTTGTTGTAGAGTTAGGATCGAGTAGAAGCTTAGCCATGCATAAATCGGTAGAAGTCGGGTGATATTCTGTCACCTGCGCGAAATAAGGTCTGTTGTTGGATCACGATAGGCTATATGTGCTATCATGGGAAAGAATGTGTTTTAAAATGACTTAAGCCGGGCGGAGTTTTGCAAAGTGGTAGTAACTCTGTCTGTGGCAGCTAAGGACCGATTGTTGTACGTCCACTTGTCATGTTGAACGCATGTCTGACACTTAGTTGGCCGGATAACTCGTTCCGACCATGAAGCCTAGTAGTATGACTCAGGCCGGAAGACCTGCAAGTATAAAGTGCGCACTACCGGAGGAAGTGCGGTGTGCGGGGGGCCATTGGCGTAAGACCAAGGGCAGGTGAGTTAAAAGTCCTGATCTTCCTGGCAGAGTGGCAGCCCTGGGAGTGCGGCGTTGATCGGAGCCACGATTCCTGAGTCGTACCAAAGGTGACCCATTTGCTCTCCGACGGGGGATGCATGGGTGAGTGCTACGAATAACCCTCCAGCAGGATAGGAATCGATTCGAATCGTCGTCTCTCCCGAATAGTGAGAACTTGACAGAGCAGCGGCAAACGTAGCATTCACTAAGTACTAATGGTTCTTAATGATGATGATGAGGATAACAATAAAGAACATATGATGAAATTTGATATAGTTATTATTGTTTGTTAATAATAAAGTGAAGTGCTTAGTCTAGGTGCTAATCTAGTGGTAGGCTAATGATAATCAATATGATGCTTATAAAATGGTTTACTATCCAATCTAAGCATTTTGGCAAATGTATGAGTCAAGCCAGCTCAGTCTTGCATGATCCTTGGTGTCTTTTATGTTGGTTAGACAGGTATGTCTAGCTGAGTACATCCTCGTACTCAGGGTTTATTCCCACTTGTTGCAGATGATGTCTTCTATGATGGTTTCTGCAAGACCTGCCTTCATCCCGCTGGGGATGAGGACTAAACCGTTGGGCGCAGTTCTCTAACGACTTCGTACCCCAGAAGCTTTTGGTGGATCTGATGAGACTCTGGTTGTAACAAGAACTCATGAAATGTGTGTGTGAAAACTATGTTGCTTCTGCTACTTCAAACTTGTGTTGTAATAACTTAAGTAACTCCGATGTGGTGCTGCTTCGTCGGCAATGAATGAACTATGTAACAATCGCAGTATTGTGTTGAACTATTACGATCTTAGTATATTGCAAAGTTGGTTTGAAATCCTTCGTGATTTCGGATTACTACCGGGATTATATGGTTTCAAGTTTGGAAACTTGATTGCTAGTTCGATCGTTTCTACACTTCAACTCTTATAATTTGGTCGGTTCTATGACAGATTTGATCCCACAGATACAAAAAAGAAGACACTGACAGATCCATTAAAGGGACCCCTTTCTAGCTAATTCTCTCTAGAAAATATGAATTAGGCTTTCTGAATCGGCACTGATCCAAGAGCTAGGGGTTTTGCTTATATAACCCCCTAGGAGGCACCACAGTCCTCGAATGAAACTGATCTTGATAGATGGCCAAGATTACTCTTCAAAGGCATTGGAGGCAGGATCCGCGAAGGTTCCACCTAATTGGTGGTGACCGTCGGGCGGCCGCCCCTGCCACCTGGGCGCCCGCCCATAGTCTATGGTAGGTGGGCCCTAGCTTGCAGGGGGTGGCTTCTTGAGTCTTCTAAACTATTCCTAAGTTGTCGTTCGCGTATTCTCTCTATGTAAATCCGACATATGGACCATATTTGGTTGTTTTTAGCTAACACCTTGCAGAAACAGATACTCATCAAAACTCATAAAATTCTATTAGTGATAACCCTGTATCTACTAGGTGTTTGCAAAAAGATCCATTTTCATGTTTATTTGACGGTTAAAATTAGGAATTATCTATCGTCAACAACACCCTGCCCATGTGGGGCATAGCCCACGCAAAGAACTCTAAGACCTCCTCACCCGGGTGCGCAGCCTCCTATGAGAGAGGCTGGAAGATGGTGAGAAAACGGGCATAATTGAGTATCAAAATAAATGAAAGGAATTACTTACGTATGCTTCTTTGTATGCGGGGAGGCTGCGTGCCTTGATGGTGAGTTAGACCTTGCCTCATTAGACGCTATTCCCGCTGGCTCTCGTGCGTGAGTCCTGTAACAACCACAACCACTTATCTACGATCATAGCGTAGCACTCGAAAAACGATCGGCACCACCAGAGAATCACCTATAAATCATCGACTATTTGACATATTAGAAGATGAAATTGATCACAAGTGGAGATGTCTAGGTTTTAGGCATCCAACGTCACAACCTGCAAAAAATCATCTTAATTTTTTACCATAGCCTACACATGCGATCACGACAAGTTTCATGAATTTTGGACTTCGTATGGAATTTATATAATTTTAAAACACTTTTCTGCGTTGTTTCTGGTCATGTTACGTGAACAAGATTCGTGAAATTTGATGTGATCTCGTGTATAGGGAATCAACGTACACCAAATACTATGAATAATATTTTTCAAAGCACCAAATTGCATTATTCCATGCTCCTGCAGCTCAAATTTAAAATATTCAGAAGATATGAACGAAACAAAATAAAATAAGAAAATATATTAAAAGAGATAAATTTGCCCAAATTTTAGAAAATGAGTTTTAAATAATGTATTATAACATCCAAAAAATCTGGGTCCAAAAAAAATTCGCCGAGGGCCTAGTCTGGCTCTCGGGAAAGGTGATCTTTGTCGAGGGCCTCTCCCATAGCTCTTGACAAAGAATTTTTTTTTTTTGAAAAGAAGATAAAAATCTTTGCGAAGAGGGCTATTTTTTTTGCTGAGAGCCAGACCTTCGGTGGCTGGCCCTCGGCAAAAAGAGCCTTTGCCGATTGTCTAAGATCCAGCCCTCGGCAAAGCTAGAAACCCTCGGCAAAAAATGTGTTTTCAGTAGTGTCTAACATCAGCTACACATTCTATTTTTATTCTTTCTCATTCTATACGCACTCTCCACCTCTCAACAATCCAAACCCCATGCAACCTCTCAAAGAACCTTTGTCCATCAAGAATTAGATCACAAGGCGACTAGGGAGATCAAGATCGATCTAGATTAGGCCAGCGGACATAGATCAACATCATGGATTCTACAACAGAAGAGGCTTCACCGTGTGTGGAGCCGGGATTCGACGGGCTGCCATATCCTGGGTTCTGGGAGCAGGTAACCTTGCGTTCCATGGCCATCGCGGTGGTGCTGGCAGCCATCTTCTCTTTGGTCACACTGCGGATCTACATGACCATTGGGGTGGTAGGAGCACTCAACATGCCCACAAACGTCCTAAGCTTCTTCTCCGTGAAGAGCCTCGTCTCCCTGCAGCGGCGCTATGACATTGCTTCAGCTCCCTTCACGCGCCAAGAGAATATCTTCCTCCAAACCTGTGTGATCACCTGTGTTAACAGTGCAATCTCAGGTAATGCTGAAAATAACTTCTCTGTACCTGTGTTTGTCGATCGTCAACAATTGTGTTCAGGTTATATAGGTGTCTGCTCTTCTTAATTTATCTGCATGCTCTGCGTGCAGCAATGTAACAATTATTGTAGGCATTCAAAATTGATTAAATTCTTGACTCTATTCTACATATAGGTGGCTTGCCAAATTACATTATTGCAATGAACGCTCAGGTGGCAAAATCTCTTAGAGATGATCCAGATAAATCAGACATTATTGATCGCATACCAACAGGAAAATACGCGCTATTCCTTTTCCTTACTGGTCTGGTCGCGATTACATTGATGCTACCATTGGCACAGGTAATTTATCTTTCATTTACCAAATACTGGACAGGTTTTAGATTCTCTAGATACATAACATTTATGCAACTAGCTTAACACCAAATCATCTTGTGCAACTTCGTACCGAAGACATAGCCATGCAGAATATCATTGAATGGTCTGCTAACATTGACTAAAAGATTCAGTGATCACTGAATTTCAAATTATAAATATGTTTGAACACCCAGCACATGGAATTTGTTGTGAGTCATGGTCTCCAAATAGTGTGTGAAAATGAGACATTAAGTGGGGCCAAATTAATTGAAGAGGAGAAAGAATGTCAGAGTGTTCAAACACTATAGTTGTTTTGTATCTATTGTCTTCGTGCCTCTATAAATAGGAGGTCACTCTCATACTTGAAAAAGACAACCAGAAAACTGAAATAAAAAGAAGCAAGCTCCCTCTTCTTCCCCATCTATGTGTGTCCCAGTTCCTGTGTTGTGAATGAAATTTGTGAGCATCCGGTGAACGATATCTAACACGTTATCAGCACGAGTTCTACCGAGCTAAGAGTAAGAAGGTAGAAAATTGTTTCATTCAATGCTCACTCTTGTTCATGAACAAACCCACACAGAGCACAACACAATACTACCTTGGCCGTCATCCTGAAGATGCGGTGCGAACAGAATCGCTGCCGTCCCGAAGACATGCTTGCGGCATTCAGACCCACGCAAATACCGTCCCTGCAGGAGCATGAACGTCGTGGTTGCGATGCCGTGCGCCCGGCCACATCCGATGCCACCTGACGGAGGGGAGCCGCGTTCCCCTAGTCGGCCCGCCGAGCCGAGACCGCATCCCACGCGCACCTCGCTGTCCGGACACGAGCCGCCGGGGCCGCGCCGGCAGCATGGACGCGAACCGCCGTGACCGCTACCACGGGGAGGCCGCTATGCGCTCGGGCCGGGCTGCCGAGCAAGCCGCGCGCGGGGCCAGCCTCGCGCCACCGCAACCGCGAGCCAAGGCCGACCACCGGCGGGCTGGCCGCCGCCGCGAGCCAGGCCAGGCCGCGAGCGAGCCACGCAGGCCGCGCGTGTGCTTGCTGCAGGATGCCGGTTGGCCGTGCCGCCGCGGGTCAGCTGCTGGCGAGCCGCGCCGCCGCCTCGCGCCAGCCGCGGGCGAGCCGACCACTGCGCGCTGCAGGCCGCTGAGCCAGCCGCGTGCCTGACCGTCGTGCCCCAGCCACACACCGCTTGGGGCTGTGCCGCCTCAGGCCGCGTGCGGTTCGCGCTGCCACATACCAGAGAGGCCGCCCGCCATGGTCAGGGCCGGCTCTAGGGGGTGGGCAGACAGTGCGACGGCCGGAGGCCCATGGAGATGGAGGGCCCAGCAAGATATAGTTAATTAGTAGATATAATTTTCTATTTAGCAAATAACATTAGCATGGCCCATCTAAACCAGCCTGGCAGCCCATGTACATTTACGTAACCTTCTCCTGGTCAGTTCTCCTGATCGGCAGATCGGGATCGCTTCACCTTCAGTTTCTGTAGCCGCCGCCTGCTGCACGCCAGAAGTTCAGACTCCATCGCCAAAGTCCAAATGCCAAGTCGCCGATCGCCGTGTCGCCGACGTGCAGCAAGTCAGCAACTCAGCAACCGTCCGTAAGTAGCACACAACAGTCAACAGTATGATTAGATTTTTTTCTCAATTATTTTCTTATTTTAGGGTTATGAATTTCTAATTTAAAGTATTTATTTGAATATGATAGATGTTGCCTAAGAAGCATTTGAGAATCTTAAGAAATTTGAGAAAATATTTGGGTTCTTATTCAACTCAGAAAATATTTGGGTTCTTATTCAACTAAGAAAGTTGAGTTAATAGTTGAGATTCTTCAGTTTGTTAAAGCTTCAGAATGCTATCCTAATGTCTCAGTTGCATATCGAATTCTCTTAACTATCTTAACTATTCCAGTAACAGTAGCATCACCCGAAAGGAGTTTCTCCAAATTGAAACTTTTGAAAAATTATTTGAGGTCCACTATGTCACTGGAAAGGTTGAATGGCTTAGTTATGTGCACCATTGAGAAGGATATTTTGGATGACATTAATGTGGATACTATTGTTGAAGATTTTGCATCAAGAAGCGCCCATAGAAAGTTTTTTGGCTTCTGAGCATATGCCAAATCTACAAATTCTCATACCTAGTGGGAGCCCATATGATTGAAGCAGAGTTTTGTCCTGTAGATAGTGGTACCACCATTACAAGTTTAATGGAGACTAGATATTTCCAAACATTGACCAGGAAAATGCTAATATTATGACCATTCCTAGAAGCAATGCTCAAATCAAGGGCACCAGAAGTGCCGCACTAGTTCTCCCATAAGTATTCAAAGGATGTGGTGGATGTATTCCCTTCATCAGACTTTGTACTGCATGTACATAATCCCACTAAGAGATATGTTGCGATGAGAGCCATATTATTTTAGAAATAATATGGCATGACCAAATGGGAAACGCTTAGTTGGATATAATGAGAAAATCATCAATAATTTTGTTGGCCATAAATATTTCCCTAAAAGATTTTATTTGCACGACATGTGCAGAGGGAAAGCTAATCACTAGGCCATCCCTCCTGAAGATTATGGATGAGTCACAAAATGGCCTAGTTGAGTCTTTGATCAAAAGGATCAAGTAGATTATGTGAATTGCATGGTCGCTGCTACAGAATTAAAGGCCGCCGACCAATAGTTGGGGCCATGCAGCATTGCATACTGCAATATTTATCCAACTGAGCTCAACTATATATCCCCCTTCTGGCTAGTGCATAAGGAAGAAAGTATTTCTCATCTGCGTATATTAAGTTGTGCAATATATGTGCCAGTATTGCCATATCAGCGTACACTAGAGAAACCTCACCAGAAGTTGGGATGTATGAGCCTATGACTGGAGATCTTCATGAGGCTCGGTATTCTGATTGCATTTCCTAGCATTGGGGGAGATAGGCATCCAGAAGAATGCTAGAAAATTGCATGAAGTAGAATGGTAGAATGCATTCCTCGTAGCCACACACTAGTCAATCTGGACCAGAAGTTTAGAGAATTATGCATTTGCAAATGAGCTGCCAAATACCTTCACTGATTAGCAAAATGACAAGGCCATATTTACCTGTAGTAAATGCGTCGGGGAGAGTTTAGGTATCCCTGAAGGCTACCAACTCTATTGTCTCCATCTTGATCCTAGGTTGAGGGGGAGACCTCTAGGTGCTCAGACAAAGGTTCCGCGGAGACATCTTCGTAGACAAGTCCTTGAGCCACTTGCATCATTTAAGGAATCAGTTTGAAGAAGCTCGACCTAAAGTTGAGAATGCCCCTAAAGTGGTAACTCAACCTGAAGTTGAGGTAGTCCCTGAAGGACACCGTACTGAAGATGGAAATCCCAATGCATCACGCGTGCACCATGACATTGGAAGATTGGAACCCCTAGCTCAGTCATTATGGAAAATCACGATGATCGGGAAGACGATCATGAGGAGATCGCCACTAATTATGCAGATGTCATATCATAGAAATACCACTATTGTCGACATATATTTTGCCTCAAAAAATGTTGGCTCAATGGATCTAGATCCAAACCAAAGTCTGTGGCAGAGTGTCAGAAGCACTCAGGTTGGGACAAATGGAAAGCCACAATTAAGGCAAATTTACGTTTGCTTTATGAAAGAGAGTTTTTTGGGCCAACAGTCCCAAAACCTCCAAATTCACCCCTAAAGGATGCAAATGGGTCTTCCTCCTGAAGAGGAATATGGCACAAAGCGAGGCCTGTGGCATAAGGGTTCACAAAGAGACCTGACATCAATTATAATGAAACCTACTCTCATGTTATAAGTGGCATAACATTCCAATACCCAATATCTATGGCAACTAACTTGAATTTTGAAAAATGTAGCTGATGGAATTTGTGATCGCATACTTGTATGGGTCACTTGATTCGGGAATCCACTGAGAGTCCTTAAAGTTCTCAAGATCCCTGGACCAAATCAAAATCATAACATGTTCAGCGTTCGCTTGCAGCGGTCATTGTATGGATTGAAACAATCTAGAAGGATGTGGTCCAACCGATTGAGTAACTTTCTTGTGCAAAGATGTTACATCAATAATGATGATTGTCCCTATGTTTCATAAAGAAATCCAACGATGGATTTTGCATCATCTCTATCCATGTCGATGATTTGAACATCATCAGGACCGCAAGGGACACTGAGGAAGCAATGGCTTACCTCAAGGTAGAGTTTGAAATGAAAAACTTGGGCAGGACCATGTTTTGTTTGGGCCTGCAGCTCAAAACACCTCCTTGAAGGAGTGTTTGTGTACCAGTCCACGTATACTAAGAGAGTACTTGAAAAGTTCAATACGAAAAAGTGCCAGCCTCTTAAGGCCTCCATGGTGGTCCGATCCCTGGAAGCGGATAGGGACCCATTTAGAACCAAGGGCGATGATAAGGAAGTATTGGGACCCAAAGTTCCATACTTGAGTGCCATCAGAGCACTGATGTACCTTGTCGACTTCATTAGACCTAACATTGCATTTATAGTAAATTTGTTGGCAAGGTACAGTGCTGCCCCCAACCAGAACGCATTGGGTTTGGTGTTAAGACCATCCTGAGGTACCTACAAGGTAGACAAGACCTTGGTCTATTGTTCGCAAAGAACCAAGCTCCAACCATGGTTTGATATGTTGATGCTGGCTATATGTCTAACCCGCATAATGCTAGATCATAGACTAGTTTTGTCTTTCTCTATGGTAGTGCAGCCATTTCCTGGTGGTCTGTGAAATAGACGCTGGTTGCCACATCGACCAACCACTCAGAGATAATTGCTCTATACGAGGCTACACGAGAATGTGTTTGGTTGCGACGAATGATCAATCACATCGAGAAGTCATGTGGGTTGAATGTTGCTGACACCCCCACCATTATCTATAAAGATAATGCGGTTTGTGTTGTACAGATGTGCATGGGTTATGTTAAGAGCAATCTCACAAAGCATATTGCTCTAAAGTTCGTTTATCCCCATGAGCTCTAGAAGGGCAGGTAGATTAACATCCTGCAAACATGGTCATGCGAGAATCTCGCTGATCCTTTTACAAAATCACTACCCGTCTATAGCTTCCATAAGTACACCCATGGAATTTGTATGAGGCAATTTAGAGAGTTGCCGAATTTAGGGGAGACGTGCCCCAAAGACATAACCCATGAATGTGGTCCTGAAGATAATGAGTCGGCCAAGAAGACCAACCCGAACATCAACAGTTGTACACTTTTTCCCTTGATGAGTTTCCCCATTTGGTTTTCTCATGCAAGGTTATTAACGAGCCAATAGGTGCAACGTAATCGATGCATGTGATGCACTCTTTTCACTTACCCTTTTTCCAACTGGGGTTTGGGAGGAGTTTTTAACGAGGCATACACATAGCATAAATTTGGCCAAGGGGTAGTGTTGTGAGTCAAGGTCTCCAAATAGAGTGTGAAAATGAGACCTTGAGTGTGGCCAAATTAATTGAAGAGGAGGAAGAATGTCCAAGTGTTCAAACTCGTACTTGAAAAGGACAACCAAAAAAGTGAAATAAAGAGAAGCAAGCTCCCTCTTCTTCCCCATCTTTGTGTGTCCCAGTTCCTGTGTTGTGAGTGAAATTTGTGAGCATCCGGTGAACGATTTCTAACATAACTCAACTTCTTAAGTTGAGTTTATTAATGTATTATTAGCCTTCCAAGGCCACTTTTGAGCTACCTAGCTCAAGTTTGACATGTGTGCATCTCTCTAACACTCTCTCTGGTTAAAAGTAGGTTAAGCTACTAATATTACAACCCCTTCATATTATGTCCAGAAAAAAACAAATACTCACATATTTCTACGTACACGAAAACTAAGTTGCTCCTTATATCTTTATAATATCTAGGATTCGTGAATACCATTTCTTTGCGTACTCATACATTAAATGTGAAACGCAAGGTCAAGAATACCATGGGGCCCTCAATGTGACTTATCAAAGTGAATGGCCCCTATAAAATACACGTTAGTCAAAGTAATTTATGTCCAACGACCAGCAAAATGCAAATTGTGGCCTCCATGTCCTTGCTATAGCACAAGGCTTGTAGAAATTAATTCAGGAACCTTAGAGAACACCCTGAGACCTAGGCCTAGCATGCGATGTGTCTATTTAAAAAATGGCGTGGTGAATTCCTTAGATGCTTCCTCACCACTGTAAAGTTCATTGTTCTTGTACCGACTAGCCCCACACCTAGGGCATTTGTCTAGTGGCCCGAACATCGTGCCACGAAAAAAGGATACAGTGGTTGGGGCATGCATGGATTTTTTCAATCCCCATTGTGAGTGGACTTATAACCTTCTTCACTTGGTATGTATTGGCGGGAGTTATGTTCGGTTGTGGGAGTAATCATGATAGGAGGCGCAACAGATCATCAAAACTACAGTCAGATCAACCATACTTAGCCTTCAAGATGAGTAGCTCAAGAACAAAATGAAGCAGTGTGAAATGTGTCAGACAACCCTTCTCAACACCATACACAGTCTCCTTCGATGCTTTTGTCACCCTATCAAGATTTTGTAGAACTTTGCTGCTCTTTAGTAATATTTCTAGTCCAAAGGCCCAAAACATTTCATCGAAATTGTCACCATCATCTACATCCCCCTCACGTGCTTCATCATCATTGCCGGCACCACCTGAATCATCACCACCTTGTTCATTGTCAAAGTCATGACCTTGTTCATTGTCAAAGTAACGATCCATTTGTTGATCAAGCTCGTTTGTGAACTGGGACATGTATTCTAGGGTTTTAGCTTCATATTCTTGGTCATCATCATTGTCACCAACAACCTTTGTTTCACCATGATGAATCCACACTGTGTAGTCCGAAACAAATCCTTGCCTAATCAGATGTTCTCTTATCGTAGTCACATCTTGAAATGCAATAAGGTTCTTGCAATCTTTGCATGGACAAATAATTGTGCCACCATCTTTGGTCAACGTCGTTGCATGCTCCTCTGCGGCTTTGATGAATTTGTGCACCTCATCATGGAAATCTGCCTTGATCCTTAGTGAACCATACATCCAAGAGTTCCTATAGTCCATCTTATAGAAACAAAATAACCAAAGAAAATATATTAATGGATTCAAATTAATAATTTATTTCTCGAGAATAATTCTATATACTTCACATACACACCATGGTAGAAGATAAGTAATTAATTGCCAATTAATGCATAAATATTTTTTAAAAAATAATTGGTTAAAATAAAAAATTTTAAAGACAACAATTAGCAACAATTTATAATTCATTCACTACCTTTCATGTCAACTCCATTCCAATTTTATGAAGCATAAATTCCAAAAAAACGCACCCTGGATCTAGAACTAGATGAAACATACATGAAACTAGCTTGTAATCTTCACTAAAATCAAGTAAGATGGACTAATAATGGGTGTAATCTCATTTCTCTAACTAATTTACACTCATACCTTCAAAACAAGGGTCTAATTTGCCTGACACAAAACTCAAACACCATTGAAGAGAGAGAAAAACAAAACTCAAATTACTCACTAACTAACCATTAAAACATCAATTAAAGGCTTGGAATAACATTTTCTTACCTTCTACAACCTCTCCACCAAAGTATTTTGAGATCAAAACTTCCCCCTTAGTTGTGGGAGGACGCCAAGGCCTCCCAACCTTTTCTTCTCGGGTTGGATTGTGTGACCTAAGTCGGAAGAAGGAGGTGCCTGCTATATATATGTCAGGCATTTGTAGGGGCAGCTCGTGATTCAGCCGCCCTTACAAAATAGAACATTAGGGGCGGCTAATAATCCAGCCGCCCCTACAATAGTATTTTTAAGGGTGGCTAACTTTTTGGGGCCCAACAATCCCACTGTAGGGGTGGCTCTAGCTCTAACCGCCCCTAAAAAACATTCCTATTCTTACAAACAGTTTCTCACGTAGTAGATACCTAGTAGAAAATAGGTTGCATTATATATTAAAAAAATAGAACCCATCCTTTTCGTCTAGAACTCGAAGTTGAGTAGTTTAGGCATACATCGACATCTTTAACAAACTAAGTCAGTTTTAGCTCCATGCACAAAAATAAGATGTCATTGTGTCTCATGGAGATTTTCAACACGTTAGAAAATGTATATGGACACGTTAGTTGTACAGCTACATGTGGGCAACACAATAGTTGCAGATCTAACTAAGAACATAAACAACAACCCAATATTGAAAATCTTCAAAACTATTAATGGATTGAACAAAAATATTACAATTAGAGGCAATATGTTAATGTGAATATCAGCCTCACACCCAAAGTACGCAAACGCAAAAGTCACAAACTTACCGGATAAAACATTAGGCACACTTTCGTGGTGAAGAGAGACAAGGTTCATGGGCAAACAAGCAAAGGACCCCGATCATGCTTACATGACGAAGAATAGCTAGTTTTGAGCAAATTAGCAAATGAGTTGTCAAAGCTCTCACCTGGAGAGGACCCCATCCGAGTGAGGATGTTGGTGGGCTACCCTAGGTCAGTCAGTAATCCTAGGGCACTATCCTTGGTTATCGGATCTAATTGAGGAGGAAAAAATGGGGTCGGAAGAGAGTTTAGGGGGGAAAAGAGCAGAAGTATTTTATAGAGTGATTTGGATGCATTGCACCCTGCTCGATCCGTCGTGACTTGATTTACCATGTGGCAAATCAAAATCCCATGCAAATCTGGTCAAATAAAACTCTAATCCGGACTTGACAATAAAGACAAGATTGGGTTAACTTTGACAGCACAAAAGTGGCTTGGGCCAGTTCTGACAGCCCAAAAAGTGACCTAGGCCTTTCACTCGGCAAAAGATAGTCTGAAACTTTCGAGGAACATGATTTCTTCATCTGAAATCAAAATTATACATTTTATTTATTCATTTCTGTTGTCTCGATTTGAGAAATTCAATGGAGGAGTCTAATTTGTATTTTGAGAAACTTAAAAAACTAGCTTCGGCTGATGTGTCCAGTTACTATTGGACGTCTTCCAAAAAACTGATTTTTGGCTCAAACTTCAAACTGGACGCTCTCTATATATTTTTCCATTGTTTCGATTACAGGAATCAAATGGTGGAGTCCATTTCGAGTTTTGATTAAGTTATAAAATTGCCCCTAGCATGTATCAAGAGGCCAGCCTTGGATCACCTTGCTCTTGACAATATTGGTTGTCAACTGTTATGTGCCTGGGATTGGGAGAGAGAGTGGAGGGAGGTGTGGCCATTGGTGTGCTACAGTACCCCACGGTTACTGTTGATGCCCAGGATGTTTGTGGCAGCTGGGGCTGCCAGAGAGAAGGCCGGCTGGGTGCTTTGTCCATGGTCGGGCAAGAGGGAAGGGTTTTTCTTCTTAATTTTTGCTTTATTAGATTGACACATCTCCTCTCTTTATATAAAGAGGTTTACTTGACTTACAAGAAAGACTTATTTCCGTAAACAAGCGACCCTTATCTCTAATTACTCCTAACCAATAGGCCCTCTAACAGTACACCTCATGTGGGCATACAGCTCATCCTCAAGCTGCAACCTAACCAACTTATAGCGATGAATCTACTCAACACAAATCTAATAGCAAAAAACAAGCTTTTTACATCTCGACTTATTTAATTGTTCTCCACCTCAGATTGACTTGGACTCTTTATTTTTTACTCCTAAACATAAGATGGACATCATTGGCGCGTCAGACATGCACATGTACAGCCTTTTGGATTCCATGGACACCATCTAGATGAAAGGGGTTCATTTGTATGGCCACTTGGAAGTGGTTGCAATAGCAACATGCGGAGGTGCCCCCGTGGCGACGGCGCCGGAATGCAGTGATTCTACACGGGTGCGCTTTAGCCGGTGACACCATGCCTTCTCCCTGCCGGAAAGCTGCTGGTCTGCACCCTATAGAGAAGATCAGAGGGCTTCCAACCACAAACACCAAAGACTTTGAGTTCGCCGCCCTCGAGGAAAATAGCATGCCCACTGCCCATGGAGGGAACCATATTCCGAAGATCCCTGACGCAGTGGATGGAATCAAAGTCTTCCATGCAGCGATGCGTAACTTGGAGGAGTTGCGAAGGGGTGTAGGGCTTAATCTGTTATAGATCACGCATCTCCCACACCTACCAACATGTAAGTTGACCACATGCAGCAGCCTACAGCCGCACTGTTGCCAACACCTGGTAGGGAAGCATCTTTCCCATTGGCTCTGGCATGATGTCTGTCGGCTACTCTATCTACTATGACTTCTCGCCCTCATCTTGGATCTACTGGACGCCGGTGCCCCTATAGAAGATGCCATCAATGAATGGGTGCTAAAGGCTCAGCCCAGTATGAAGGACAATGACGCTGGTGATGGGTGCTGGGGTGACTATCATCATGGACATGGAGGGATGAGCACTAGCCATGGTGAACTTGATGCCATGATGTAAGACAGATTCGGCAGGGTGGAGGGTGGCATCGACAACTAATGGATGGGAATGGGGGTGCTTGCCTGCACGCCTTGGAACAGCGGCACCATGGAGTGCACACCTAGGACTGGTAGCACCATCGGCTGCACATCCTGGAATAGCAGCAGCATCGTGTCGTAGCCTGGCATCCCGTAGAGGATGAGTGGTGGCATCGGCCGCTGCGACTGTGCAGCCATATTGGAGAGGTGTGAGTAGATGTCGGTGACGGACCAAGCAAAATCAGTGATGGCCATGGTTAGCTGATCTAGCCTCATCGGTGTGGACGTGGTGGGCGCCGAAGTGGCCGGCAGTGTAGTGGTGAATGTAGACAGTGGCGGGGTGGTGAGAAAACCTGACATCTCCAACACCAGATTGTTATGTGCCTACTAAGATTGCGAGGAGAGAGTTGAGCTAGAGGCGGCGATTGGTGTACCATAGTACCCGCGACTACTATTCATGCCCAGAATGTTTGTGGTGGCTGGGACTGCGAGGGAGAGAGAAGTCCGACCAGGGGTTTTGCCCACAGCCGGGCAAGAGGGAAGGTTTTTCCTTCTTAATTCTTGCTTGATTAGATTAATACATCTTATCTCTTTATATAGATAGGTTTACTTGACTTAAAAGCAAGACTTACTTGACAAACGATTCTTATCTCTAGTTAGTCCTAATACTAATGGGCTATGCCACCAGTCCAGGCTCAATAGGCCCCTAACATACTCTAACATCATCACAATACACTTATTTCAGATATATAGCAAATAAAACTTAGTATTTTTTCCGCACCACTTTATTTATAATTGTTGCGACAACTCGACTTAATGGGAGTTTGTGATCATCACATAAATATTTCATGTGTGTGGGGGCGAAGTAATATTCTACATGTTCTTAAAAAAGGGATTGCCACATGACAAATTCATGATTCACCGAAAGCAATTTTGCGCGTTTCCCCTACTATTGTTTTGTTCTCTTTTTTTCCTTATGAAGGAACCATTATTTTGTTCTGTTAGGTAAACTATTTATATCAAGATATACTCCTAACATGTTTAAGGGATCATGATTACATTTAAATTTCGTCAAAACAAACCCATTCGACTACCAACATGTTTTGGTTGGACTACAGAGATGAATTTATTAGTTGTTAAATTTATACTATTGATATGACTTAGGTTTCCTTTCTTTATTAATTAGACTATTGTTCAGTACCGCTTCCACTCCTTTTCCATCTATGTTCTTCTTAGCACCACCATCTTTCGTATCTGTCGCAACTACGGCTATCCAAAGCTTTGGCTCTTTTAGTTGCTTCTGCCGTTGTTACTTTTTGCCCAACTGCACCTCCTAGAGCTCTCTGGTTCTGCTTGTTGCTTCCCCGGGTGTCGTTTGCTGCCTCAGGTCAACGGTGCTGCGTGCTTTTTTACAAATTTTGCAAGGAAATACGACTAGTGGCTCGTTCCTCCAATGGCCCTGTTTGTTTGGCTAATAAGTCATGACAGAAAGGATTGTTCACTCATTTTTTGTGAGAGAAAACACTGCTAAATGGCTGGCATTTGGTGTTCTCTATTTTACAACTTTTGAGTTGGCCAATGATTCTTAATTATGTCAAAGATTTTGAGGTTATAATTATAAATGTTATGTGATTTTGCCTATTCAATTGCTCAGTTCACTGTAGAGACTGTAAATTATAATTGTTTCTAACTTTAGTATAGTGTAGATTGTTTGGTAGATCCCGGTGGTAGTTCTAGTCCGGGTGTTTCACTCCTATGTACACCAGAGAGGGGCATGACAGACAAGGAAAACAACACAATATCTTTTCCATAGCTAACTAATTCATCTATGTGAAGAACAAAAAGTGTTTTCCCTAAATTTTGTACATTGTAATTGCTCTCAATGACAATTTTAGTTTAAAGAAAATAAGCGTTGAATAAGATATAAATCAATTAATATAAGAAATAGCATTGACCTACTAGTGTTTTCACAAATGAGTCCATCCTACGTAGTATTAGAAGAGGGAGATAGGTAGCCAAGCAAATGTACATGTTGGCAGTGTCCACGCTGTTAATTCCTCAAGAGATTAGTTCCCAATTTCCAATACACAAGGTTATAATGGAGTGTACAAATAAGAAGATATGACCAACAAAAGGAAGGAACCTAATAAAGCATATAACGATAAGAAGTTAAGGAAAGCTATTTTTAATGCGAACAACAATGTAGATTGATGATAGGAAGCCTTCCCATAAAATACTAGTTAGAGCCAAAGTAAACGAAGCATGGAGTTAAGAGACGAATATAGACATGAGAATACAAGAGGCTACATCTATGGTTACTATTGGTAGGCTGGCTTACACATGGGTAGGCCCCACAATATGAATTGGGCTATTGTGAAATCATGAAGAAGGCCTGTAGACTATCCCCAACAGTACAATGAGAGGATGCTAGTATGCTCTGTCCAGAACTATTTTTTTTCTATTTTAGGTCATACTTGGATGGACTAGAACTAGTTCTTAGCCATGACTACAAATAGTCATCTGAAAACTAGCCAACTAGTTATTAGTCCATACATTTGTTTAGATCCTGAACCAAATGTTGGATTCTATAGACAATAACTATTTATTTGCCCCTGATAGTTGGGGACTATGGACTAGTGAACTAACTACTAGTTGGGGCTTTGGCTAAACTTTAGCCCACCTATTAGTCCTTCTGTTTAGATCCTCAAGGACTAAAATTTAGCTATCTAGTTGTTAGTCCAAAGGATCCAAACAGGGCCTTAACCCCTACCAATGCAGGTGCAGGCTAGCTCCATGTGTCTTTCGTAGTTTACCTTTTCTATTCAGTATAAAGGAAGTTCCTTATGTGAAATTGCAAAATCTGCAATCCATTCTCTGTTATATATGGATATCCCAATAACATAGGACTACTGCACGTATGGCAAATAAGGAGCAAAGGGTGCTAAAATCTTGTATCCTTATGTGCTACACTAGAACTTTTCAGAAGCTGGGTTTTTTAAATCATGAATTCCAAAAAGAAGTTTATTCTAACTTCATCAGAATCAGATCATCTGAGTTTGGCCAAATCTGTAGAAACTATCAACATTTATGACCTCAAATGGATATACTATAATCAAAACATATTTCATGATAAAACTAATGATACTTATTTGGATTCATAATGTAGGTTTATTTATATATATGACCTTAGTCAAACTTGACATGACTTCACTTAGGAAACATAAAATGCATACAAATACACTTATTTCTCCATCTAGTAAAAACATAGCGAGACAGTTTTTTGTTGGAAGGAATGATATAAAGAACTATATAAGGACTCTACTTTATGTTTGCCTCTAGTAGAAACATTGCGAGCCAGTTTTGTTTACCTTTAGTAAAAACATATCTCACTGGAGGCATTTCTTCTATCTATATATAGGTTATGATTGTCGACTACAGATTGTTGTTTCCAACTGGCTCGGTTGTGGCTCATCTTATCAATAGTTTTCACACGCAGCAAGGAGCCTGTGCAGCAAAGTTCTGTCCTTTTTTCTGAATGTAAAATGAAAGTCTCAGGATCTTTTTATCTTCCTTTTTGGCCTTGCGGTAACGTTCATCATCTTTTCAGGTTGCAGGTTGCCGCTATATTCAAAACATTTGTAGGAAGCTTTTCTTGGTCTATGTTCCAGTGGTTCTTCGCTGGAGGCGATAATTGTGGATTTCAGGCCTTCCCAGTGTTTGGACTAGAGCTATATAAGCGTAATAGGTGGGAAATCTTCTCTGGAATATGCTTGACACAAATTTATTTACTTGTGATATTGGTACCAAGATCATAAAATAAATATCTTTTTTCAATACAGTGAATACGGGCGGAACCAGGCCTATGGCAACTAGGGTCCTAGTCATTGGTGTAGAGAAAAATTCAAACTAAAGGTTAATATAAAAATCAATAGAGTGGACAGATAAATGAACTCATTTTAGATGGGAAGATTGATCATATGTCCATTCTCGAATTTAGTGGAATGACTTTATTTCTCATACTAGTATGAATTATTAGTTTTTGAGAAATAAGGTGGTGATAGATCGACTCGTTATTTCCCAAACCAAACAAAAACAAAAGAATGAGATGTTCATTCCACAAACCAAATACCCACAGTCCCCTTCTAGCTTCATCACTGCCCCCTCTGTTCTGTAAAAAATATAAATGACTTGCAACGCATGAAACATGGATTCACCATTCAATTACAAAATCTCTTTTCTGCAGTACGTCTTAATTATTAAAACACAATATATCAGAGTTGGTAAAAACAATTTAAACTCTGAAAAGCATGAGATCTAAACTTGAATAGCAAAATTGTTTTTAACAATACATGCTAGTGCCAGTTGGATATGGCGCATTTTGGTCTAACACTTCGTATTTGGCAAGTTACAAAAGTACCCAGAACTGAAGTAAAAGCTAATCCAGGTTGTTGGTTTTGTTCTTAACATCGAATTGGAGGAACTTGAAGACCACTGTCAAGGAACCTTAAAATCTTTAGTTGGCTGAAAACTGGGATCAAAGTCCTGAATAGTTTATATACCTACCAGCATGGATATACTTACTTACTTTGAAACAAGTACGAATGACTAATAATCTCTAGAATAAATATGTTCTATGACAGGAACATAAATTATAGAATAGCTATTGCAAAACAAGACAACCATTTCTTCTGTAAAGTTGCGTAACTATCTATTCATTACGTCCTAATATACGTTTTATGCTTACAGATTCTATTTTGATTTCTCTGCATCATTTGTCGGCCTGGGTATGATTGTCCCGCATGTTGTAAACATTGGGTTGCTTTTTGGGGCCATCACCTCTTGGGGATTATTATATCCTTTTCTTCAGAGTAAAAGAGGACAATGGTATCACACTGATAGTCCTACAAGTTTAAATGGAATGAATGGATATAAGGTACAATTGAATAATGGTTATGCATATTTACTCTATAATTCTGTTTTGCTTCCGAATTGTAGATGATGTCTACCATGCAACTTTGCGCTAATAGGATAAACCATTTCCTATAACATTTTGTTGATTAAACTATGCTAGGCCCTCTTACTTCGGAATTTTACTACCATTTTATGGAACAACTTAATCGTACGTAAGCAAGGGCAAAAAATAAAATCTTGAGTTACAACAAAATGTGGGGCAACATCTAAACAAACCAAAAGCTACTTCTGGTGGACTTAATTACTCAAACAACAAATAAACTTATGTTTCATTGCAATAGCAATGTCATACATCCAATACCATCGTATATTTATTCGATGTTCATTGTTTAGCCAATTGTGTATTTCAAGAGTCTAGAAGATGAACCATTTCATATCTGATTGCACATTAGTATCAATGGATTTAAGTCCACTTCTTGCCTTCCCTGAACACCTATAGAATGATTAAGCATAGGCTTTTAATAGAATATCAGAACCAAAACATTACGACTCAGCTTGCTCATCAAGTTGATAAAACTAAACATCTTCAGGATTTTGTTTTGTCGAGCAAGATTCTCTTGGGCTCTTCCATGTTATGGCTAAGCCTTAAGTTAAAAAATGTCTTTTGTCATTGCTTTAGTTAGATAAATGGACCAAAACATTTTGACACCCCAAAGTGAATCTCAAATATTTTTGTCCTTGAGAAAGTCTTGGTTCCTTATGGCTGAAAGAATGTAATTTCTTTGAGTCACATACATTCCAAAGTGAAGTTATGGGATAATTGAGAATGGATTTTTGAAAACTATTTAGCTTGTGTTTATTGATATATGCAGAACACATTGTGTCATCGCAAGCTAATGACATTTTTACAACAACAACCCATTTGGTTGTAAATTAGAGTGACACTTATCTTGCTCCTTAGTCAGCACAAAGGTAATGATTCATGGAAGCAAAACACTCCAACTAGTTTTTAACCTATAAGGTTGCCAATTATTAGTAGATGATGGAAGAACTGAGAACTTCTATTTCTATAAATATATGTACAGACAATTCTGAGAGAGTAACATTTCCTAACCATTTGTCCTCCATAACCTTATCATTGAGCCATCTTTGATTACAAAGCATCCAATCCAGAAGAAATCCCATATTATTATTATTATTATTTGGAATCATCATGTGTGTATAAGTTTACTACATGTAAACAAGTGGTAAAGTGCAAAAAGATAGCGGATGATTATAAAAGTACTCTCAGGGACTAGCATTTTTCAGGATTATGATATACGTAAATTTTCAGAATTAATATCAACTATTCAATCATCCAAAAAATTCATTATGCTAGAAAAAAAAATATGAGCCTCTCAAAGGAGATAAGTCTAAGGTCAGTAGAATTAGAGAGCCCATGTACCTTACCAGGTTTCTAGTGTAATCATTCAAGATTTTATTCTTGCGAAATACATAGTAGATAATTTATGATGCGTGATAATTAAATAAATATGTTCAACATAGCTTAAAAAAATATCACTGGACGTCCTCTATACATGAACTGAAAATAAATAAACACTGTAAATCTATAAAAACTTAAGCGTTTTATGGCAACATAATTTTCTGCAGGAAAATCCAAAATTCTCAAGAATTTATTTGCTAAAAACATCAAATTGAATGTTACTAGGTGTATGCTGCGGCAACATAAAGATCCATATATATAATATAAATATTGCGAGCACTAGTACAAAGAAGCACTACGCTAGCGGTGGAATATAATTTTTACAAGTGGTTTCAATTATACAACGCCTGTGGAAAGAAATCGGCTTGGCCGACTAAAAAAAGTCTGTAAAAATCAATTTTCACAGGCGGTTTTCTTAATAAAACCACCTGTACAAATCGTGGGGAACTAAACTCTAATGTTGACATAGCTAAGTGATAGATGGAGTGCTAGAGGAGGCTACTCAAGACGGCGAGGTCTCAGGTTCAAATCCCACCGGCCACGTAACGCGCGATTTTACGTGAAAAAAATGCACGACTTGCCTATGATTAGCCAGTTGGTCTTCCCTAGGATTATTTTTTTTTCTATTTTAAAATGCCGATTTCGTATTTTGTATAAAAAGATTTCTACATGTGGGTGGTATTTCAGATTACCCGCCTGTGGAAAGATAGGCACCCAGCACAGGTGGTTCGCCAATCCACCTGTGGATATAGCTTGAAAACCGCTGTGTAGTGGTTTCGTGTACTAGTGGAGTTCTCCGTCAAATTTCAGCTTGACAGATCTGGCTAGTTCTACCTTTAGTCGACTTAGAGCTCCAATTTTAATTCCAACCATTTATTGTCCACGAGTGTGTGCTTGATACGTGACTAACTGGGACAACACTAGTACGCGTGAATCACGGAGCCACATGCGGCGAGGCAATATGCTGGGTTAATTGCTCACGCTCACGAGTAGGTTATCATTTTGCGAGCATAGTTAATCGTACCGCGTCGACTAAAATTCAGTTTGAATGCGATCAACTTCTGGTCAATCTCCTGACTTCTTGAGCCCTAGCCAATGCAGCACCATATGGAAGATGTCGATGACTTCAGGATGACAACAACGTACAAATAAACATGTCTGTGCCATGCGATAGACGTACGACGTTTTCTCTCGCTGCCGATATTTATTATGGTCTTCGTATTCAATGGCAATGGCAATTACTTCAGCGAAAACATGCAAGCCCTTCATGTTTTTTGCATGCAGATCTGGCATATGCATAGCCATGAGATTGCTCTTTTTTATCGAGCGACAAGCATGCAGACTTGCGTCAATAGCCATCGTGTTGCAAATGTATCATAGGGTCAGAACACACATGATCTTATTCATCTATATGTATGTTGATCAAGCCTTATGCATGCTCCAATGCTTTTTGTTCGGGCCACATGCAGGTGGGCAAAGCATCTAGCCTTCTTGGTGCTGCACGTGAGCCGGTCTACTAGATAAGCTCTTGGCATAAATTGAATATTGTATGAACGAATCATACCAACTTCGTGGTACGAAATGCCAATTGTTCTAATCCACTTGCCGCGTAGGGCGTTTGATGTTGTCATAGAATTACCTGCCTAACATCAATGGTTCTTATTGACACAGTGCCGATTAGATATAGGTAGAGGTAGCAGATCTGTTCTGTTAACAACATCAGAATGTTGATGTCATTCAAGCAGTCATAGCAAGGACGTCAGCACCAGTGTCGGCGGCTTCAATAGGGATGTCGACATAGAGCTTATCTTGCTAATAATGTGTCATAAAATATCTTGTCAGCGGTTAGGACCTTTAGTTCTCTATCTCTCATGAACAACGTAGTAGATGAAAGTAAAACACATATAGATATAAAAGGTAGAGAGACTATTTTTTATTCTTCTGAATATTGGTGATTACAACATAAAGCTCTCACGTATATATAATCGTACCAAAGTCTAAGATTTTGATGAGAGCCCACACACAAACAGACTTAGATTAGATTCCTCCTCCTCCTTTTTCTTCTAGGATTAAGTCTATGTTTTACAATAGTTCAATGTATAACACAAAGCAGACCTTCGGTTTACATGCCTTCTTTGCAGAATAGGCAGACTGCCATCCACCATGTGTGGCATAATGCCACCTACTTGTCCATCAGTTTTGATTGTTCAATGCTGTAATAAGGGTGCAAGATAAGAGCAAAAATACATGTTTCGACCATACATGCCTACTGTATGGCTGTTTCTCTCCCTCACCCCTCTCCCTCTCCATGTGTATGTGTGTGCGCGTGCGCGAAACGCCCTTGCACACAAACCTATATCAGTGGGTCAAGGCAGTGGATGTATGCCTCGACCACCTAGATTCAAGTTCACATGGTAGTAAATTAAGTTCCTATTTTCTTTTTAATACAAAGTCACTACTTTCTCCAAGGTTGTGCTGTAGTTCTACACGAACTCTGTTCCTGAATTTTATGCCCTTGCTAGATATCCAACCATCGAGTTCGCAGTATGTTAGCGGTGTAGAATATATTGTGACATTCACCACCATTTATAAAATTCTAAATATGCTCTTGTTGATGTTATATCGAATTTTATAATTCTTATGTTCCACATACAAAGAAGGCTAACTCTTTTACACTATGTGGCAGATTTTCATTGCTGTAACGATGATTATCACTGAAGGAATGTTTAACTTCATTAAACTCCTTACCGTGAGCTCAATCGACCTCTATAAGAAGAGCCAAGAAAAAGATTCAGGGAAGATTAAATACAGGTTGACAAGCCCCAGCCTTAATTATGATGACCGTAAAAGGCTTGAGGTGTTTCTTGGTCATAGAATCCCACTTTATGTACCGGTTGCTGGATATATTGGATGTGCAATAGTATGTTCAGTTATTATGCCTTGGATCTTTCATCATATTAAATTCTATCACATGGCCCTATTGTTCATCATTCTTCCTGTTTTTACCTTCTGCAACACGTATGGAACTGGACTCACAGATTGGTCAGTTGCACAATCTTATGGCAGGTTCATACAATTCGTTATAGCAGCATGGGTCGCAAAACCTGGTGCAGTTATCGCTAGCCTTGCAGCTTATGGGGTGTCTGTGGCAGCTTTGAATGTTTCTTCACAAGCCATGCAAGATCTGAAGACTGGTTACATGACTTTGACGTCCCCAAGAGCTGTAGTGACTGGGCATATATATGGTATACTAATTGGTTCTATTATTAACCCATGCATTTTTCTTGCATTTGAGGCAAATGCCAAAAGTACTGCACCCATTGGATCAAAGGATTCAGAGTACTCATGTCCCTCTGCAGCAGTCTATCGTGCCATTGGGCTACTTGGTAAGGGAGGAGTGAAGGAACTCCCAGATCACTGCATCACTCTCTGTTTGGTTACATTCTTCGTAACACTAGCTATCGAAACAATTAGATTAGTGTCCCAAAGAAAAAATTGGAAACTCCAAAATTTCATCCCATGCATGATAGCAATAGCTCTACCATTCCTCACTGGACCTTACTTCACCATTGATATGTGCCTAGGCAGTGTCTTGTTAATCATATGGACTAAAAGAAATAGACAACATGCAGAATTATTGACGTCAGCAGTTGCAGCAGGCTTAATATGTGGAGATGGATTGTGGGTTTTGCCATCGTCAATACTCAGCATCTTCAATGTGTATCCACCAATCTGCATGAAATTTCTTTCGAGTGGAAAACAAGTGGATACTGTGGACTCGTTCATAAATACTATAGAAACACATGGAAGCAGGTGATAAAATTACAAATGTAAAATTATAGATACTTTAGGAATTTATTGTAAAGGATGCATATATATTTGATCATGCATGCAGTTCATTTTTTGTTTGGATAAGGGCCTGCCATGGGTTGATCCCGGGCCCTAAGGCCAGTCTCAATGCATGTTTCATGGGAGTGTCATGCACATTAAATAGGATGCCACATAAGCAAAATTGCTGATTTGGCATGGTCATTAAATGAAGAAGTTTCATCAGATGTGAGAGGAGTTTCGTCCCATGAAACTCATGTGGCTCGGTTACCTAGTTTATAGTTTTGGTAACTGTGCCATGAAACTATGCATTGAGACTGACCTAAGCTATAGGCAAAGTGAGATGAATGGAGGGCCCGAACCGGCTAAAGCATGGACCAAGGTGGCCTAGCAGCTACCCGCACAAGAGGGGTGTGATGGCTCCCCTTAGGAGTCCAAAGTATAGAGAAGAATTAGGAAGTACTACTTCATCGTGTAATGAAATGTCATGCTCTAACGGCCGGCCTCCATGCACGGATATCCAATGTACAGCGAATTCGTGCCGACTGGAGGCCTCTACCATTCGTCTACCTATAGGGTACATCCAGTTGTCCATTAATGCTGATAAGTTCTTCGTATAGAGGGTAAGGATAAGAATAAATGGAAAACGAGATTGTTTAAGAAAGGTGAGTCTAAATCTATGACTATATAACTATAAATTGGTTGGAGGTCATATCATTTAATGACTATAAATATAGAGACTGTCTGCTGAATAACCATGTATTTTAGCAAAACTACCACATATATGGTTGTTTGCTGGCTACAAAATACATTATTTGTAAGAGAGAAAAAACCATGTGTTTTTGAACTAGCTAGCATATGGTTGTTGGCTACATACAAAACACACGATTTACAACAAAAAAATGGTGTGCTTTATTACAAGCTACCATGGGATTGTTGGCTGCCTTCATTCTAAAAGAGGCCCATGTAGAGAAAATATGTTGTAATTTCTATACAACAGATATGTACAAGCCATAGGAGAACAAATATGTACAAGCTATGTGTTTCATTTAAATATTTATGTGAGATAGAAAAAAATTAAATCCTAGAGAAGTCACAAGTCGCACATTTTTTTGCGTAAAATCACGTGCTACGCGGCTGATGGGATTAGAACGTGAGACCTCGCCCTCGCACGTAGCCTCTTCTACCACTCCAACTATCACACAATTGTGTCTATATTAGAGTTTAGTTCCCCACATATTATCCTAAACCGAGCATATATTGATTATTTGAGGCCCTAAACGGATTCCATTGGAAAAGTTGTCAACTACAAAGTTTCACAACTTTTCAAGATCTACAACTTTTGTATTGGTAGTCATTTACAAAACATGAAATTCAAACCTGAGAAATTCAAATGTAGTTTGCTACGAAAAGATGATTTCAAATGAAAAATTTATCAACTATAAAGTTTGATAACTTTTCGAGAACTACCACTTTCATTTTGATGGTTTTTCCAAAAGAGGTCATTTGAAAAACTCAAAAAATTCAGTTTCGAATTATTTCTATAGACGGTTTTCAAACTGCCTCTAGAAATATGATTTTCACTGGCGGTTTCTTAGGAGAACAGCCTGAAAATTGATTTTCACAGGCGGTTTTTTAGTTGAGCAAGCCGATTTCTCTCCACAGGCGCTGTTTATTTCAAACCGCCTGTAAAAATTATATTCCACCGCCAGCATAGTGCTTCTTTCTACTGTGAGTATTCTGTATATAAGGTAAGCAAAGCATCTTATTGAGTATTCTGGTCAAGCCTTCAAAAACTATAGACAACAATACAAAATTGGATTGCAACATCCTCAAGCTGCTTACCTGCAAAGATTAGGCGTTGCTGATCTGGCAGGATTCCCTCCTTGTCCTGGATCTTTGGCTTGACATTGTCAATTATGTCCGAGGACTCAATCTCGAGGGTGATGGTCTTGCTAGTGAGGGTCTTCACAAAGATCTGCATCTACAGAGTTAAAAATCACATGGTAAACTACTATAAAGAGTTAGGCATAGAAAAAACCTAGTGCTTTGAAAAGAACAATTCAAATCTCAACAAAAAAACAGAGGTAACTACAAACATATGTTTGTTCTATAGTAAGACAATGACACAAATGTTTTGTCTATGCCGGCACAAAATCACAACTGACAATTTTTTTCTATAGGAAGACAAGGACAAAACTGTGGTGTGTTATAGCTCAAATCACAAATAACATATTATACTATTTTTCTATAGGAGAACAAAGAAAAATATCTGAAATGTATTGCCACAAATCATAAAAAACCATTTCTATAAAAGGACAAGGATAAAAATGTGATGTGCTGGCACAAATCACAATTAACAGAATTGTAATCTGGAAGCAATATGATATTACAGAAAATATCATAGGTGCAAATCAAATCGTTGATCAAGGATGAGCTCTTTCTAGAGGAGGGGAGAGATATTATGGTCGATAACAACTATAGGCCATCGACTTCCCAATCCTAGCCTATCTGGTCACTTCCCCATGATCGTGACACATGCTTTCTGTGGGAGGAGTTTCAGTATGATGTTTACTTAGGTTTCAGAGATAACAACTAACACAGATTCTCAATAGGTATTGAAGGAAATTTGGGTCCATTCACTATGTCATTCAACCTATCTTATGCCCGGACTCACCCACTATAGACAAACTATGAGGCATTAATACATGAACTACTAAGTTGTAAGCTAATCCATTTCTCTTTTGATCAATGTATATATCAATTATACTCATGAGGTAAATTAATTTTCGACATGTTGCATATGCTCAGAACTAAAATTATGGTGCTGATCGCAATTAGTTAACTTGGAATTTCATTTGTTTGGTTTTCATGAACAGCAGATCAAGAGAGATTAACAGGAACAAATCACTACAACTAGTTGACAGCGAGCACTGGACAAAACCTTGTCCCACTATAAACTAAATTGCACATGCATCTAGTTGATGAAAATCACATGATGACATAATGCTGATCTATTTTAACATAGTTCTAGGAGTGTCCCATCCACAGTACAGAAGAAGGGCTTCTAATGTTTGGAGGAATCTCATCTATAACTAAATCATGGAAGGCAGTGGAGATTAACTTAACTAACAACACATATTTCTATCTGCAACTCTCTTACTAACACATGAAAACATATACAAACAAGCAATCACAAAAATCTGATGTGTATGGACAAAGAGACAATAATTGACACTTCTATTTCTATATATTAGTCAAAGAATAACAAGAAAGCTAATCTGTGGTAACAAAAAACCAAAAATAACAAAATAACAAAAACCTGATATATGCTCCGTTGTGCCAAAATGGCTGGTGCATGTATGAATCTTGTTGCAACTAGAGTTAACATGTGCCTATGAAAAGTGACACAAATACAAATTTGCCTTAAACATCCAATTATACTCATGGGTCAAATTAAGTTTCCAAACATTGCATATGTTCCGAACTTCAATTGCGGTGCTCATGTCACACCCAATTTTAAGGATAAAATTGTATGCAATATCTTATGTGTGCCCAGAGATCAATCACACATAAGCCAACAAATTATATGA
Organism: Sorghum bicolor; assembly: GCF_000003195.3. NCBI lineage: Eukaryota > Viridiplantae > Streptophyta > Magnoliopsida > Poales > Poaceae > Sorghum > Sorghum bicolor. The sequence continues at coordinate 19,055,766 of NC_012878.2, read as the reverse complement.
AGTATCATCACAAGTGTTTATTACATAACGGTAAAATCTCAGAGTCTTTACACAAATATAGAAGAGATAAAACATAACTCTCGCGTAGAAGCTCCATCACACAGGCACGTCAACTGGTTGACCACAAGTCTAGAAATCCTCAGGGAAGTGCTGGTAGTAGTCATTACCCACGCCATCTGTTACCCATCCAGGATTTTTATCCAAATAGATAAAATAAACAAGCATAAGTACATCTCGTACTAAACAAGTGTAACATGGGGTTCATGAGGCTCAAAGGCTAGACACGGGTTAACTACATGTAGCTTTTAGTTGTCACAATTTTAGCATATGTATAGCATCATGTTGTCAAGTCCCACAATAAACTCATGATCAAGTAAAGTGAATAAAGAATAGCATAAACAACATATTTAACAATAATAACTTTAATAACTTGCCATTAGTGATTATTTATTCTGTATTGGTCCAAGGCCACTCGTGACCGTGAGCACAGCTGATATATCGATTTTACACTCTGCAGAGGTTGTACACTTTCACTGTGAGTCATGATTTATCCTTTCACCCGAGGTGATCAGCCTCTTAGCCCACTACCAAGGAAGACCGACAGGGTTCACCATGAAGCCTTTCAAAGGTTCATCTAACAAGTTAGGGTCGCTTGATTTCATTAGTCAGTCTGTGTGATCCACCCGCAAGAATCCACGGTCTGCTATCCCCCAATTGCGCAACACAGGTAACCGCTAACAAGTTAGAAAAGGTCCTCATACTGAGCTAAAGCCAGAGCCATGTAGCCCCCACAGTTGTACTGTATGTCTCGGATGGTCATATAGAGGTAAGTCGTTATGGAGAGAAAAAAAGTGTTGCAATACGCCCAAAATAGTTGCGATAGGAAAAATAGCAACACTTATTTTACGTTGCGAGGTGTTGCAAGCTCTTGCGTGGGTAAAGCTTTGGACAACGCTTTTCTAGAAAGTATTGTAAAATGCATCTTGGATTTGCAATGCCTAGGTGTTGCAACATAAGTTTTTGCTATGGTTGTAAGTGTGGCAACAACAAATAATGCAATGCCTTCGGTGTTGCTGAATCTTCCAATGACAACTTGCTCATGTCGTAGCAAATGGTGCACTAGCAACGATGAACGTGTGTTGCAGGACAATGTGTTGCCACACTTAATGTGTGTGACCACAAGGATCATGTTGCAACACCAATAAGTTGTGGCAACATGCGCAATTGCCACACCCAAGGATTGGTTGCCATAAGGTGCATCTTATATTGCATCGCGTAACGAGTGTGGTAACAAGACCTTTGTCGCAACACCAAAAAGTGGTGGCAACGGGTGCAATTGGCACGCCCAAGATTTGGTTGCTATGAGGTACAACCTCTATTGCATCGCATGATGAATGTGGTAACAAAACCAATGTGGCAACACTAAGAAGAGGTGGCAACATGTGCAATTGCAACATTCACATTGTCGTTGCTATAAGGTGTAACCTTTATTGCTACGTGGAATGTTAGTTGCTATAGAATATATTGCCACAGAAAATGTGGTTGTGAATAGCCACTTTTACAACGAGCTTGGTTTGGTGCCACCAGACAATATTGCTACACTATTAATTAATTAGAAACGCAATAGACCCCAACAAAACATTTCAATGAATCCATTGAAGCAAAATATGAGCTTGTTCGGTTTGTACACATCTAAAATATAATACGGTCCAAAAAATGAAACTCCGCCTAACACAAATTATTCAAACCATCCCACAATAAAGGTACTCAACTTATTTGTGCCCAAATAACATCTAAAGTGACTAGACACTAGTAAAGGTCGAAGCAAAGCTTGACTTGAATTTGGATGATCCCATCACTCTTGCGCTCCACTCAAACTCTGTATTTGTCCTGAAATAAAGAACATTCACATTTAAGGATATGCAATTGTCATAAGAAAGACACTCAAGGATTTTTTTAATGTGCAGAAATCCTTACAAGCAAAAACACGTTACTATCACTTGAGCAACAATCTACTAAATAAGTAAGTGAATAATTAGTATGTCCTACTGGATGAGGCAACAAGACACATACAGAGAGAAGCAAACAACTAAAGCAATATAAGATGATTTAAAAGCGAACTGTGATATGAAACTTCAGAAATTCATATCCAAAGATCTAGCCAACCAAAAATATTGTTCTTTAACAATTATGAATAATTATGAAAAACAATACACCTTAGTTATCAATAGCAGCTAGTTTTAAAGCCAACATGGTCCAATTCACAGAAGCTTAGAACTATACAGCACACAACAAAATCCCGAGAGCAAATTTCAAAATTTCATAGCTCCCAAACCAGATAGGATAAAATCATGAAATTTTAGGACAATATAGATACATAAATTATCTACAACTTTTATAGTTTTAAGTTCCATAGAAAATGTCACTCCAGTAAACGAATTATTATCACAAGCAAAACTATTCAAACTGATATTTTCCGCACACCGCAAAAGGGATCCATGCATCCCATTAGTTGTCCCCAAATAAAGCGATACTTATTCAATTCATTCGGACAAATAGTCATGGTCTCTAGCAAGCATCAACACATAGGTTTAGAAAGGTATACATAACAACACTTAAGTAACAGTTGACTAAAATGAGCAGTTTATTCAAATTGGGTTTAATCTAGATTTTCATAAGCAATATGAAAAAATAAGCTTACATTCAATTATTTTTGGTTGATCGTCTCTTTGCCGCAGCATCAAGCAAATGTTTTGGAGAAATAAAACTTGGTGTACCATCGCCTTCTTTGTTTTGTGATTGACTTCGGTTAAGACTACCTCTAGTGGTGCGTACATTGTTGCCTAGAGGTAGTTGTCCTTTCTGCTTCACTTGTAGGTTAATCTCCAACTCAAATATGAAATGAAAATTATTAGTACTCTCATAACATGCATTAATTCATGGCTCTAATCCATGTTCAATCTGAAACAACCTGGGCAAATGGTTCTTCGTTCTCTTGTCTTGTTTCTTCTCTCTCTGTAAAGATTGGTATATGAGCAACCGAGGGTGTTACATGACCTTTTATTTCATTGTCGGTTGTTTCGTTGGCCGTTGTTGCGATGGCATCTTGGTTTACCTGCATTTCAAATTGTTTTGTTACTACTACTTAGCTCCCATAGGCAAGAACTTAATTGATTAATCTTCTTATGTTCAGTTTGAGCAAGCATATTATGGTGATGACTGTCAAGTGAATACAACAAAAAAACTATCAAAAGACAAACCTACTAACTTAGATATGCAAGTTCAAATGTCACAATATTATTACCTGTAGTGATGTTGCTTGCCTTTGTGCTTCTAGCATTGACATGAACTCTTGCCGAAGTTGTTCTTTATCAGCCTCCCTTGCTTTCTGCAATTCTTCCATCTGAAGCCTATGTTCCTCCTTCTCGGCTTCCCTTTCAGCAACTTGACTTTAAAGTTATTCTTGTACCTTCTCAAGCGTAGCCTTCAGCTCTTCTTTTTCCATATGGGATGTTGTTTCAGAACGGGCCTGATCCTTGAAACGTTCAGTCATTAGTTGCCATCTACTTGGATACCTTGCCAAATAACCATTACCATGAAGCTTGGATGATTTAGATCCAGTAGTTCGCTTGTATGCTTCTAGGAAAATAAGGTTTTTCTCCACTGAAGGAATAAAGCCATTTGGTGACTCTGTTTCCTTCTTGGCAATTTTGCTGCAAGCAGATTCCTAACACAAAAAAAGACATGCAAACTTTTGTCAAACAAAAACTGGAAACGAAGAGCAATACTATGAATCATTTAGTAAGGTTTGTAGAAATAATAATGTACACATATAGATAGCCTTAGATGCATCACTTGTCCATTTCCCTCCCTTACTGTGCGTTTTTGCCCAAAGATCACTATCATCTGGCTCTTCACCGGTTTGTGGATCTCTCTAATTTTTACAAGAACAACACAAATAAGTATTTCATTAAGTAAGAAAACATTGATATGTACGTGCTTCTCAAGTCATTACCAGTTCATAGCTGCATTGACCGAAAGATCTTGATTCCACCATATGCGTTGCTTGGATATGCGAACGGTTTTGAGAATTCTTGTTGCTAACTTTCTGCTTGTAGTGTTTGTATTAACAACAGTGCTCTAAAGAAAACATTTATATCTACAAGTGCAATTGGCACACAAAAAAGTAAACGACATCAAACCTGGAATTCCTCAGTGCCAAAATACAACACTAGATAGTGCCATTCGACAATGTTCAATTCTTCAGGCTTATGCCTCATTCTCTCATCATAGGTGTCATAGGCATTGTACGTTGCACTAAACGTTGATCGCCATCCTTTGTAGCGCTCATTACCAATGGCCCATATCTTTTTCTTGTTTTCTAAAGTATCCTCAAGGTCCCACTTTTTCTGTTGAAAAAAATAAACAAACCAGATACATTGTTACACTACTTAACAATTATGATTGGAACAAACCAAAAATATGTGAAGCTTACCATTACTTCAGAAGCTATCTCCTTTTTAACTTCATCATCAATGTTCTTCCACCATCTCACTCCAATTAATGGAGCCTTTCTCCTTGTATAAAGTACCACTTCATCAACAAAGGATCGCCGGTTACCACCTACAGGTCCTCGCATTCTAGAGAATTCAACATCTAATTTCGTAGTGCCCTGTCTAGCTCTTTTGTTGTATATAGTTAAACCTTTCAGGGGCCCACGTCCTTTAAACTTCTGCTTTCCACTGCCACATTGCCCTTCAAAATGACATACAATAAAATATAATAAATTTTCCTGTTAATGTAGTGGAATATAGTTGCATCTTAATGTTTTCCCAAAAATAATCTTACAATTGTGGACCAATTGTTTTTCACGACGAGCATGACTTGGCCGCTGCATTGGTGGTGTTGGATTGCTGGATTAACTTGAGTGCGTGTTTTGAAGCTCATCATATGCCTCTGCCAACAATAGAACATAAAATAAAACTAATACGAGGAACTTTTAAATTGATCTATAACTTGGAGAGGATATTATATTACCAATGTCATCAAGTTGTCCTTCGTGACATAACCATTCGGTGTAAGTTTTGACTGTATCTATCCTGAATGTATGACAAAGTTCTGGAAACATGATTATTTTATTAAACTGGCCACCAATGAATTAAGATGTAGTATGGAAACTTGTTCAACAACTTAACTTACCATGGCCTTTACCATTCTCATGCAGTTCCTCAAGCCAGACCTTGTAGTCATCTAGTGGCACATTTGTATATTCATCCTCATAAAATTCTATACCCCGAGGTTTCTTCATGGGAGTTATGGATATATTTCGCTCAGTTATTATATCCTTGCTCAAAACCAATCTGGCTTTTCTCTCATCATCGTTGTTTGTTATCATTACACTTACATCGGATTCTGTTTCAATTTCATGAAGTGTTGCTACATTATTAGCACTTCGTTTCTTATAGTATAAGAAGACCGTCACAGTGTAACCTAAATGTGATTTCATTGTTAACAACTCTCCAAATGTGATATCATTCTTATTCACTTTGGTGATTTCAGCAATATCCCGATCAGGTTTCTTCTGATTAAAACATAAAGTCCAATATTCTGTTTCGTCTGATAACGTCATAGTATTTTCCCTGACAAGCACATTCATGCATAAATGGGTTAGTGTCCGAGGATGGAATATATAAATTTGAAGTATGGCGAGCTGATAGCATAAACTGAGATCTCTAAACTAAGTAGTAATTTTGTAAAGTAAGTAGTAATGAACAAACAACCATTAATCAATAAACAACAAGGTTCACTAGTAGGAGAGCCCGCGCAGGAAGCTGACAATGTACACGATATATAAGCAGCAGTCGAAAACAAAAAATTCAGAGAAGAGGACTGATATGAGGTCCTCGAGGGAGAGCTGGATGAGTTGCATGCCCTTTTGTTTCTGCATTAACATAATCAGTAATAAATATGAAAATTTTGTTAGCCTACTAATATGTGTCAAGGGGAAATTAAATGATTAGATGGAGCACCACATTTACAGGATATAAATTGTTGGTCACACTAGAGAGTCATATGTGATTATGTGTTGTATGCTTTCGCTATACATTAAAAGCAAGCAATAGATAGTCAACTCATGAGAACTCTGACACATGAAAATGTGGTATTGAATCAGAGAGAGGTAAGTCTCAAAGGTAATGTATGTCTGCTAAAATAATTTATGAAGCTTTCCCCCCCAAAGGCAGCTCGATCAGGCAGTGGACCTGTTCATAGTAAGGTGCAAATAGTGGAAGGAAAAGGTTACCTAAATTAGTTACAGCAATGTTGAAACTGGATATCGATTCATGTTGGTATGGCTGATGCTTTGTGTACATGAGCTCAGCTTTATAGCGTTTATAGTATAAGGAGAACTATTGGTGCGCTCTTATGTTTAGTGTTAGTACGTCTAACTAACCTAACGAATGCTCCAATTCTTGCAGAAATCAAATAGCACAGAATACCAACGAAACATACATGTCTGACACGCCACAAATCAAGAGGAGCATGTGTGTTTTAGTTTCAGTACATCTGACTGAACTGACGAAAGCCAAAATTATAGCAGGCGGTGTGGAGACCAGCTAGATAATGGCCAACAATTTGCAGCGGAAATGGAATGAAAGTTAATAACAGGAAATATATTTTCAAATTTACACGGTTGAAATTTATACTTGGAAATTGGTAACATGATAATCTACACTATCAAACTAATATTTGTTTTAGTTTCATTCAGTATAATACACGCAGAAACCTGTAGAGATATACCGGACTGTAGAGACATACCAGACCAGCAATAGGATAATATATATTGGCATACCTAGTTGAATGACAATTGAGGAATTTTATTTGAGTACACAACAATTTCTCTAGATGAAGCATGAGTGTTGCTGCTTACCGACGCTGTGAGTCCGGCTCAAGTATCATGGATCCAATACGACGTTGTCTGATGGGTAGCGGTCGGACTGATGAACTGAGATCTTGATTGTTGTCCTCTTCGTCGTGGTCAGACAAAGTAGGGGTCGGCGTCGTATCTGCACCGCCGAAAAGCACCACCGTGGCACCGCGTCTCGTCATTGAGGGCGCTGGCTTCGGCGGCCTCGTGAGCGCTGGCGACAGCGTCGTGAACCCTGACGACGGCATCGTGAACCCTGGGGTCGCCGTCGTCGACACAGGTTGCCGCTGCGTCTTAGTTCTGGCCGTGGCCGCCGAGGAGGTTTCCATCTAAGACGAATGTGGATCCAGGACCCTTTGCCTACACTAGTAGAAAGAGGCTCATAGCTGGCGCCCCCTTTTTATACCACAGGTGGTTCCAGTTACGACGTGCCTGTGGTATAAATCGGGCGGTGTCAGAGATTTTCGGCCGCCTGTGGAAACGTTTATCACAGGCGGTTGACTTAAGCAACCGCCTGTGTTATCTCTGTATAAATACCCCTTCTTCCTCCCCGACCAGAACACAGTATCTCGCACCCACCTTCTATTGGGGGCGATTTTGGAGTTCCAGATTTCTCAAAATACAAGGGGGGAGGTTTTGATCTTCATTTCTAGGAAGGAGGTTGCTAAAAGAGGTTAGTTTATGTCCCTATTGCCTCAATTTGCTCATTCTAGCTCAATTTGAGCCACTTTATGGATCTAGGGTTTCACCATGAGTGAGAGAGAAGAATTGCTAGCTTTTTGTCTTGATTTGTTGATATGGTTAGATGGGGTTGTTTAAGATGGTTGGATAATGTCTCTCAACATGTTTGCTTCTCAATTTAGCTAGTTTTTACAAGATTAAACCAATGGTGTGTTCTTGTATATTTATGTAGAGAGATAATTGTAGATTTTTTTAATTATATGATAGTTAGGTTTTTTATTGTCACCTTCCACATCATCTATCTATTTATAATGAATGTTGTATTTATATAGTTATGCTATACTTAGATTTTCTATTTTATGTCTCTCTCTCTTTATAAATTTTTCAATTTATTTATCAACATGTATGTATGTTTTATGAGTGAGAGAGAAGAATAGCTAGCTTCTTGTCTTTATTTTTGATATGGTTAGATGGGGTTGCTTAATATGGTTGGATAATGCCTCTCAACATGTTTGCTTCTCAATTTAGCTAGTTTTTACAAGATTAAACCAATGGTGTGTTCTTTGTATATTTATGTAGAGAGATAATTGTGGATTTTTTTTAATTATTTCGTAGTTAGGTTTTTTATTATCACCTTCCACATCATCTATCTATTTATAATGAATGATGTATTTATATAGTTATGCTATACTTAGATTATTTTTTAATTATGTAACTTAGGTTTTTTCCTTTAATCTCAAGCTTAACCATAAACCCTAGCTAATAAACCCTAGATAAATCCTTTGTAAACCCTTAGATCATATGAATGGTGTTTTACAGGTAGTGATGGAGAGGTCATTTTGGATGTATAATTTATCAAGACTTGATCCATCATACATAACTGAGGTCCAGAGGTTTATTGATGCTGCTCAAAACCATGCTTCAAGAACAAGAAAGACACACATACATTGTCCATGCATGGATTGTAGAAATCTTGTTGTATCTGATGACATTCAACAAATCCTTACTCATCTGGTCCGTCGAGGATTTATGAAAGATTACTTGATTTGGACAAAGCATGGAGAGGGTAGCTCTGCGCCTTATACAACTGGAATTGTTGACGGGTTTGAGTTCGTACACGAGACACAACAACCTAATACCGATGGTCTAGCCACTGAACATGTTGTGCCAAATGTTCCTGATCATGGTTTTATTGGAGGAAATGAAGATGGCACAGAAACTAACATGGCTGCGGAAGATGCAGAATTTCTAGAGGCAATGTTGCATCGTCATGCGGAAGATCCATCAGTGTTCTTCATGAAAGGTATGGAGGCCCTAATGAAGGCAGCAGAAGAACCTTTGTATGATGAGTCCAAGGGTTGCACTAAAGAGTTCACGATGCTGCGGTCTGTGCTAAAGTTGTTGGTGTGCAAAGCTAGATATGGTCTTTCTGATGCTGGCTTTGATGCGTTTTTAAGCATTATCACAGACATGCTTCCTAAGGATAACAAAGTGCCTGCTAACACATATTATGCAAAGAAGCTAATCAGCCCACTCACAATGGGTGTTGATAAGATCCACGCTTGTAGAAATCATTGTATCCTATATCGAGGCGATGATTATAGAGACTTGGACAGCTGTCCCAAGTGTTTTGCAAGTAGGTACAAGACAAATAAAGACTACATAGAGGAAGAGTGTGTTGCCTCTGTGCCTGAGGGCAAAAAATGAAAGAAGAAGTAGACTATTATGCACAGAAAAAGATTCCTGCTTTGGTGATGTGGTACCTTCCTGTGATCGATCGATTGAGGTGCTTGTTTGCTAACCCAGAGGATGCCCAACTTATGAGCTAGCATGCTTCTGATGAGCACAAAGATGATGGGAAGCTTCGGCACCCAGCCGATGGCCAGCAGTGGAAAGATTTCAATGAAAACCACAAGGACTTTGCTAATGAACCAAGAAATGTTAGGTTCGCACTGAGTACTGACAGAATGAATCCATTTGCTGAGAGGAGCAGCAAGCACATCACATGGCCAGTGATCCTCACCATCTACAACCTCCCTCCATGGTTGATGCAGAAGCGAAAGTACCTTTTACTAACCATCCTTATCTCTGGACCTACACAACCTGGAGTTGATATGGATGTTTTCTTGGAGCCCTTAATGCAAGACATGAAGATACTATGGGAAACAGGTGTTCAAATATTCGACGAGTACCGCAGAGAATCATTCACACTGAGAGCAATTATCTTTGTTACGATCAATGACTACCCAGCTCTCTTTACATTAGCAGGGCAGTTCAAGGGAAAGTTAGGTTGTGTGGTATGCATAGATGACACCGCTTACGTGTCCCTAACTGCATCTAAGAAGATAGTGTACATGAGGCACAGACGCTTCTTATCAAAAGGACATAGGTACCGGCTGAAAAAGATGGATAAGTACTTTGAGAATAATAGTGAACTACAGACTACTGCTCCATCAGGTAACAGTAAAGGCCAAAGAGTTTTCAGCATAGTCAGCAAACTCAAATTTGTTTTTGGGAAGAAGACAAAAGATGGAAAACCAAGAAAGAATGTCAAGCCAGCTCCAGGGGCTACATTCAAGAAGAAGTCAATTTTCTTCGAGTATTTGGAATACTGGCCAGAGTTAGACGTCCGCCACGCGATCGATGGTATGCACGTTCAGAAGAACGTGTTTGAAAGCGTAATTGGCACCTTGTTGGACATGAAAGGCAAGACAAAGGAAGGATTAAATTCATGCTTGGACATGGTACAGTTAGGCATAAAAAAAGAACTTCACCCTGTTAGGCTAGAAAATGGGAAGTACCACCTCCCGATAGCAAGCTACAACCTCAACAATGAAGAGAAACATGAGATGTGTGTGTGGTTGAAGAAATTGAAAGTCCCATCTGGATTCTGCTCTAGCATACGGAGTATTGTGTCAATGAAAGACCTTACACTCACCAACTACAACTCACATGATTGTCATGTCATATTGACTACTTTTCTCCCTATTGCCATTAGGGCTATAAACCCAGTGTGGATAAAGGTTGCAGTTACATGGTTTTGCTACTTCTTCAACAGGATCTCATAGAAGGTGATTGAACGTGATGAGTTGGCGTCTCTTAAGGAATTCGCAGTGGAGACAGTTTCACAGTTTGAGATGTGTTTCCCCCCAGCATTCTTCGATGTGATGGTTCGCCTTGTGGTGCACTTGGTTTCACAAAATAGAGGCATTGGGTCCCATGTATTTACATGAGATGTGGACGTATGAACACTTCATGTCAATACTAAATGGCTATGTATCAACTCGTGCTCGTCCAGAGGCGCCTATGGTACAGGGGTACTTAACCGAAGAGGCCATTGAGTCCGGAGGTCCATTCTGCAATAGGGTCCTAAAAGACCAGGTTGCAATAGGTTTGCCTCCATCATGACACGAGGGTAGGCTGAATGGAAGAGGTAGGATGGGAAAGAAATCATACGTCCCAAAAGATTACAATTCAGTCCTCGAAGCACATCACAGCGTCCTGCATCAGCTCTCGATAATAGAGCCTTTGATCAATCTACACATTGAAGAGCTTCAAAAATGTAATCATGGGCACACAGATGAATGGATAATGAAGGAACATAAGAATCAGTTCACCTCATGGCTAAGGGAGCAGGACATTCCAGATGGGGAAACACTCGAGGATCGCACCATCAAGGTCTTGGCATTTGGGCCATCACGCTAGGTCACGACTTGGCAAACCTATGACATTAGTGGCTTCACGTTCTGTACCAAGTCCAAAGACCAAAAGAGCATGGCACAAAATAGTGGTGTTCGATGCGACGCCTTAGACTCTGAAACTGGTGAGGAAACAACTTACTTTGGCTTCATTGAGGACATATGGGAACTAGAATATGGTACATTTTAGATCCCTGTATTTTGGTGTCAATGGGTTGAAGACAAACATGTCACAGTGGACAACTATGTGATTAGAGTTCTAGATCTAAGCAAGGTAGGCTACAAAGATGATCCATGGATAATGGCTAACCGTGCTGCATAGGTCTTCTATGCTGAGCAGGTCCTCTCTCCTAATGATAAGAAGAAAATTACGGACCATCCAAAGCACATAGTTTTCCCTGGAATGCAACAAGCCATCGGAGTTGATGGTGTATCTGACTTGGATGAATTTAACCAGTTCAGTGACATGTCTCTCTTTGTAGACGACTATCCAGTAAAGATAAGGAATGTTGAGCGAAGCATTCCACAGAGCTCGTTGCCCTGGGTGCGTCACGATGGACAATGAAGAACAGTAGCTGCCTAGATTTTATTTGTCATTTGCCATGTAATCTATTTATGATAAAATGTGTACCTTATGCTATGTGCTCTTTTCTATTTCTACATGTAAGGGTTACTAGTGCCATTGATGTCGTATTGGTCTCAAACTTTTACTAAGGGTTACTAGTGCCATTGATGTTCAATCCACCAAGTTTGGGATTTTTCTGATGTGGTTTGTTACTTTATCTGGTTTAATTGAATTTCCGTGCGACATCACCCACTATTAGTGCTTCAACTAAGTCTACCCCTGAAATGACTCTAAATGGTGCCAAACTTCTCCACAGGGTCTTATATACCATAGGAAATAAAACTTCCTTGTGGTTGGTGGAAAAAACTAGTGGGATCTAGGTGTAGTCCACCATTTTTCATCTCATTGAGCACAAAGAAAAATGTAATAATAGCTTGCATGACTAGAAAATCCTAAGATCTTGTTTGGGGTTATCATTTGAGTGTAGAAGCTTGCTAAAAAAATTTCAAGACATTTGGAGATAGGCATAACATACATGCTTCACAAACGTATAATAGTCATTCCATCGAACTATGCTCAAACATATGGGTTCCTCACATTTATATTGTCAATGATAAATTGCACAAAGGAATATATTTTTCATAGCATTTACACACTACAAGAAAGCTAACAAAATTGGATTTATATTTTTCTGGTATTTCCAGAATTATTTATGTATTAAACAAGATATGAGGCACATATTCAATTTAAATCATTTTAAATAAAGCTGCATACAAAAGTACCTCAAATATGAAATTTCATATTTTTGACATGTGTCTCTGGTCAAGAGGAATACAACAAAAAAAATTTCACTAATTTAGGACAACTATTTCTGAAGATATGATTTTTTGAATTATTTAAATAATTTCTAAAAATATATATAAGGAAAACTTTAAATAAACTGTAAATCCATTTGTACTGGCGGTTGGCTTAGCCACTACTGGCGGCTGGCTAAGCCACCCGCCTGTACAAATGCATTAGTATAGGCAGTTGGGTTAGTCAACCGCATGTAGAAACCATTTCTACAGGCGGTTGACTAAGCCAACCGCCTGTACTAATGCCCGCCTATATAACTCTAGGTCTTCTCCGCTCGAAAATTTTCTAAGTCTGGCGCTCTGTTCATTCAAACTAAGCCGACACGCTGCCGAAATTTTCCACCACCATCGCCGCCGTTGTTGCCGACCTCGACACCGTCGCGCGGTGACTGTCTCGTCCGCCCTCGACGCCGACGCCGCCCCGCGGTGAGAGCCTCTCCTGCTCGCGCGCTCTCTCTCTCTCTCTCTCTCCCTGCGCATCCTCGACGTGGCGGCGGTGGTGGTGGGGGCGCGATGGTGGCGCTGCCCGGACGGGGAAGGGGGGCGGCCGCGGTGGTGGTGGTGGAAGGGGAAGGGATGGCCACGGTGGCGATGGTGGTAGAGGATGGGGCTGGTGCGGGGTGTACGGTGGTGGAAAGGGCGGTGCGGTGGCGGCGGCAGCTGGAGGTAGGGGATGACCCCGACTGGTGGGGCCCACCTGCCAGAGAGAGGGAGAGAAGGGAGAGGGAGTGACGGCCTGCTGGGCCTGTTGGGCTGGGATTTTTGTTATAAAAATCAGATAAAATAAAAATAAAATCAGGGAATATTATTATGTCTTTTACATGTGATTTTATTCATAGTTATTATTTTATAAATACTTGTTATTATTTCCCGTTACATATGTATTAGTGTGTATATGTAAATTTAATTTTATCCTTTTGTTATAATCTCTTTGTAAATCATTTAATATATGTGTGTATGATATATTAGTGTATATGTTAGTGTATGATATATTATGTATATATTAGTGTATGACATATTAGTGTATATATTAGTGTATGTAAATTTAATTTGTTTATATATGTAGTAGTGTATATGTAAATCATTTAATATATTAGTGTATGATATATTATGTATATATTAGTGTATGATATATTAGTGTATGTAAATTTAATCTGTTTATATATGTAGTAGTGTATACGTAAATCATTTAATATATTAGTGTATGATATATTATGTATATATTAGTGTATATATTATTGTATGTACATTTAATCTGTTTATATATGTAGTAGTGTATATGTAAATCATTTAATATATTAGTGTATGATATATTATGCATATATTAGTGTATGATATATTAGTGTATATATTAGTGTATGTAAATCATTTAATTTTATGCATAAATTACATAGATTTCTGCGATGAGTTCTTCGCACAACGACGAAGCACTGCAGTCCCAACCCACGGAGCAAGTAGAAGGGTCAACTGACCCTATGTAACAAGCTCGTGAGGTCACGAAATAAGTAGAAACGGGCGAAGCATCAGGTTCGTCCTATGAACAAGAAGCTAGTGACGACATGGAGCCTCCAGAAGTGAGGAAGACTCGTCGTGAATTGGCACGTGACCCCGATTACAATCCAGAAGCCGATGAGGTAAATTAGAGACATTCACGATTTCATGTAATTAAATGATTTCTATTCATAGTTCCTACATATAAACACGCCTATGATTCACATGTCTATACTCAGGAGGCAATGTCTCAGTTTAGAGAGATGATGTCTCAGGAGGAAGTGGCACACGAAGACGCACCGGAACTGACAACAGCAGCGACGAGCCCTGAGAGGCCATGTGAGTCTAGGAAAAGGAAGCGACAAGGTTTGAAACGAGGCGAGAGAGGGTTGAACCAATTTCCAGATGACACATATGCCATCACAGATGTGAGCCCTACCGGACAGCCCCTAGCTCCAGAGGAGGCCCTACCCAAATACAGGAACGCAATTGGTTTCTGTGTGAGGGACTTTCTTGATATCACAGTTAAGAACTGGGCCGGTGTGTCGAATAATCACAAGATCAAAATTTGGGATAAGATTAAGACTAGGTTCCACTTTCCTAGGAATGTGCCAGAAGATTTAGTGAAGGCATATACAATGAAGCAATGTGCGGTTAGTTTCCAAAATTGGAGGTCGGAGATGAATGTCAATTATGCAAAGATAGGATAGATCCGATATCCAAATACAATATTACTAAAGGGCAGTGGGCTGTTTTTCTAGAGCAGAGGAATGACCCTAACTTCTTAGCTCGGAGCGAAGCCAACTCCCAGCTCGCAAAGAGGAACAAGTACCACCACCATCTAGGCACAGATGGTTACCGGCACCAAGTTCCTAAATGGAGGCAAGAAGAGGCTGCGAAGAAGGCAGTAGGGTTGCCAGAGTTGTCCGAGTAAGTCGGTGAAAGGTCCACGAATTGGATCCGTGCTCGGAAACCAAAGGAAACCGAGACGGGTGTGTCCTTTGAAGACCCAATGCTTGATGAAGCAATGAAGAGCATCTTTGCTGTGGCAGGCATGCAGCACGAAGGCAAGTTTACGCCACGAAGGGAGAGGGACATCCTTAGTGTTGGCCTCGGTAACCCCGAGCATCCTGGCCGTGTTCGAGGCATCTCATCCAAAGAAGGATGGAAGGATGGATTCGGCCCTCAATGGGCAAATGAGTATAAGAAACGTGATCGGTACAAGGATCAAATGGCAAATTATTTTCAGGAAGAGGCTAAGAAAGACTTCCAAGAGATGATGGAGAAGTTGCTAGAAAATGCTCCTCCTGAGTTGATGCAGAAACTAGCGAGTGCCATGTCAAATGCAGGTACCCAAATGAGCACTCAAGCTCCCCAAATGCAGCTAGTCCCAATGGTGTCGCAACCGTTGGTGGCATCAAGTGAAACAATCATTCCAAGCAGTGTCGCATCTATGGCAAATAAGGATCACTATCCAGTTGACGACATTGTTAGTTCTACACCTTGCTCCCTTGTCCTAAGATATGGGATTAACAATCATCGTACAAGGGAAGTAGCCACGGGCAAAGCGATCCTAGGAGGACCCAAATACCATGGTGCTGACATCCCTAAAGACTACTACAGAGTAGAGGTACCAACCGTGGTCCAAGGATATGAGGACGAGATTCTAGACATCCCTGGTCCCGAGGACATTGTGAAACTGGGACAGGCGATAAACAATTTCATCCTATGGCCTCGGAGGGACGTGCAAATAAGGGAGCCACCACCACCCTCTCAAGAGATGCCACTAACCCAAGAGTCGTCAGCTCATGTCGATCCTCTTCCTAACCCACCGCCTTCACCTCCCGAGTCTCTTCCTGACCCACCAGAATCACCTCTCCATGTTTTCCCTGTCCATCAACCATCTCCTCTCCATTATCTTTCTACCCCACAGTCAACACAATCTCCACCACCATTCAATTCCACCCCTTCCCCACAACTCAAAGATCCAAAACCAATAAGTGTGCCATCAAAAGTGCCAAAGAAGAAAGTATTTCTGATACCTAAGTTGATTTCACCATTCAAGCTAAAGAAAAAATCAGCTGGGCAAGTGAGATTTTTGTCAGGCATTGCTTCGAAACGCACAATACAAGAGCATGAGATTTCTGAGCTAGCAAAGTCAGAGGTGCCGGCGCCTAAGGTCATAACTCCTGTCAATTTCAAGATGCCAACTGCAGAAGACTACAAGACTATCCCCAAAAAGTACGTGTGGGGAAAGCCTCTACTCAGTCGGACCAAACTTATGAAGAAACCAAGTGGTATAAAAAGGTTTCATGACTGGTACATGAGAGCCTCTTCTGCTGGTATCGACACCATAAGCATGCGCATACCACAAATAGCATTTCTCAGCCAGAGTACTAACAAATACATGCTTACATTTGATGACATGTGGGCACTGATGAACCACGAGATGCTAGATGTACAGATCGTAACGGCATTTGCATTGTAAGTGTTACATAGTTACACACATTGTAGTTGCATCAATTTTCAATATCTGACATGCTTCTGTCTTGCAGAATGTTATATGATCAACAAGATATGTATTTTGGTTCGGACCTAAATTATTGTGCCGAAGAAAGAAATGCCTATCTCTGCCCAATAGATATAGCCGAAGATCGGCACACATTCCGGATCAGGAATGACAGCAAAGAGGTACATGGTTTGGAAGGTGCAGAACAGGATGAGAAACTCCGAAAGTTGAAACTTGATTTTGAAGCAAAATATGCCTTCTACATTGGACATTCACTAATAAAGTTTCAAGACAGGAAAGCGGTGGTGGCCCCGTACCACTTTGGGTAAGTGTGAGTTTACAAATATCTATCTAAATTATTTCAATGCATAAATGCATCATGGATTTAATTCGAGCAGGAGGCACTGGATATGCTTCATCATTTATCCCAAGGAGGGAAGGGTGTTGGTACTAGACTCCGCAGATTACGCGAAAGAAAGCTATGCTCCATTCATCAAACTGCTAGAGCTATAAGACAAGCTATGCATGCATACTTAAGCATAGTGAGAATTTGACAATAACATGGTGATTCTATTTGAGATCATAGGGCATACAGGTTCTATAAGATAAATCATGGAAAGTGCGAGTCCAAGAGACCAGGGAAACCATTGGAGGTTATACATAACTTGCCGGTACGTATAAAAATTTACTATTATGAATACAAATCATATACATACGACCACAGTTGCAACTATAATTAAATAACCACTCTCCTGTTATACAGTGCATGAAGCAACCACCGTTATCTGTCCTCTGTGGCTACTACGTGTGCGAGAACATGAGAGAAAACGGACGATATGCAATGAACCCTGACAAGCTAATATAAGTAATAGTCTATTAAAGTTGGAAGTCATAAAATATATAATGTTTATAAACTTTCTTTGCAGGTATATATGCAAGGGACGGCGGACCGCATGGACAAACGTGCTTTGGACAACATAGTTGAGGACATCTGCTCGTTCATCATGAAGCATGTCATTCCACGTGAAGGCAAATATCATGATGATGAAAGCCAATTATCCAGGCCAGAGTTCCGAGTGCTAACAGAGATTAGTAAGCTCAAACTTACTAAAGAGGGTTATTAGAGGACAGAAACAAACTTTGATGTATATATATATGATGTGTGATGATGGATATACTCTTGTAATTAACTTTATGTCTTTGAGCACCAAACTTTGATGTATACAAATGTATGTATGAGATGAAGTATTTAAATTACATGTTGCTATGTTAGAAGACCAACCAATATCAATATATTTAAATAATAACAATAAAATAATAAATAAATAAATAGATAAATTAAAAAATAAATAAATAAAGAAATAATAGATATTTTAATAGGTTTACACAAGCGGCTCTCTTAGGAAACCGTCTGTGTAAAAGAACATTTACACAGGCGGTTTCCTAAGAGAGCCGCCTGTGTAAAAAGTTTATACTGGCGGCTCTCAAGTGACTGCCTATGGAAATAGACGATTTGTACTGGCTCTCAGCGCAGGCGGATCCGGAAAACGCCTGTAGAAATATGTTACCAACCGCCTGTATAGTGTGCCAATGTACTAGTGCTAACTGGCGGCCGGCTGCCTTCTCCCCTAGGGATTAGTTAGGGTGGTGTGTAACTGGGGTTTGCAGGGGGTAGGCAAAGTATACGGCAGCAAAAAAATTTAGGGGCAAAAAAGCGTGGGAGATTTGACGCTCAAGATTTATTTTTGCTGGAAGATTGGCTGGCCTCTTTTTGGATTGGTGACAATCATGGGCAGCCGCCAGATCTTTGGCTGCCTGTCGAGTGTGGAGGCTTGAGTCATGTGTTTGCTAAACCTGGATGATACGTACATACTAAACAATATATCACACATGGTGGCTACTGGTCCGTGTATGGCAAAAGCATGTACAGGCTGATGGGCATATAAAATTCCAGTCTCCATGACTCCATGCAAGTAGATGAACGAGTTCTTGCTGATGATTTTTTGCGGTCTCCACCAGTACTCATCACTCTGTGTTTTGGGATGGAGGATTTTTTTTTTGTGTTTCTCCTGTAAAACTAAATTTACTCTTATTATTTTTTTGTAAAATTGTTTAAGACTCCTAAACAACCATAGATGATATATACCCATCATGCAAATTAGTACTATAAAGTTGGTCATATGAGATGTATTCATATGGGAAAAAAGATTAGGATTCACTTGGCCATATGATAGTCCACGTGGTCATTGACTAAAGCGGCGCCTGCGGATTGGTTGGAGGAGTGCTGACTAGGCGAGCGTGTACGGAGCACCTAAACATATTCAAATGAAAAAGTTATCCACTACAAAGTTTCATAACTTTTCAAGATCTATAACGTTGTTTTCGATAACAAGATGATCTCAAATGAAAAAATTATCAACTACAAAATTTCATAACTTTTTGAGATCTACAACTTTCATTTTGTCAGTTTTTCCAAACGATGTCACTTGAAAAGCTCAAAAATTCAATTTCAAATTATTTTCACAGGCGGTTTTCAAGCAACCGCCTGTAGAAATATGATTTTTAGTGGCAGTTCCATAGGAAAACCGCCTGTGAAAATGCATCTTTATAGACGGTTGGTAGTTCTGACACCGCCCTTTTTATACCACAGGCGCGTGATAACTACAACCGCGTGTGGTATAAAAAGGGGGCGTTGGCGTTGTACTCTTTTCTACTAGTGTATTCGTTGTCATAGAAGCTTTAGTAGTAGTGAAAAACTTAAAATAATTTTCATAGGAGAGATTAACTATAAAAGAAGGCAAAAATATAGTATCAAAAACCAAAAAGTATTTTTGGTAAAAAGAAGAAGATGTCGACAGCTAGAACTCTAGGAGGCCGTGAGGAGGGAGGTCACACGGTGAAGCTGAGTATCTCGAGCATAGTTGTATGAGTATGGAAAGTACTGGTAGTAGTATTCGTCGTCGCAGTATCTTTAGTAGTAGTTAAAAAGCTTAAAACAAGTTTCCTAGTAGAGAAGAAAAAAACTATAATAAAGGCAAAAATATAGTATCAAAAAGAAAAAAATATTTTTGGAAAAAAAGAAGATGTCGATGGCAAGGACTCTAGGAGGCAGTGAGGAGGTAGGTCACACAGTGGATCCGTGCAGCTCGAGCATAGTCGAGTGTGGAAAGCATTGGTAGCTTTGTCATCATAATTGCTTTAGCAGTAGTGAAAGAACATAAAATAAGTCTCGTCTCATAATAGCTTTAGCAGTAGTGAAAGAGGTTAAAATAAGTTTCATAGTGGAGAAAAAACTATAATATAATGCAAAAATATAGTATCTAAAGCAAAAAATATTTTTCTTTAGCAGTAGTGAAAGAGCTTAAAAAATTTTCATAATGGAGAAAAAACTATAATATACTGCAAAAATATAGTATCTAAAAGCAAAAAATATTTTTGAAAAAAAAAGAAAAAAACAACAGTTAAAAAGCATAGTGGGATTCCAAGCATGGACCTTCAGATCAATTACTAGGACATAAACCACTAGGCTATAGAAGTTTGTTTGATGATGTGCAGAAGTTAATTTTTTAAGTTTTAGACACGGAAGTTTGAGGCTTGCAAAATTTCCATCGTAGGCTGCAAGCGGCGTGCTTCCTCGCTGGCCCAAGTCATGCGTCACTTGTTCCTTTCCGGTCTCCATCTCCTTCGCCCTTCTGTTGTTCTGCGTGACTCGGGCACAGTGCCGTGGCTGCCTCCCCTTCCCAACTTTCCATTTCCAGAAATTGAATCTGATCACCGCCATCGTGGCCACCACCGCACGCCTCCTCCCCTCCCCAGCAGGTACCATGAGATTCCCACACCCACCCGCCCATGCACCTCCCAAAACGGATGCGTGCGCTGCCACGACGTGGCGACGTCTCCTAGTATCTCGTCGCCAATGACAAGAGACGACCCCAGTGACGGCGGCCCCATTGATGCGTACCCGCTCTGTGGCAAGGCCGGGAACCCCCTACCGTTACTCATAATCTTACAGAGGCAACGGCAACGGCACAACCACCTACCTTAAGTCATAATCTTCGTTAATTGAATCCACATCTGCATCTGGAGAACCCTGTCCCTCTTCAATCCCTCACTCTGTATGGTCCTGCCCCTCACCACTTTCAGTCTGCTCGCTGCTACATATTTTAATTAGTTAGGTTTTAACATTTGACTGTTGTGTTTTTTAAGTTAATTATTGTGGATTGGTTCAGTTCGCATCTAGAACATAGTAGATAGGTCACAGTAGCATTGAGCCAGTCATTTTTGCTTCTAATATGTATTCAGATAATGCACCATATTTCAGTTTTCCTTACCAAATTCCTTGCCTGAACCTTTGCGTTATCATGTCTCAGTTTTCCTTGACAAATTCTGTTTCTGAAAGTTGTTATCAAGTTGCTTCTTGTAGTGAAAATAGGGTTCGGATTTCTTTGGGATTTTGGGTGAAGTTCCTTTGAGAATTAGATCAGTTGGTTGGTCTATGAAATCGGCCTCATATCTTTATTGGATTGAAATTTTAGTTTGTACTTCATAGCTGTTCTGGGGAAGGGTTTGGATTTCTTTCAGATTTTGGAACAGCTCACATCTTTGATGGTTCTCCTTCGCGAGAGGAGGGGTAGGGAGGATGAACCGAGGGGCCAGGGCGATGGGGACGGCGAAAAAGCACGGAGATATGACTTCCTCTGGTGCGTGCTGCTCCGCAGCATGCAGCATGTGCTCATAGCGAAAAAGCACCGAGTGGTCCCGAGCAATGGAGCCACTGCGTGCTGCTCCGCCACCGCAACGCGCGCTCGGATTGCTTCCTCCACTTCTCCTAAGAAGAAGGTGAGATTTGGCTATTAGGGTTTTGGTTAAGGTTTCAGTTAAATTCAGTAGGAATGTGTTCAGTTTTAAATCATTGCCTGACTGCTATTGTTAATTAGTGTGTTAATTACAGGAGGATAGAAATAGTTTATAAGTACAATAACATGCTACCTGACAGTACTTTGTGTTGGAAAATTGGGCTACATGACAGTATGTTCTTGTGATGGAAAATGAGGCTACCTGACAGAAAATTATAAGTGAGCAAGCAATATTATTGAACTTAATCGGTTGCTTGGTCACAAATCAATCTCTGAGTATTGGAGGCAGATTGGGCAGCTGCTCCATATTTCTTAATCAAAGCAATTTTCATCTTTGTCCTCAAAATGCAACAAATATTCATAAAAACTACTTAAACAAAGAAATTTTCATCCTCGTCTCCCCCCACGGTTGTAGCTGCGGCAACAACTCCATCATCAATATAGGTCTCATCGTCTTCATCATCTTCTGCATCAAGAAATGTCGTGTGATCTGGTTCTGGAACAGATTGGGCAAGCACATGATTAATAATAGAGGCATCACCACTAGAGCCTTCCATGTTTGATCTCCTCCAGTTTGTCAAATCTGTATGTTGTAATACCCGATTTTAAGGACAAAACCAAATATGCACCATATGTGAGTTTTAGGAGTCAAATCTCACATATAGCTACAATTAAGGGGTAATATCAAAAGACAATGCATAAATATATAACGTACTTAGCATAAAAGAGATAACCAAACCCAACTACTTATTTCATTAATCCTTATGCCTTAGGTCTATAAACTAAATGAAGTTGTGAAGAAACTCACAAGATCATCACACTCATTACAAAGATCCAAATCAAGCATAAACATAATAATAAACCAATTAAGCATTGAAGGTTCACACTTCACTCAACTTGCGATACTATCGTTCTCTTCATATTAAGGGTAGAGATCCTAAAACTTATATTTCAAAGACACAAGAAGGTGATAAGAAAAGGTTCTAAAAGCATACCAAATCAAGGAGTAAAGGTGAGAACAAGTACTTTTAAAATAAGCAACAAGGTAGAGACAAATAGCAAGGATAGGGATATAGTATGGATGAAAATACCAAGGTTTATAGAGCAAGGACTTTATGACAATTCTAAAACCTTAAGACGACCAATTTCTAACTAATACCACTTTGTAATACCCGATTTTAAGGACAAAACCAGATATGCAGCATATGTGAGTTTTAGGAGTCAAATCTCACATATAGCTACAATTAAGGGGTAATATCAAAAGACAATGCATAAATATATAACGTACTTAGTATAAAAGAGGTAACCTTCAGTATCAAACAGCGGATAGACAACTCCAAACTTCGGGTATTAACTCCTCTCCACAAGATCAAACTGACTGGTTGATCACAAGCCTAAAGCAACTCCTGAAGTGTGGGGGAAATTGCAAGAGTGAGCACATATCGTACTCAACAAGTATAACCAGGGGTTCATGAGGCTCAATAAGCTGACACTGGTTTGACTGCATTTAGCTTTTATATGTAGATAGCATATTTAATCGTTGGATAGCAAATATCAAGGTAGCATATTAAATCCCATAACCACATGATCAATGTATACAAGAATTAAGAATAACACATATAAACAACATAATAAACCATCATTTATTATCATTATTCACGTTCATCAGTGTCCATCTATTCCGTCAGTTTTCCGGGCCGCCCGTATCCGTGGGCATGGCTAGTATACCAGATTTAACACTCTGCAGAGGTTGTACATCTTTACCCATGAGTCATGATTTACCCTTTCGTCCGAGGCCCGTCGACCTCTTAGCTCACTTCCAAGGAAAGCCGGCAGGGTTCACTATGAAGTCTTTCAAAGGTTCGTCTAACAAGTTAGGGCCGCAAGGTTTCCTTTGCGCGCAGATATAGATACCCCCTTCCGAATGGCACAATGACACGCAGCCTATACACATAGGGACAGGGGCTCGCACTATACCCAAAACGGTTCAGCCCCTCCGCCCTTTCGGGTAACCTCTAACAAGCTAGAAAAGCTTACTCATACTTGACTAAAGCCAGAGCCATATAGCCCTCATGGTTGTACGAGTTGTCCCAGCTTTTGCCAAGGGATAAGTCTTTATGGAGGGTCAAGATCGATCTGTCAAAAGCCAGACTTCTTTCCACCCTTTATGTTCAAGTTGCTAGAAAGCTTATTTTATTGTTTATTGTATATCCCAACATTCGTGTTACATAATCATGGATTATATTCAAGCACTAGCAAGAACTACCCAAATGCATATTCAAAATAGGTAACAAGGAATTCAGGATAACAATCATCTATGATTTTGTTAAGGTCATCAAGGTGGACACATGCATATGAATTGTATTAATTGTGTGTAGGTAACAAGGATAATCCCCAATTATACTTGCCTTGATCAAAGCTCTCCTGAGCCTGCTGCTGATCTTCAAAAGCTTGACCTTGATCACCAACGTATCGCTCACCGTCTATACTCGATCATCAATCAACAACACGCAATCCAATGTAGACAATCATACACAAAGCA
The DNA here is from genome assembly GCF_000003195.3 of Sorghum bicolor. Classification (NCBI taxonomy): domain Eukaryota; kingdom Viridiplantae; phylum Streptophyta; class Magnoliopsida; order Poales; family Poaceae; genus Sorghum; species Sorghum bicolor. The sequence goes on along the minus strand of NC_012878.2, from coordinate 19,031,645 downwards.
GTCAAACTATAATTAGAACATTACACCAAACAGTGGTAAAACAAATATAAAAGTTTATCAAAATATTCTACGCAGCGCTATGATCACACAAACGTAAAGTTCACGAAAATCAGAATTAAATCGTAGAAGTTATGAATTTTCTAAGATTTCCTATAGGGAAATAATTAATTAAATGTTACTGCAGAATTAAAAAAAGTTTCAAAACAGTAAACTAAAACTTCTAACATGTAGAGCTCGTTAAGACGAATCTAACGAAATTTGAATGGACAAAAACGGAGTTAAAACACGGCCTAAATAAGTTAGTGTATTTCCTTTGTATTCTTAGATTTATTTTTCTAATGGAAAATAACATGCTTGCCATGATACTCACGTCAAGAGCAAAATTTGGGCACGTACGGCTGGGCTCTGCACATGCTAGCTCCACTCGCTCACGCGACTCGGAGTCAAACTAGAGGCTAAGTACGACAGATGATGGGATACGGCTAAATTAGTTGGAGGGGAGCTCACCACGAAGCTTGACGAAGGTTGCAGTATCTGGTTCGGCATGGAATAGAGGGACGTCATGGAAAAGGTGAATGGTGGGGGTCGACGAACTCCGACGATCATGGCAGGATTACAAAGCTAGTTATGACAAGAAACGGTGCATATTGTATCTGTTGTGAGGCTAGACAAGGATACAATAGATGACAACTTCCTGAAAATGTTCTTTGGTAGCATTAGTTAAACAATGAGCTGAGCAAAGAGTGAAGGAAAACGAAATAAACGGTTCTACAACTTCGTCGCCTGAGTGCGGCAGCCGATAGAGGATCACGAACAAGGGCGAAGCTCCTGGCGACGTCTACGGTTGCAGCAGCTCCGTTTCTTCTTTTTGAGATCTGATCCTAATGCCGACGCTAGGCGAAGCTAGACTTGTGACGACGGCTGACCGAAGGCAAGAGAAGAAAAAAAAATATAATTTTACTACGAGGGATTTCCCAAACTAGAAGCTCCCATATGGTAGTTTTGGTGTGCTTTGCCTAAGGGGTTGGTACATATGTATAGGGAGAAAAACTCCCCGCCTCCACGTCAACTAGCGATATGGTACTAATTGATTTGCAACCTTCATCCTTACTAATACGCCTAATTAATTATTAAAGCCCATTAGTAAATAAAAACATTGACCATTGAGATCATGGGCTTGAGCGTGGGATAAAATGAAAGATTTTATTATTTTCGAAATTAATTAATTTGGCGAATAAATAACCCTAGAAAAGTCTAGAATTATGATTTAAGCCATGAAAAATACTCCAAATACTCCAGAAATTCAAGGAAAAATCTCGGAGACATTATGGAACATGAGGAACTCAAATAAAGTATTTGGAGCTCATGATAAGATAATTTGGAGCATCTCAAAATTAGATTATGCTCCACGGAAAAGGCGAGAAATTTTTTTGAGAAGTTTATAAAGATTGCTTGATGGACCAGGAACTAAAAGAAGAAGTGATTTGGGTTACAACAAAAAGATTTTTCTAAGAAGCTCTGAACGAAAGCCTAAGGTGAGAAACAAGGAATGTAGAAAAAGATAAAGCCATGTCATAGAAAGAAAACCGACATACTACACGTATTTTAAATATTTTGCTCACTCTCAACACATAAAAGAAGCAACAAGCAAACATCAACTCATATGCATCAACATGTATGCACAACAATTTTGCTAAGCCTTATGATAAATTTTATTTTAATAAAAATATTATTTTTCCTACATTTTCATGAGCATAAAATAAAATTTTAAATTATTTTAGCTCTATTTCTAAAGAACCAAATTTTGGGGTGTTACATATGTAGACGTAATGCATTATTCATGTCTTGCACTCCCACGTCCACTAAACTTATGTCATGCACATCTTTTGTTGCTTCTGGCATGGCAAACAGATTCCTAGCCTTCATTGCAACAACACTACACCACCCCGGCTTGCTTGGGATTTCAGCATAGAACACCAGTTCAGCTTGTGTTGCCAGAATACAGGGTTCACTGGTATATCGATAACGACTAATATTGATCTCAATAACCCCATATTCCTCCTTATTATATCCTGTACCTTTGCTCGTAGTGGCAGCCGGTACATCATACCAGTCACACTGAAACAATATAACTTCCTTTTCATTGTCGAAATCAAGAGTGATAATTTTCTGAACCACTCCATACCATGCCATATTGTCGGTACTGGGATGTAACACCCTAAAATTTGCTCCTTTCGAAATAAATAAAAATCTGTTTAGTTTTATATTTTTGTGCTGATGAAAATATAGGAAAAGTAATATTTTTTTTGTTTAATTAAAATTTATCATAAGGCTTAGCAACATGGTTGTGCATACATGTTGGTGTATATGATTCAAGGGGATGTTTGCTTCTTGCTCCTGTGTGCGTTGAGAGGGAGCAAAATCTTTAAAAACGTTTAGTAGGTCGATCTTCTTTGTCCGACACATCTTTTTCTTTTTCTATAATCAAATTCCTTGTTTCCCAGCTTATGCTTTCGTTCGGAGTTTTTCCAAAATCTTTTCTTCGTTACTCAAATCACTTCCTTCTGTTCCTCATCCATTAATCAATCCATAAAAACTTACCAGGAATTATTTCATTATTTTTCTAGAACTTATTCCCACTTTTTTATGAGCATAATCTAATTTCCAGATGCTCCAAATTATCTTACCATGAGCTCCAAATACCATATCTGGATTCTTCATGTTCTTTTTTTTCTAGAAGAATTTCACCCCAAATTGTTAAACCTTTCAAAGTATTTTCTTGGCTTAAATAATAATTCTAGGTTTTCTAGAATTAATTTTATACCTTAAATTAAATATTTAAAAAATAATTTAATCTTGTGAACCTAATTCATAGTTAGAAGAAAACTCGTTCCCTATCTCCTGTAAGCTAGACCAAAACGTGGACGGTTGCAATTTGGTTTAGTCAAACGTGTCATGCTATATATATATACACACACGTATAAAGGAGAACCATGTATTGTTTCCCAACCCTAGCACAACAATCGCCTCTACCAGAATTTGCAGCCGCCGCTGTTGTCATTGCTAGATTAATCTCGCCAATACACCGCGCCGGCCTCTCCTCGGCAACAAGCAAGACCTTGCCGCTCCGTTTATTTTTTTTCCATCTCCGTGCTGCCTCGTTTGGATCTTGCCCAGGAGCCAGACGTCCGTCGCTGCTGTGATCATCGCTAGCTCCTCCGTCGACCAAAGAAGACTCTCGAGTATCTCTTTGCGAACGCCGCCGCCATGCTCGCCGTTTTTGGCCCCGCTGTTGCTCTATGCTATTTAGGCATCGAGGAGGGCAGCGGAGTCCTTCTACATGAAGCACCATCTTCTTTTCCGAATCGATCACGTCGTCGCTGTTCTTTTGCCGGCTGATGGATTGATGCACTCGCAAGCAAACAACTACGTCGTTCCCTGAAGCCAAACATGTTGTGTGTCTGCAGTTCGTGCAGGATCCAGAAAGCACGTACATGATCATCCTACAATGGTAGACGGTATGCCACATTATTTAATTGGCTATAAATACTTTGCTGATGTGACGCATACATCATCCTTGCCTAGTGGTTCAACACTTAATTTCGAATATATAAATTTCAGCCGAGTCCTTCTTTGTCTATTTCTAAACCACTTTATCACAATATAATTAATAAGACTACAGTTTAGTTTACAAATAAATTTATGCTACTTTTAAAAGCTTGAATTCTCTTTCTTCTGACCTTATTTTAAATGACCCATGATGCATATATATATGTGTGTTTTTAAATTATAATTTTGCCTAGTTTAAGCATACATACTAGATTTAAATACGTGTTGTCACATGTTTATACCTCTTTCAAAGTAAAGTTAAAATAACAAATACTAGGAGCAGTATTTGCAAATAAGATATGGCTGGTAGCTTTAACTTGACTTTTCAATTGATATGTAAATTGGCTAAACTAATGTCCTAAAAATGGTTATGTAAATAAAATAAATCAAGTTCTCTTTTATAATTTAAAATAATAAAATAATATAAAGCTCTCAATAGTAGTTTCTTTTTAATCACAAACTCATTCTCAGTGTTCTCCTGTGCTCTCACGATCGTTGCTGCGAGCTCTCATTTAGTATGTTGCTTAATCTTGTGCGGTGTATTGTTCTTAGTTATTTTTTTGTTTGTTGCTTGTATGTTCGCCTATGTGTGGTGCTTGATACGAGTAGACGAGAACCGTTTATGGGTGATGATGATCAGAAGATGATGACCGAAGACTCATGGTGTGAGAATTGAGCAAGTTTAAGGCAAGTATAACTTGAGATCATCCTTGTTACCTATTCACATAAATACACATATATATCATAAGCATGCTTTCACCTTGTCGACCTTAGCAAAATCATAGCTTGCTACCTGGATTCCTTGCTACCTACTTGATATGCATTTGGTGTAGATGTGCTAGTGCTTGATATAATCCATGATCTTGTAAGATGATTAATAGCTATGCAATGAACGTTAAAAGATGACAAATAACTATATGAGATCTTGTCTGTAAGTGATCACCGGGACAACAGTGCAACCATGAGGGCTATAATGACTCTGGCTTTAGCTCAGTATGAAGACCTTTTCTAGCTTGTTAGAGGTTACCCGAAAGGGCGGAGGGGCTGAACCGACACGGGTATAGTGCGAGCACCTGTCCCTATGTGTATAGGCTGCGCGTTATTGTGCCATTTGGAAGGGGGGTATCTATATCTGCTCGCGAAGGAAACCTTGCGGCCCTAACATGTTAGACGAACTTTTGAAAGGCTTCATAGTGATACCTGCCGACCTTCCTTGGTAGTGGGTTAAGAGGTCGATGGGCCTCGGGCGAAAGGGTAAATCATGACTCATGGGTAAAGATATACAACCTCTGCAGAGGGTTAAAACTAGTTTACTAGCCGTGCTCACGGTTATGAGCGGCCTTGGGGGTTCTTGCTGCGACGACGATGAGCTTGTTAAGTTGTTATGTTCATTTGATTATCGTTTATGCTATGAATTAATTATGCTTACACTTGATCATGTGATTAATGAATTATTTATGATACCTTGACATTTGCTATCTAAATATGAACATGCTCTAGATATATAAAAGCTAAATGCAGTCAAACCAGTGTCAGCTAATTGAGCCTCATGAACTTCTGGTTATACTTGTTGAGTACGATATGTGCTCACTCTTGCTATTTTCCATCACTCCAGTTTACTAGTAAGAGTTGATCAGAAGAGTGATGGAATCATGAAGGATGTTCTCACAATACAAGAAGTGCTACGCATATGTTATCCCCAGTCAACCGTCCCTGTGAAGATTGAGCCTGAAGATTAGTTATCGTTCCGCGATACTCTGATGTAAGTGTTAATTATAAGTATATTTCCGTTATATAGCATTGTTTCTAACACTGTTCCTTTCTGTTGTTGTATGTGTGGACTTCCTGGGTACAAATATAGCTAGCCTGGTTTTGTTCCTTAAAACTAGGTGTGACATGGGATCACCCTTCACATACACACCACTATTTCTTGTGATCAGATTTTTCTCAATAGAAGCGGTTCGAAACAAGAAATCATTGATAAAGCATCTATTGAACACACGGGCTCGAGGGTCTGGTCCTTTAGCAAGGGAATATAAGAGGTCACTATCTATTATGCCCTCCTCCTTTTGCTTCCTGATCTGCACAAGAAAAATCCATAATACAAGTGGCAGTAAATAACATATGTCTTGTTGTCACCATTAATAATAAAAAATATAATTAGTTAATTACTCACTTTACGCTCGAACAAGTGTACAAATTGCTCCTTATGTCTCTTGTTAAGGTTTCTTGTACCTTCTTTTCCAGAGGACATCCATATGGTCACTGCATTGTAAACACGACTAAAAGTAATTAGTAATTCTAAAAGAAATCCTAAAGTTAATTACGTTACATATATTGCAACTTACTCAATCCATGATTCAAGTCCATCACAGTTCATTACGATATAGTGCCTCATCTTGAATAACTCTTCTGTAGAAATTTCCTCGAAATGAAATCCTTTCTTGCTGTAATCAAGTGCGCTAAATATGTTGAGCCCAGATGGTGGCTCATTCATGGCGGCGCTTTCATGACGATTAGCTTGATTCAATTTTGTGTCAACGTCTTCGAAGAAACGAGCGCAAAAGGTCAAGCACTCCTCGGAAATATATGCCTCCGCTATTGAACCTTCAGGATATGCTTTGTTCCTCACATAGCCTTTTAGTGTACGTAAATACCTCTCAACTGGGTACATCCATCTATAGCTCACAGGGCCTCCTAGCTTAGCCTCTTCAGCTAGGTGAACCGGCAAATGCATCATGATATCAAAAAATGCAGGTGGGAATATCATCTCTAGGCGACAAAGAGTCTCTTTGATTAAACTACTAAGATTATCAAGATTTGCCTCTACTATCTCCTTTGAAAAAATCCCATTGAAGAACCAACTAAGATCAATCAATGGGATCACAACATCTTTTGGCAGAAGGCTATGCACAATCAATGGTAACAACTTTTGTAGAATAACATGGTAGTCATGAGTTTTCATTCCACTAACCTTACAAGCTCTGACGTCAACACATCTCTTTATATTGGAGGCAAACCCATCAGGCATCTTCACTCCTTCTAGAAATTTGCAAAGAATTTCCTTCTCTTCCTTAGATAATTTGTACAATGCTGGTGGCATAGTATACTTATTATTCTCCATCACAATATATTGATCCTTCCTCATACCAAGATGTTCCATGTCAAGATGGGCCTTCTCACTATCCTTGCATTTACCATCAATTTCAAGCAACGTACCTAAAATGCTCTCACAGATGTTCTTCTCAATGTGCATGACATCCAAATTATGCGTTATAAGCAATGAATCCCAATAAGGTAATTCAAAGAAAATAATTTTATTCCTCCAGTTATGCCATCTATTTTCTTCTTCACGTTGCTTCCTCTTTCTTGTCGTTTTCCCAAAACTGGCTTGATCAAAAGATTCAAATTGTTCCTTCACTTGTACACCAGTCAATGGTTCAGGAGCCACCGTTATTTCCACTTTGTTGTTAAAGCTTAACTTATTTTGGCGCCACCTATGTTTGAATGGACAACTCATAAATTAATAAGAAATTGAATTGACAACAACAAAAGCATTTCAGCCAAATGGAGACTTACCTATGTTTCGTTGGCAAAAAGCGGCGATGTCCCATGCAACAATGCTTGGACCCGTATTTCAGCCACAAGAAGTCTGTATCCTTGTTGCAATACAGACATGCAAACTTCCCTTTGGTGCTCCAACCAGATAACATTGCATATGCAGGAAAATCATTGATTGTCCAAAGTAGAAGACCATGTAGAGTAAAATTCTTCTTTAGCTTGGCATCCCGTGTTTCAACACCATCTGTCCATAGCTCCTTTAGCTCATCGATGAGGGGACGGAAGTAGACATCAATATTGTTTCCCAGAGACTTTGGTCCTAGAACCAACATTGACATCATCCAATAAGGTTGTTTCTTACACAACCAAGGTGGCAAATTATAAGGGTTTATGATCATAGGCCAAGTAGTATATGTTGTACTTATCATCCCAAAAGGATTGAATCCATCAGATGCTAGAGCTAGCCTAACATTACGAGGATCATCTAAAAACCACTTGTACTTGTCATCCATGTGCTTCCATGCCAGGGAGTCTGCGGGGTGACGCATTCTACCATCACTGGCCAATCCTTCCTTGTGCCATCTCATCTCTGATGACGTGGTCTCTCTCATATATAATCACTAGTATCATCACCCTTTGCAGCACCATCATCCTTCCACCGAGATTAACCACATGATGGACATGTATCTAGTTTTTCATTTTCCTTCCAAAATAATATGCAATCTGTCGGTGTCGAGACTCGTGGTCTAGGCACAAACAAATATAAGATTGCGTGACTACCTAAACCTAGATGGTGATGCAAGTGGAACACAGGGAATTTATACAGGTTCGGGCCAAGAATGCCCCACGTCCAGTGAGATCGGAGGGTCTGTATAACCTTGCACCCAAAGGTGCTTGTAGTAGGGGGGTACAAGCAGGTTGCGAGAGAGGGCTGAGTCCCAAGTCTCGACTTTGTGGTGAATTTTTGTGAACCTGAACTTAGTTGTGAGCCCTAGCTCCCCTTTTATAGCCTCAAGGGAAGACAGGTATTTATATGAGTAGATTTCCTCTGTTCAATGGTGAAACCACAGTCCGGACCCTGTTGAAGCTGGTCCATCTCGTCCTTGAGGGATGGTTGACAGCATGGCTGCTCCTGTCGAGGGTTACCGAGCCCTGTAGGAGTCATGGGGGTCGGATCGGTGATACTGCTGATCGTCCTGTTAAAAGTGGGAGAAGACAGCAAACAGTGGCGCTGGTTAACCTTCCCCATTCCTCTTTTACTATGAGGCAGTACTCCACAGTGAATGAGGTAAGGTTGCATAGTGAAAGAGGTAAGGCCATAGTGACCAAGGTGGTTGAAATAGTCGCCGCCATGCCCTGCTGTGATACGGAAGTTACTGCGCCTGTCACGTCGTGGGTATGGGCGCCGTGCGTCAGAAGCCTTGCCTTGATCTGGAGAAGCGTCGTTTGACGCCCGAGCCCTGGAGGGGTCGGGCGAGATGTAACTTGTGCCCGAGGCCAAGGGGGTCGGGCGAGGCAGTGTCTTCGTCCAAGCCTCTTGGGGGTCGGGCGAGACGGAACTTACGTCCGAGGCCGAGGGGATCGGACAAGACGGTGTCTGCGTCCATGGCCCAGGGGGTCGGGCGAGTTGTGGTTTGGCCCTGAGGCTCAGGAGTCAGATGATTTGGGGTCCGTGTCTTGGCGATTGTTGATGATTTGCTTTGTCCTTTGCGTTTTTTATCGCACTGATCTGGGTATCCCTTTTTATGGTACCCAGCAGTAGCCCCCGAGCCTTTGAAGGGGTGAGATCACCTCTTCAAAGGATCTCTTCTAAGGGACCATTGTCGGTCGGGAACTTTTGAATTTTTCTCCGGAGGGTGCGCGCGAGCGCACCCACCGGGTGTAGCCCCCGAGCCTTTTGGAGGAATGGTGTCATTCCTCCAAAGGCTTTTGCCCCTGAGTGATATAGTCGGGAGTATTTGAGGGATGGATTGCATGTTCTCTACATGTAGAGCCTGTTCCCTTGGCGCAAGGAAGCCCCCGAGCCCTTTCCCCATAAGGGTCGATCAGGTTCTTTCTCGTCTTAGTAATTCCGTCCCTCATTCATCCTTTCGTTCAGAGGAGGGGTGGGTCGTGCCGTACTACCCTCGATGGACGAGTATCGACGTTCCCCGGGAGCTGCAAGCGGGTAGACCCAAGTGGATGTCCGAGTCCCATTCGATAGGGGTTGGCTAGTGGCCTTATGGGCACATCTCAAAAATACCCGAGGGCAGTCACGGTGGATGTTGGAACCGTTCGTTAGGTTCCGAGGGCTCGGTGCCTCCCTCGATGGGATCCCACTCGCGTGACACCCGCATGGGTCTCGGATATGACTGGTAAAGATGCGCCGACCCCCTATGGGGCTCGGACCTTGGCCTCTATCGTGCTCATCTTCAATCATCCCTCGCTCAGTCATCCTGAGGCGACTGTTCGAACCTATTTTTGCAGGTCAGTCTCGCAACCTCTGGAACGTAGGTCGCCATGCCTGGGGATTTTCAACCCTAAAAGGCTTTTTTGGGTTTGTTTGCAGTATCGGGGTCGGGCGAGACGGAATTCGCGCCTGACGAGAACCACGTTGCAATTTTTGCTCGGGGTTAGTAGGGGGTCCGGCGAGACGGAGTTTGTGCCCGACGGAGACCTCCCCGTGACTTTGGTCAGCGGGGGGTCGAGCGCCGCTTGCCCTGGAATGAACCGCCCTGACATAACTTTTCAGGGCGCTCCTTTTGAGGCGCGGCGCGTGGGGACTCGAAACGGCCGTGCCGTTGTGCCCTGACCGGATGGGACGTTTCGCCTGCAAAATTAATGCGCGCGTGCGGCGAGCGTGAGGATCGGAGGGAGTTGGTGCTTCGAATTTTTCACCTGGTGGGAAGTGGGCGACGGTTGTTCTCCTTCCCGCTTGGCCTTCTGCGCAGGCGTTGTGGCCGTGGCGCGCCCCTTCTATAAAAGCGGCCGTAGGGGACTTGGTTCCTTTCCTACTACTCCTGTGCAAGAAAGCTCCTGCCCCCTGCCTCCTCTTCTGCCACCATCTTTTCCACTTCCACCGCGCAAACACTTTTCTCCATCCGAAGCCATGGCCGGCGTCGAGGCGTGGCCACCCTGCAACGTGACCAAGTCTGCGTTGGACGCCCGTGTAAAGGCTGGGATTCTCCGTCCTCTCCAAGACGTTGAGCTGCCGGAGTGGATCGTCCCTTCGGCGAATGACAGGGAGCCAAACCCGCCGCCGGGCTATGTGGTTTGCTTCCTGTCGTTCTTAGACCGGGGGTTCGGAACTCCGGCAGGTCGACTGATCCGGGCGATCCTCCACTATTACGAGGTGGAGCTACACAACCTCAACCCCAACTCGGTGATGCAGGCCGCCGTCTTCGCCATGGTTTGTGAGGGATTCCTGGGGTCCCGCCCCATTGGAACCTCTGGCTCGACCTCTTCAAGGCGGAGATGGCCGCCCGCTACGTGGGAAGGGAAAAGTTTCCCCTGCGAGTCAGGGGTTGCACGCTGCAGCTCCGCCAGCAGCGGTCCTCCCAATACATCTGGAGCGCGATGCCCTCGTCGAACCGGGGGTGGCAGAATGGGTGGTCCTACCTCCGTAATGACGGTGGGCTGCTCCCGGCGTATACTGGGAAGATGGTGAAGGAGAGCCCCCAGAATTGGGTGTGGGGTGCCCCTACGGAGGAACAGAAGAAGCTCGCCCCGCTTCTTGTGGGTCTTGAGAAGCTACGGGACGCCCGAGTCACTGCGGCCACGGTGGCGACGGCGTTCCATAAGAGGAGCCTGCTCCCACTGGCACAGCGGTGAGCATTTATGTTCGAGATGACTCGGGACGTCCCCTGGGTCAGAACGAGGATGTTGGCCGAGCCGATATCGGCATCGGACATCGCCGCCCGAGTTGAGAAGACGACGCACCCGGACATGAAGAACTCCCGGGTGGTGCCGATGCACCCTGAAAAGGGTTACATTTCTCTGGTAAGAAGGTGTTTTTATTTTCTTATGCCTATTTCCCTTTTGTTCCTGCCTGAATACCCCCGTTTTTTTTTGCTTCACAGGGTATGGAGCTCGTCAGGGATTCCCTGCCCCCGGTCCCAGAGGACAAGGAGATCCAGGCCAAGAATCGGGCCCGTAATGAGGAACAAAAGAAGGCCAATAAGGATAAGAAGGCCAAGGCAGCGCGGAAAGCGCAATGGCGGGACATCTCCGCCAAGAACCACCGTGAAGCCGAGAAGGCGAGGGTCGCCCCGCCCCCCTCTCTCGAGACTTCGGTCTCGGAGATAGAGGGTGGGGGAGACAACGCCGACTGGCTTGACGAGCTGGCGGAGGAGGACGACATAATCCCCTCTGCTGGCGGGGCGATTGAGATCCCAGAGGGGTCGAATGCCCGAGGGTGGTCGGATGCCCCTGTGGGGTCCCAGGCGCCGGGGGGCGGGCAGACCGTCCCCCATATCATCGTAGATGACGAGGACAGCGCCCCTCGGGAGGGCTCAGTTCCCGTGGGTCCCCAGGAGGGGGAGAAGGCATCGGGGGGCGAATCCGAGGCGCCCCCTCAACAGGTAGCGTCAAAGGGCCAAACCAAGCCCTGCCCCGCGTCCGGGGCGGAAGCCGGCGGCTTGGAGGAGGCGACGCAGGCCGAGACCACCGTCGTGGCCCCTGTGCCATCCGTGGGTGAGGCGGGGGTTCGGGCGAGGTGCGTATAGGATTTCTGATCCTTTCGTTGATTTTTTGTTTTTCTCTTTCTTCTAATTTATGTTGCTTCTTCAGCCGGAAGCAAAAGGCAGCACCGGTGGCGCTGGCCCCTCTGAAAGCCGTAAAGAGGGGGGTGCAGTCGACCCCAGGGTTGGCGAGGCCCAAGTCTCCGCCCCCTCTGAGCCACGAGGAGGGAGAGCGTCATCGGGGGCAAGGCATGGGAGCGCCAAGGCCTCAAGCACCGGAGGAGACGGCTCCCGCCCCTGGGGCTATGCCTCCGCCGGCGGATGCAGATCTGGGAGGCGCGGTTCGGCCTACGCAGTTTGAGGAAGGCCGAGCCATCATGGCGTCCAACACAGCGCCCGAGGCTCCCTCAGCGGGAGGGGAGAGCGATGCCCAATGGGGCAAGAGTCCCGTATTCTGGCCCAACCTCGACGACGTAGAGGGAGGGGCTAGATTCGTTCTGGACGACCCGTCGGAGGATTACCTCTGGCAGGGTCTGGACGCGTGCGGGCGTGCCAGTGTCGAGGCCATCAACCGAGCTTCTCAGCTCGTGAGCCGAGACATGTATAACTTGGCCTAGGTAAGGCTTCCTCCCATGTCGTGAAGTATTTTTGCTCTATTCTTGCAATACTGACTCCCTATGCGACTTCTGATTCCATAGGCGCTCAAGGCTACATCCCTAGAGAAGTCAGTTTTTCTCCACAGGGAAAGGGACGCCTGGGCGACCTGGGAGAACGAGAGGGCTGCTAGGGAGGCGGCTGAGGGGAAGCTCGCGAAGGAGTGCGAGATTTCTGCCGAGCTTCGGCAGAAGTGCTCGGCCCTCGCAACCTAGGCTCAGGAGACCCAGGAAAAGGTCACCCCCCTAGAGAAGAGGTTCGGGGACCTTACCCAGGAATCTGAGGAGCAGAAGGCGGCGGCTGAGAGGTACAAGGGTGAGGTTGCTCGGCTTGAGGCTTTGCTCACCGACAAAGACCTTGCCCTAAACCAGACTCATGCTGATCTTGCTGCTACTCAGAGCCAGGTGGCCCGCTGGCACCGAAGCTCGGCAGAGCACGAGAAGCGAGCCGAGGGTGAGACTTGCGTTTTTTACCTTGGCCCCTTTTGTACTTCGGGTTGATTTTCCTAACTTCTCGTTTTTTGTTCTGCTTATCAACAGAGTTAGAGAGGAAGGCGGTCGAGGCGACTTCTGCTGCCAAGGCCCTGCAGAGGTCCCTCCATGCCGAGGTTTCGAACCGCTTGGCTCTTGAAGCCGTGGTCACCTCGGCGTGCGAGGGGCTCGGGATGACGGCGTCGGGGTCGTTGCTGCGGAGTCGGGTCGAAGCCCTCTACTCCCAGGCCGGGGAGAGGATGAGGGAGGCGCTCCACGCTGGGGTGAAGAAAGCCCTGGCGGTGGTGAGCTCTCACTATGCCGGCATCGACTTGCCGGTGGTCTGTGAGGGCTACGTCCTTCCTGACGATGATACGGAGGCCCAGGAGGAGGTGCGGAGTCTTGAAGATGTCGCAACTGCCCCCGGAGATGCCTTGGCTGCCTTCTTCGATGACGAGGTGGGGCTGCCCCCCTCGGGGGGCAAGGGCCTAGGCAGGCAGGGCAACAGGGCCCTTTAAGTTAGATTTGTTTTTTCTTTTTTGTAAAGATCGAAGGCCAGTGGGCCTTGTATTGCGTATACGATGTTAATGCTAAGTATGAATTTTTATATGATTGTTCCTTTTAAGCTTTGAGTGTCTTGTTCTCTTTTTTCCCTATGCCGACCCGACCTCGGCAGCGCGAGGTCGGGTGAGCTACTTAGAGTCTGCGCTAGCCGGAGTCCCCGGGCCTAAGTCTTTTTCCTTTTTCCTTAATAGTTTTTTAGAAGTCCGGATCCGCCCCCAGACCCTAAGGTGAGTAGAGGTCGTCTTTGCTCGTGAGCGCGGATCTTTCCTCGGGCTCATGCCTTAAGATTTAGGGGATGGATTTTTGGTTTCTTAAATCTTTTTAGGAAATGGAAAAAGACCTTGGGTCGGGGTTCTTTTGACTTGTGCGAAAAAAGAAAAAAGATTTTGGAGTTTGCCACAGGGGGTTCCCCCCTATGTAGCCCCCGAAGAAGGCTCGGACTCTGTAAGGCAGGTCCGAGGCTTACTTAAAATGGTCATATAATTTAAATTTTCATTCATTCTTTCAAGGTGATGAACAAATGGAAATTTTTACAAAGTTCTAAGGGTAAAAGCGACGTAGCTGTTCTATGTTCCACGCGTTTTTGAATACCTCCCCTGCTTCATTGGCGAGCTTGTATGTGACGGGACGGAGGACTTCGGCGATGACGAAGGGTCCTTCCCAGGGGGGCGTGAACTCGTGACGACCCTTGTTGCTCTGCCTGAGCCTCAGCACCAAGTCACCGACTTGAAAGGCTCGGCCTCGGACTCGTCGCGCATGGTATCGGCGGAGGGCCTGCTGGTACTTGGCAGAGTGTAGGAGGGCTACATCTCTGGCCTCATCTAGCTGGTCCAGGGCGTCTTCTTGAAAGGTTTTGGAGCTATTCTTGTCGTAGGCTTGTACCCTTGGAGACCCTGTTGACACCGTTTTTTGGTACGTGTCCATCATCGGTAGAATGCAGGTCGGCAAGACAAGACGGCAGTGCTTGGTCCACAGGATGAGTTGCCGATGAGAATGGTTGCCGATGGAGGGACGGCTGAACATGACTAAGTCCACAGGTGATCATGTGTTTGTGCCGATGGCTATAACAGGGGATTCTGCCGATGACGCGGATGAAGAACCTAAAGGTTGCCGATCGGCTTGTGGAGGTGTTCCAGTTTGTCATGGGAGGATAGTTTTATGTTTTCCTTAGTTATATAGATCGTTTTGTATACGGATTCTGTTTAATTTGGAATTCGAATTCTAGTCGTGTCTGGTTGTAGCTCTGCGAATAGCGTATAAATGTAGACCCTGAGGCTTTGTAAACGATCTATCAATCAATCAAACACCAGTTTTTACTCATATTCCAGCATCTACTTTTTCGACGACTTCGTCATACCTTTTTCCTCTTTTTATTACGAGTTCTTAGGAATTCGTCGGCTTAAGCTTGGCGTGTTCTCAAGTTCCGCGTGAATACCTCTTGGCCGTGGCATCCGGGCGCATCGCTGTTGTCGGCACCAAAGTATTCGAGTTATCACCTTTGTGTTTGCAGATCAGATTTTGCATCAACACATCTTTTGGCACGCCCAGTGGGACTAGATTCAAGATCAAGATCAACATGTCGACTTCTGAGTTTGATCAGGAGAACGTCATCCCCGTGACGGAAGCCAATGTCAAGGATGAGCAGAAGCAAGCTATTGCTAAAGCCATGGAGGATTACAAGCAGCAATGCCTGAGGTCCTTCAGCATAAACAGGAGCGGCGAGGTGATCCAGAAGGATGCATTGCCGACGCCTCGGCAGGTTACTTTTGAAGCCAATCCTGGTAAACTTCAAGAGATGGTTGATAGTGCTATCAACCGTGCTTTGATCAACCAAGCGGGTGTGCTGTCCAATACGGTTTTCAATGCCGTGGCTAGAACTTTCAAGGAAGGACAGTTGCCACCAGATTATGTGGGCCGCTCTCATCATCAGCCAGGGTCACCGGTGGTCACGGCTCCATCAGCTGCTACAGCCGCTGCGGGAACACAGACTACCGTTCCTCCAAGCACGTTGGGAGTTACTAATGCACCATCTACGCCGATGACAACTAATCCGCCGACTTCAGATGAGTAGATTAGGCTTGCTACAGATCTATTGGCATCAGCAATGTCAGGACCTATCCCTCCTCCTAACTGGTGGGGTTTTGGTATGCCCCCGGAATACTTGAAGACACCTGGCACATCTCAAACAACTGATTTGAGAGGCAAGGCTCCCGTACCATCGGCACCTCCAACTATGCCGATGAACCAGAGTCCCCAGTATACCACAACCACTACTGCAAGGCCTTACACTGGGAATTCTCAAGCTCCAATGTTCTAGATGCCTAATGCATCGGTAGATTCAATGCTGATGCAGCAGAGGTTTGTGACTCAGCCAGGGTATGTCAATTCAATGATCATGCCCAATTACCAGTCATCGGCAGGTCCTATGCCAATGAACGCAAATAATGGATGGCTTGGGCAGCAATTCTTTCCGCAAACGCCCCAACCGAATCATCAGGCTACAGGGTTCCAGCAAAGCCATATCTATCCCGGGTTCCAGAACCAAGGGGCAATCAATCAGCCAATGAATCACGGCCAACAGATCGCTGGTCAGCAATTTGGAAGTCAACATCTGGGAGGCCAGCAAATCGGCGGATAGCAGATCGGCGCACAACAGCTCGGTGGTCCGCAGATTGGGGGACAAATTATTAATCCAATGTTCCATGCAGATCGCGCACTGCACCGACACGTGGAAGCTTACCAGCAGGCGCCAGATCTGCAACCACCTCATCGGCAATATGCCGATGCTTATTGGGCCGATAAGATTGCCGAAGTAATGAGAGATCAATTTGGGATAAAACCCAAAGTCAACACTTACTCTTATCGGAAACCGTATCCACCCGCATATGATTTGATCCCGCTTCCAAATCGGTACAAGGTACCGGATTTTACTAAGTTTTCTGGGCAGGATGACACGTCGACCATGGAACACATCAACAGGTTCATCATCCAATGCGGGGAAGCTGGTAACAGGGACGAGTTAAGGGTTCATTTATTCTCATCATCATTGTCTGGATCGGCTTTCACCTGGTTTATATCATTACCTCCCAATTCAATGATTACTTGGGCCGATTTGGAGAAACAATTCCACAAATACATCTTTTCTAGGGTCCATGAGAAGAAGATCACCGATGTGGTTAAATTGAGGCAATGCAATGATGAATCAGTTGAAGGTTTTGTGCAGAGGATACGGGAGGTCAAGAACAAATGCTATAGCCTGGTTCTGGATGATCGGCAGCTAGCTGATTTGGCTTTCCAGGGTTTGTTGCCACACATCAGGGACATGTATGCATCTCAGGAGTTTGAAAGCTTAAGTCATTTGGTGCAGAGGATTTCTGATCAAGATATCAAGCCATTTGAACCCAAGAGAGCATGGAACAAGAAGGTGTCTTTTGTTGATGAAGCAGCAAGCTCAGATTCTGATGAAGAACCGGTCATCAGCTTGGCAGAGTGGGTGAAAAACAAGAAGACGATGTCTTGCCCTTTTGGGCACAAAGAGCTAGAGAAGTTCGCGTTTGATATCACTAAGGCCGATCGGATATTTGACTTTCTACTTCAAGAAGGTCAGATCAAATTATCACCCAATCATGTGATCCCATCTGCTGAGGAGTTGAAGAAGATGAAGTATTGTAAATGGCACAATGCAACTTCTCACAGCACCAATGAGTGCAAAGTGTTTAGGCAACAGCTGCAATCGGCCATAGAGTCAGGGTTGATCAAATTTAACAACTCCAAAGCTCAGAAGCCGATGAAGATTTATCAACATCCTTTCCCAACAAACATGCTGGATGCTAAGGGAAAGGCCAAGGTCCTAACATCGGAAGCAGCTGAAAGAAGTGCATCGGTGGATCCTCAGCATCAAGTCACTATTGCCGATGCAAAGGGAAAAGGCCTAGTCTAGGAGGGAACTAACTCAGGGTGGCCTCCCTGATCTGGTATTGTGATAACTCATAGAAGGCCTCTGGAGACTTGGCAGCAACATGAGGATCGGTATCGGCGCCAGCAAGAGGACTATCGTCGGGAAGAAGAAAGACGCCGGAAGGAGTGGAATCGGCATAGGGATCACTGGAAGTGCCCATTCTTCGTTCATTGTTGGGAGGAAAATATCAAACTTCCCACTGTCAGAGATTGTCCTGAGTGCAACGGTTATGACCGGTATGACAGGTCTGATCGGCGCTATCGTGATAATGATCGGCAATTTAATGGGCCGATTAGGGGGAGAGCATCTGTTCATGATCGGCTGGGGGGCAGGCTCAGCGTGCATGACGGGCTTGGAGATCATGTTGAGTATTTTCCCAGGAGCCAAGAAGAACTTGAAGAAATGGCTAATGCACGGGTTCCCGATGAGTTCATATTTTGCAGGGATGCCAACACTTATCGGGTGGAATCAAGGGAAAATCGTCGCCCAGCAGTAAGACAGCAGCAACTTCCTCCATGGTGTCTAGAAGGGTGACCAGGACACAGAAAAGAAGACTGCAGCGCGAAAGGCGGGAAGAGTTAAGCAAGCGGGAGAACTCTAGACGGACTGGGGATCAGCAACAATCAGATCCTAAGGGGAAAGGTCCATCGGCAGGCGTCAACATGGTATTCATGTTGCCGATGGAGTTCCTTGCACCGTCCAGTGACGATGAGTTGGAATTTTCTGACCAGATAGCACAGTTGGCTCTGGACCTGATGATAGCCATCTTCGAGAAGCCTGCCGATCGTGAACGGCAACATCTTAAGGCTCTGTTCGTCAAAGGAAGGGTTGATGGTCAGCCAATGACCAAGATTCTAGTTGACGGAGGAGCGGCTATCAACATTATGCCGTACGCAGTATATCGGAAACTTGGGAAAGGAGATCAGGATTTGACCAAGACCGATATGATGCTCAAAGACTTCGAAGGGAACGTGTCTCCAGTTAAAGGGGCAACCTGTGTGGAATTGACTATCGGTAGCAAAACCTTGCCGACAACCTTCTTCGTAATCAGTGGAAAAGGTGCATATACTTTACTAATGGGGAGAGATTGGATTCATGCCAATTGTTGCATCCCATCTACAATGCACCAGGGCTTGGTCCAGTGGGTAGGTGACAAGATTGAAATTGTCCTGGGAGACTCTTCATATGTTATTGCATCGGCAGAAGCAGACACCTATGAAAGGACTAGGTGTATTTCAGGAGAAGCTTGGGAAAAGGATTTTCTCAAAGTTGCCGATTATGAAATTCCACCGATCTAAGCAGTCGGTTCTGATGAAGGTTTTTAATGGATAGGTTCGCTGATGACGGAAAGTTAGGCCAGGGGTTCACATCGGCCGATGATTTGGTAGAAGTAGATATAGGTAGTGGCAATAAGCCTAGGCCTACTTTTATTAGTGCTAAGTTGAATTCTGAGTGTAAGCAACAGTTAACTGATTTGTTAAAGGAATATAAAGATTGCTTCGCTTGGGATTATACCGAGATGCCTGGTTTAGACCGATCGATTGTTGAACATCGGTTGCCTATCAAGTGTGGATTTCGGCCACATCAGCAGCCAGCTCGCCGATGTAATCCTAATATTCTTCCTGACATCAAGGACGAAATAACTAAACTTATTGAAGCCAAATTTATTCGATAGTGTCGATATGCCGAGTGGATTTCCAATGTTGTTCCGGTTTACAAGAAGAACGGGAAGCTTCGGGTCTGCATTGATTTCAGGAATCTTAACAAAGCTACACCGATGGATGGCTACCCAATGCCAGTTGCCGATCTGCTAGTTGACGCTGTAGCCGGGCATCAGATTATTAGCTTTATGGATGGCAATGCAGGATACAATCAAATATTCATAGCTGAAGAAGATATTCCAAAGACTGCATTTAGATGTCCTGGTCACTATGAGTTATTTGAATGGATAGTTATGACCTTTGGCTTGAAGATTGCTGGTGCTACTTATCAGAGGGCCATGAATTTTATATTTCATGAATTCATCGGCAAGCTGGTGGAGATTTTCATTGATGATGTGGTGGTTAAATCTGGAGACTTCACAAAGCATCTTGCCGATCTACGAAAGGTGTTGGAATGCACAAGGAAGCATGGTTTGAAAATGAATCCCAATAAGTGTGCATTTGGTGTATCGGCAGGGCAGTTTCTTGGTTTCATGGTGCATCAAAGGGGGATTGTAGTTAGTCGAAGATCTATTGAGGCCATCAACAAAATAGTTGCCCCTACCAACAAGACTGAGCTCCAGTCCTTGATCGACAAGATAAATTTTATCAGAAGATTTATATCTAATTTGTCTGGTAAAATTCGTGCTTTCAGTCCTCTTCTTAAGTTAAAAGCCGATCAAGAATTTATTTGGGGAAAAGAACAGCAGTCGGCTCTGGATGAAATCAAGAAATATTTGGTGAATCCTCCAGTTCTAATTCCACCTCAGCAAGGAAAGCCCTTCAGATTATATTTATCTACCGATGGGATGGTTATCGGTTCGGCTTTAATTCAAGAATTTGAAGGGAAGGAACGTGTGATTTATTATTTAAGCAGGAGGTTGATCGATGCTGAGACCAGGTATTCGGCTATTGAGAAATTATGCTTGTGCCTGTATTTCTGTTGGTGCAAAAGCTGATCTGCAAACACAAAGGGCTAATACCCGATCCAAACGTTAAGGCGTGCCAGCCGATTTGACCATACTATCGGCAAGGGTGGTAACTCGAATACTTTGGTCCTGACAACAGCGATGCGCCCGGATGTCACGGCCAAGAGGTATTCACACGGAACTTGAGAACACGCCGAGCTTAAGTCGATGAATTCCTAAGAACTCGTAATGAAAAGGAAAAGTATGACGAAGTCGTCGAAAAAGTAGATGCTGGAATATGAGTAAAAACTTGTGTTTGATTGATTGATAGATGTCTTCGTTACAAAGCCCTAGGGTCTACATTTATACCCTGCTCAAAGAGCTACAACCAGACACGACTAGAATTCAAATTCCAAACTTAAACAGAATCCGTGTACAAAACGATCTAAATAACTAAGGAAAAGGTAAAACTGTCCTCACGGGACAAACCAGAACATCCCCACCAGCCAATCGGCAGCTTCCAGACTGCCCCTTCGTAGCATCGGCAGACCTCCTTATCGTAGCCATCGGCACAGACACATCTTCACCTACGAACTTAGTCACGCTCAATAGCCCCTCCATCGGCAACTATCCTCCATCGGCAACTCACCCTGCAGATCAAGCAATACCATCTCATCTTGCGGATCCACACTTTACCGATCATGGAGACGTGCCAAAAAATGGTGTCAACACATGCCCCCCAATTTCAGAGTATGAAATCATTAATGCTCCGAAATTCTCTGCAGTAATGATGCCTTTTTCCACAATTAATGCTCCTAATCTGGTAACCGACAGCCTCTATCTGAAGAACTCCGATCCTATTCTTCCGCGGACTCCTCGAAATCCTCAACTTCCCAAACGGGCATTTCCATTTTAGTCGCATATCGGCAATATTACCGTTACAAAGACTTGCCGATGTACTGACCAGGACGTTCGTACCTTATCTTCCCAAACGGCTATTTCCACTTTATTCGCTCATCGACAATATGACCGTTACAAAGACTCTGCCGATGGACCGACCAGGAGATCCCGCACAGTAAAATATCTCTGGATAATGACCGCTTCCTGTCAAATCACCTGCACAATCCCTTGATTATCGTGCGAACAGTTACCATATCTACCTGAGCACCCTCGGATTTCACGGATGCGGCAAAGAGATAAGTCAGATTTGCCCTTGCCCGTTTTGTCCTATAAATAGTTCCTTCTCGGGTACTCCTTCTCCATCACATCATTCCACAACTCAAACTTTACTTTCCCGACGGCGGCGCTGTCCAAAAGCTCCAAAATCCTTGACGAAGCCCCTTCTTCACCATCCCCGAAGCTCTCAAACATCTCCTCCATGGTAAAATGGTCGTCAACTTCATCGTTCCTGAGGTCAGTCCTTCGCGCCATCTCTTGTACTTTTTCTCGCACCCCTGTTCATCCGCAATCCATCTTACTGAACATTTCTCCCCCTTTTTTTTCATTGTGTTTTTCTTTTCCATCTCCAAAACCACTAGGAATCGGCTAACAAAATTGTCATCCCCACTGATCAACCTCACCTCCAATGCCTCGGTCCGCTAGGGGATCCAGATCCAACCAACCTCATAAACGCAGAAACCAACAGGATCCCTTTTAGAGCAGAGAATTTTTCTTTGGATCTGTGGAAGGATACTTTTCGTTCCTGGCCCAGCCCTACCGTGGGGTGGAATGATTGGTTCTTGAGGGTCAGCAACTCCAAAGAAGTTCAGTGGGGCGAGAGAAAGCTAGACCAATGCATTAGGTTGTCCATTGCCGATATGCATAAGAATGAATCACTGTTGATAGCTGCATCTTATTTCTGGTCAGACACCCTCAATGCCTTTGTCTTTGGCCATGGCCCTACTTCCCCTACACTTGCCGATGTAGCTATGCTCACTGGCCTGGACGTTTCTTCTACCGATAGCACCCACTTTTTCGATACCAAACCCAGTGCTAAGGTAGAAACCCGCACCATCGGCGGCTGGTCGGGGTATATCCAAAAATACCACAAAACAGGCCCTGTTGACATAAAAGAGCAGACTTGCTTCCTGAACATGTGGCTAGACAAATTCGTGTTTTGTGGCTGATCGGCAGGACCAACTTCTGTATATCTAGCAGCAGCAGAAAATCTGGCCAATGGTGGCCGATTTCCCCTCGGCTGATACCTGCTTGGAGCAGCCTATCACCTCCTCCACCAAGTAACTAGGAAGCTCTTGCTTGGCCAGTCCATCGGTAATCTAGGAGGTCCCTGGTGGTTCATTAACATGTGGCTCAGCCTCCACATACACAAACGTCTGGAGTTCAATCTCTTTGCACAGCACTTTCCGAGGGACATAGCAGAAAACCATGTGCTGGGTGAAGAAGAATCGACAACACGACCTCCCTTGAACTTTGTTGAAGCTGTCATAGTTCTGCCTGGCACAGGGGGTAATCCAGATCAGATTAGCCGATTCTTTCAAACCTTGTACGAATGTTTGGCCAGAGATGAGCGGGCATGGTTAGCTTATGATGACCCAGACACTGTGTTTCCTCTGGTTTTCAACCAGTTTGACAAGGCTCTTGATAAGGACAATGAAGTGATGATGGCATTGGTGACTCCCAGAGCCATACCAGTGAACTTCTTTGGCAGTGGAAAAACCTCCCCCCAGACTTATGAATTCTACAATCCATCGGCACTAGCTCGTCAGTTAGCTTTCGGCCAGCTGCCGATTGCACTCTGTTATGCCGATGTGATAAAGCCCAGGGAAACCATCACCAGCCTCCTTGAATGGATTCGAGTAGCCCAGCTGCCATCAAGTGCCGATACAGATGTAGACCTGTCAGAGTGGGTCCCGGCCGCCTCTATCACTCAGGCATATAAGCAGTGGTGGGCAGAATGGAAAGAGCACCTATTCTGCAAATCGGCTCTTTCGTACCGCGACATGATTGATCCTGAGTACGAAGTTCCTACTGACACCGTAAGGATCTTGAAACCGATGTTTCAATTTTTTCTTTATTTCCATCAGTAACTAACTCTTTGTGTGACTTTTCAGGTCGATGACACTCCCCCCATCTGTTAGCAGGAGTGGCAAGCCGATTGACCTATTTCTATCAGGCCCAATCTCCTCAATCGGCAACAACGCCCCTACCCTGGCCGCCATCGTGCACCGAGGCATACGCCTCAAGAAAGTCACCACCAGGAAGACCCAAACATCACCATCGGTAGCTGCTTCCGCCTTAGCATAGGCTTTTAAGGTAACTGTTAAACTTCTTTACCGATTTTACTTTTGCATCGGCTATATTGACATCCATAAATTCTCCATTCTGTAACAGCAAACCAGTGCATCGGCAAGAACAAGTGCTGATGCCCCCCAGTCCAGCCAGTAGAAGAGAAAAGGTGCCAAGAGTACCAGGGCACACACAAAGCGCCAGAAAGTGGCAACTCCTCCTCCTCCTCCGGTGGAATCCTCTCCTTCGCCTCCAGGAGCAGAAACTTAGCAAGCACCATCCCCCCTCCAATGCAAGAAGCACCACAGGTGGAAGAACCTCAATTGGAAGAACCTCAACAAGAAGTACTTCAGCCAGAAGACACATTGGCCGATGTTCATGAACCAACTACCAATCCAGCATGTTCCATTATAGCATCGGTGGTTTCCTCCATTCAGACAAGTACTGCCCTTCCTCAAGGTAACACATTTACAAAGTTAGTGCCGATGAACCTATTTTTCCATCTTATAACCACTTATATCAATCTCCAGCCGACGTAGTTCCATCGGCAACTATGGCCGGTCAACCCGTGGTTCCATCGGCATCTTCCAGTCAAAGGCAAGAGATCGCCTTGAAGCAAGTAAGCCACCCAATCTCCAACGATATTATTTGCTGACGTTCGAACCACAGAATGACTCACTTTGTCTTCCTTTTTCAGGAACAGGATTCTCCCGACAGCCTATTCTTCATTGCTATTGATATCTCCGAGGACGAAGGCGAGGAAGCGAGTTCCTCCCGGGCAGTCGGGACCGCATCGGCAGAGATCAGGGCCAAGCTGGAAGAACTGTCGGCTCTCCTCCATCAAGACACGGCTCAACTGGTCGATGACTCTGACCCGGCCAAGGTTCTGTTCAAGACCCTCAGAGGCCAGATTCCTGCCGATGCCGAGGAAGCCCTTTCCAGGCCGCACATCTAGAAAGTCGTCAGCTGCAATACCAGAGCGCCACCCGGCGCCTTGCCGACAGAGCTGCTCAGACCCGACTCTCTGAGGAGATGATGAAAGAGAAGCTCTCAACCGATGAGAAGCACAAGAACACCGGTACCCTGAAGTCCTCGGGAGACGCACTAAAGCAAAAGATCTCCGACCTATCGGCAAAACGGGATGTCCTATTGGCAGAGCTCAAGCAGGTGGAGGATGCCTTATCCAAGCCCAATAGGAAGAAAGTCAGCTGCCAGAGACTATCAAGCTTCTGGAACAAGAACGAAACGCCCATGGTCGCAAAGCTTTGCAGTTGAAGAAGAAGCTGAAGCCGATAGAGGGTTCTGCCAATGACGACGTGAAGGAAATCGAGGAAGCCAACCAAATCCGGCTGCGCGCCATATCAGCAATCTAGGCGTTGTTGAGCACATGAAGCTTTCATCGACGGCACATCTTTGCTTCTCTGCACTTCCATTCTTCTTGTCGCTTTAATCTTAGCCGATAGGACTGTTATCGGCAACTTTTGAAACATTAAGTCCGGTCCCAGATACATTTTAATCCAGCCGATAGGAGTGTTATCGGCACTTAAATCTTTATGCATCGACCCATATGCTGGGGTAGTACTTCTTTAAATATTTGTCATTTAATGCTCTGGGAAATTCAACTCCTTCAAGAGTTTCTAGAATGTAGGCGTTACCAGGAGCCGATCGACTTATCTGATAAGGACCCTCCCAATTGGGAGACCATTTCCCAAACTTTGAACTTTTAGTCCCGATCGGTAAGATTAATTTCCATACTAAGTCTCCATCGGCAAATTCCTTAGCCTTTACCTTCTTATCGTACCATCTAGCAACCCTTTTCTTATTCTCTTCTATACTCATCAAAGCCCTTAGCCGATGCCCTGCTAGATCATCCAACTCGTCTGTCATCAAAGTAGCATAATCATCGGCAGCCAACTGATCCTGAAAAGAGAGTCGCCTAGATCCAGCCTTAATTTCCCAAGGCAACACTGCATCATGTCCATATACCAACTGATAAGGTGAAACCTTAGTTGATCCATGACAAGCCATCCGATAGGACCATACGGCTTCATTCAACAATGTGTGCCACCTTCTAGGATTTTCTTCAATTTTCCATTTGATAAGCTTGATAATTCCTTTGTTAGACGCTTCGGCCTACCCATTAGCTTGAGCATAATAAGGAGAGGAATTCAACACTTTAATCCCCATACCGATTGCGAATTCATCAAACTCTCCTGATGTGAACATAGTGCCTTGATCAGTAGTAATCGTCTGAGGAATCCCAAATCGGTAAATAATGTGCTCCTTCACAAAATCAATCATATTGGCTGATGTGACCTTCTTCAAAGGAATGGCTTCGACCCATTTGGTGAAATAATCGGTGGCAACCAAAATAAATTTATGCCCCTTGCAAGACGGTGGATAAATTTGGCCGATCAGATCAATAGCCCATCCTCGGAACAGCCAAGGTTTGATAATAGGATTCATGGCCGATGCAGGTGCTCTTTGAATATTGCCAAACTTTTGACACCCTTGACATCCTTTGAAATATTTGAAGCAATCTTCAAGTATGGTCGGCCAGTAATATCCATTCTTCCGAATCATCCACTTCATCTTGAAAGCCGACTGATGCGCTCCACATACCCCTTCATGGATTTCTCCCATCAAACTTCTAGCTTCATCATCACCCAAGCATCGAAGAATAATTCCATCAATAGTTCGGTAGTACAATTCATCCTCGAGGAGAACATACTTGGTGGCTTGAAACCGAACCCGTCTTTCAACTTTCTTGGACGGATCTTTTAGATATCAATGATTTCTTTTCTCCGATCATCGGCACCAATTGCCGATATTGCATTAATCTTAGGCTGATATCCCGAGGCATGCTGAGCCAATCGATTGGCCTATTCATTATGCAATCGAGGAACATACTCTAATCGGAAATCCCTGAATTCCTTTAATAATTGTATGCTCCGCTCGTAATAGGTTATGAGAACTTCACTTCGGCATTCATAGCTTCCAGCCAATTGATTTATAATCAGCATAGAATCCCCGAAGACTTCGATAGCGTCAGCATGAACTTCCCTCAACAACTCTAATCCTTTTATCAAAGCCTGATACTCAGCCTGATTATTTGTTGACGTGACAACAATCGGCAAGGAAAACTCATACTTCCTTCCCAAAGGGGAAACTAACACTATGCTGATTCATGCCTCTCGGTCACATGTGTATCCATCAAAGAAGAGCGTCCAAGGCACAATTTCCAATGCCTCCACTGTACCGCAATGTTGAGTTACAAAATCAGCCATAACCTGCCCTTTAACTGCCTTAGCCGATTCATAGCGCAGGTCGAACTATGACAGCGCCAAAATCCACTTACCGATCCTGCCATCATAATCGGCATGGATAGCATGTACCGGACCACATCATCTTTGCAAATAACGGTGCATTCGGTCGATAACAAGTAGTGCCTTAACTTGACACAAGAAAAATATAAGCACAAGCACAGCTTCTGAATAGCCGAATACCAGGTTTCAGCATCAATCAACCTTATGCTTAAATAATAAATCACACGCTCCTTCCTTTCAAACTCTTGAATTAAAGCCGAACCGATGACCATCCCATCGGTAGACAAATACAATCTGAAGGGCCTCCCTTGCTGAGGTGGAATTAGAACTGGAGGATTTATTAAATACTTCTTGATTTCATCCAGAGCCGACTGTTGTTCCTTCCCCCAAACAAACTCTTGATCGGCCTTTAACTTAAGAAGAGGGCTGAAAGCACGAGTTTTACCAGACAAGTTAGATATAAACCGTCTGATAAAATTTACCTTGCCGATCAAGGATTGGAGCTCGGTCTTGTTGGTGGGGGCTACTATCTTATTGATGGCATCAATAGATCTTCGACTAATTTCAATTCCCCTCTGGTGCACCATGAAACCAAGAAAGTGCCCCGCCGAAACACCAAATGCACACTTATTGGGATTCATTTTCAAACCATGCTTCCTTGTGCATTCCAACACCTTTCGTAAATCGGTAAGATGCTTTGCGAAGTCTTCAGACTTAACCACCACATCATCAATATAAATCTCCACCAGCTTGCCGATGAACTCATGAAATATAAAATTCATGGCCCTTTGATAAGTAGTGTTGGGTATTCTTAACATCATTACCAAAAGTAGACTAAGTTCTAAATCTAGCAACGGTGCCAAAAATGCCAAACCTATCCCTCACACCACTTAAGCCAAGTTGTCTTCCCCAGCATGATATGAGAGACGCGGTATTGAAATATGCAATTGCTCTTCTAAATAAATAATGAATGGGATCTGCAAGCGCACAGATTAATACCGATCTAGCATTTTAACCGGGAAGTATTCCAGGTATCGTTATTTATATTTTTACCACTGGGAAGGGATTAGAAATCATCACTAATGATTACAGAATAGAATATGAGATTGAGCATCTATCATTGCATGTATAATTGAGAACATTATATCTAACTCTTCATACAGGGATAAGTGTCACATAAAAGATATATGAAATAATAATAGTGACAAGGATAACTAATCTGATCTAGCCACATAATAAATATGATAAGCACCTCAATTAGATACTCTAGAAAGTCATTAGCATGGTATTAGAACGAACTACAAGAATATTCCCTAAGTTATTCTTAACTATATAGTCTAGCATTATCATAATTAGTGCAAGCATACTTAGCAATCATTGCAAGACAAGACTACGCCCATGCATAGTGATATTAGCAAGGAATATGAGAAACATAGCAATCACTCCCCTGTAATAATGTTGCTCTGCTAGCCCAATACACGAGAGGGGGACTATGTAAGAATCAATGAAGCTGTCACTATCACGAACTACCCCACGATCTGGCATATTGGGTACAATCGCAGATAAATATGGTATAAGCACCACGCCTACACAATATCTATCATTTACCCATGGATCCGATGGATAAACGCTATACGATCCTAAGCATGTATATAGATCGTATCTAACTAAGCCAAGTACATAACTATGATAAACTAAGAACAATATAATCTTGAATATAAGCATGTAGAGCAAAGTCATAAGCAATATATTGAAGTAGAACAAAGTCATATTCATAATATTGAAGAACAATGATAATTAGAAAGCAATTAGAAGCACAATTAGAGAATTACCAAGAATCCTCCTGACAGATCCGGAAACCAATCGAAGATTGACTCCTTCTAGTTCTAATCCTATGTAGCTATGCTAATCTAGATATCTAATTGATGTGGTGGCTCTAATCTTGATCAGAGGCTTCTTCTCCCTTGATGGAACAATGAATTAGGGTTGAGAGGCTCTCTCCTCCAGGGGCCAGGGGGTCTGGTTTTATAGTCTCTCCAAGTGAATATGGGCCCTTGGATCAAACCGACATAGATTGTATGGTTTAGATTCATCCTTTAGGTCGGTGGAGATCTCCCGCAAAGCAGAGTCCTGATTGGACTTAGGGGCAGGGCGGGCGCCCAGTAGGACAGGGCGGGCGCCCTGTCTCTGGCCCCGTTTCGCCTCCGCTTCGGTCTCGTGGCTTCTGGAGTCTTCTAGATGTAAGATAATTGCGCAGCACGTTAATATCTTTACGTAATCCTGACATGTGGGCCTTTCTTCCATATTTCCTGATAACCCCCTGCAGAAACAGACAAACACCAAAACTCGTGGAATTCTGTCAGATAAAACCCTAAGTCTAGATCTTGATTTCATTTGGATCCTTTTCTTTATTTATTTGATAATTAAATTTGATACTTAAGGACCGTCAACAAGTAGCACCAGCATTCTTTAAGCCAAAGGTCATGACTATCCATTCAAACAATCCAACATGACCAGGGCACCTAAACGCGGTTTTTGGAATATCTTCTTCAGCCATGAATATTTGATTGTATCCCGCATTACCATCCATAAAGCTAATAATCCGGTGCCCAGCCGCAGCGTCAACCAGCAGATCGGCAACTGGCATTGGATACCCATCCATCGGCGTAGCTTTATTGAGATTCGTGAAATCAATACAGACCCGAAGCTTCCCGTTCTTCTTGTAGACTGGAACAACATTGGAAATCCATTCGGCATACCGACATTGCCGAATAAATTTGGCTTCAAAAAGTTTGGTTATTTTGGCTTTGATGTCAGGAAGAATATTAGGATTACATCGGTGAGCTGGCTGTTGATGTGGCCGAAATCTAGATTTAATAGGTAACCGATGTTCAACAATTGATCGGTCCAATCCAGGCATCTCAGTATAATCCCAAGCAAAGCAATCTCTATATTCCTTTAACAAATCGGTTAATTGTTGCTTACACTCAGAATCTAACTTAGCACTAATAAAAGTAGGTCTAGGCTTATCACCACCACCTATATCTACCTCTACTAGATCATCGGCCGATGTGAATCCCTGGCCTAATTTTCCATCATCGGCGAACCTATCCATTAAAAACCTTCATCAGAACCGACTGCTTAGATCGGTGGAATTTCGTAATCGGTGTTGATGCAAAACTGATCTGCAAACACAAAGGGCTAATACCCGATTCAAACGTTAAGGCGTGCCAGCCGATTTGACCTTACTATCGGCAAAGGTGATAACTCGAATACTTTAGTCCTGACAACAGCGATGCGCCCGGATGTCACGGCTAAGAGGTACTCACGCGGAACTCGAGAACACGCCGAGCTTAAGTCGACGAATTCCTAAGAACTCGTAATAAAAAGAAAAAAGTATGACGAAGTCGTCGAAAAGTAAATGCTGGAATATGAGTAAAAACGCGTGTTCCATCAACGAAGTCTATCGGAGCTTGTTGCTTCATCAACGAAAGATACCTTTTTGTTCCATGCTCTCTTGGGCTCGGAAGGCTTGACATCTTGATCAGAAATTCTCTACAGCAAATGACTTAAGCTTTCAAACTCCTAGGAAGCATACTTGTCCGTGATGTGTGGCAACAGACCTTGGAAAGCCAAATCGGCTAGCTGCCGATCATCTAAAACCGGACTATAGCATTTATTTTTGACCTCCCGTATCCTCTGCACAAAACTTTCAACCAATTCATCATTGCGTTGCCTTAATTTGACCAAATCGGTAATCTTCTTCTCATGGACCCTAGAAAAGAAGTATTTGTGGAATTGCTTCTCCAGATCGGCCCAATTAATCACTGAGTTGGGAGGTAATGCTATAAACCAGGTGAAAGCCGATCCAGACAATGATGACGAGAATAATCAAACCCTTAATTCGTCCCAGTTACCAGCCTCGACGCATTGAATGATGAACCTGTTGACGTGCTCCATGGTTGACGTGTCATCCTGCCTAGAAAACTTGGTAAAGTCCGGTACCTTGTACCGATGTGGAAGCAGGATCAAATCATATGCTGGAGGATACGGTGTCTGATAAGAGTAAGTATTGACTTTGGGTTTTATCCTGAATTGGTCTCTCATTACTTCAGCAATCTTATCGGCCCAATAAGCATCGGCATCTCACCGATGAGGTGGTTGCGGATCCGGCGCCTGCTGGTAAGCTTCCACGTGTCCGTGCGGTGCATGATCTGCATGAAACATTGGATTGATCATCCGACCCCCAATCTGTGGACCACCAAGCTGTTGCCCACTAATTTGCTGTCCGCCGACTTGCTGCCCTAGATTCATTGGCTGGTTAGGGAACCCCTGATTCTGGAACCCGGGATAGATATGTCCTTGCTGGAACCCTGTAGCCTGGTGATTCTGTTGGGGCGTTTGCGGAAAGACTTGCTGCCCAAGCCATCCATTATCAGCATTCATCGGCACATGCCCTGCCGATGACTGGTAATTGGGCATCATCATTGAATTGACATACCCTGATTGAGCCATAGACCTCTGTTGCATCAGCTTTGACTCTGCCGATGCGTTAGGCATCTGGAACATTGGAGCTTGAGAATTCCCAGTGTAAGGTCTTGCAGTAGTAGTTGTAGTATACTGGGGACTCTGGTTCATCGGCATATTGGGAGCTGCCGATGCCATAGGAGTCTTGCCTCTCACATCGGTCGTCTGCGACGTACCCGGCGTTAGCTCTGGAGGCATACCATAACCCCACCAGTTAGGAGGAGGAGTCAATCCTGACATTGCCGATGCCAACAGATCTGTAGCGAGTTTAATCTGCCCATCTGAAGTCGGCGGATTGGTTGTCATCGGCGTAGATTGTGTATTCGTGACTCCCAACGTACTTGGAGGAACGGTGGTTTGTGAACCCGCAGCGGCCGTAGCAGCCGATGGAGCTGTGACCACTGGTGACTTCACTTGGTGATAAGTGGGGCCCACATAATCCGGTGGCAACTGTCCTTCCTTGAAAGTTCTTGCCACGACATTGAAAACCGTATTAGACAGCACACCAGCTTGATTGATCAGAGCACGGTTGATAGCGTTGTCAACCATCTCTTGAAGTTTGCCAGGAATGGCTTCAAAAGTAACCTGCCATGGTGCCGGTAGTGCATCCTTCTGATCACTTCGCCGCTCCTGTTTATGCTGAAGGACCTCAGGCATTGCTGCTTGTAATCCTCCATGGCTTTAGCAATAGCTTGCTTCTGCTCATCCTTGAGGTTGGCTTCTGTCACGGGGATGACGTTTTCTTGATCAAACTCAGAAGTCGACATGTCGATCTTGTTCTTGAATCTGTCCCACCGGGCGTGCCAAAAGATGTGTTGGTGCAAAAGCTGATCTGCAAACACAAAGGGCTAATACCCGATCCAAACGTTAAGGCGTGCCAGCCGATTTGACCTTACTATCGGCAAGGGTGGTAACTCGAATACTTTGGTCCTGACAACAGCGATGCGCCCGGATGTCACAGCCAAGAGGTATTCACACGGAACTTGAGAACACGCCGAGCTTAAGTCGACGAATTCCTAAGAACTCGTAATGAAAAGGAAAAAGTATGACGAAGTCGTCGAAAAAGTAGATGCTGGAATATGAGTAAAAACTTGTGTTTGATTGATTGATAGATGTCTTTGTTACAAAGCCCTAGGGTCTACATTTATACCCTGCTCAAAGAGCTACAACCAGACACGACTAGAATTCGAATTCCAAACTTAAATAGAATCCGTGTACAAAACGATCTAAATAACTAAGGAAAAGGTAAAACTGTCCTCACGGGACAAACCAGAACATCGCCACCAGCCAATCGGCAGCTTCCAGACTCCCCCTTCGTAGCATCGGCAGACCTCCTTATCGTAGCCATCAGCACAGACACATCATCACCTACGAACTTAGTCACGCTCAATAGCCCCTCCATCGGCAACTATCCTCCATCGGCAACTCACCCTGCAGATCAAGCAATACCATCTCATCTTGCCGATCCACACTTTACCGATCATGGACACATGCCAAAAAACGGTGTCAACAATTTCTCTTGTATCAAGTTAAGGCACTATTTGCTATCGGCCGAATGCACTGTTATTTGCAAAAATGATGTGGTCCGATACATGCTATCTATGCCGATCATGAGTGGCAGGATCGGTAAATGGATTTTGGCGCTGTCAGAATTCGATCTGCGTTACGAATCGGCCAAGGCAATCAAGGTATAGATTATGGCCGACTTTGTAACTCAACATTGTGGTGCAGTGGAGGCTTTGGAAATTGTACCATGGACGCTCTTCTTTGATGGATCCACGTGTGATCGAGGGGCAGGAATCGGCATAGTATTAATCTCCCCTCGGGGAAGGAAGTATGAGTTTTCTTTGCCGATTGTTGCCACGTCGACAAATAATCAGGCTGAGTATCAGGCTTTAATAAAGGGGTTGGAGTTATTAAGAGAAGTTCATGCTGACGCTGTTGAAGTCTTCGGGGATTCTATACTAGTTATAAATCAATTGGCTGGAAGCTATGAATGCCGAAGTGAAGTTCTCATAACTTATTATGAAAGGAGTATGCAACTGTTAATGGAGTTCAAAGATTTCCGATTAGAGCATGTTCCTCGATTGCATAATGAAGAGGCCAATCAGTTGGCTCAGCATGCCTCGGGATATCAGCCAATGATTAATGCAATATCGGCAATCGATGCTGATGATTGGAGAAAAGAAATCATTGATTATTTGAAGAGTCCATCTAGGAAAGTTGAGAGACGGGTTCGGTTTCAAGCCACTAAGTATGTGCTCCTCGAAGATGAATTGTATTATCGAACTATTGATGGGATTCTTCTCCGATGCTTATGTGATGATGAAGCTAAGAGTTTGATGGGGGAAATCCATGAAGGGGCATCTGGAGCACATCAGTCGGCTTTTAAGATGAAGTGGATGATTAGAAGGAATGGATATTATTGGTCGACTATACTTGAGGATTGCTTTAAGTATTTCAAAGGGTGTCAAGGATGTCAAAACTTTGGTAATATTCAAAGGGCGCCCGCATCGGCTATGAATCCTATTATAAAGCCTTGGCCGTTCTGAGGATGGGCTATTGATTTGATCGGCCAGATTTATCTACCTTCTAGCAAAGGGCATAAGTTTATTTTGGTTGCCACTGATTATTTCACTAAGTGGGTTGAAGCTATTCCTTTGAAGAAAGTTACATCGGCCAATATGATTGATTTCATGAAGGAACACATCATTTATCGATTTGGAATTCCTCAGACGATTACTACCGATCAGGGTACCATGTTCACATCAGGGGAGTTTGATGAATTTGCATTCGGTATGGGAATTAAAGTATTAAATTCTTCTCCTTACTATGCTCAAGCTAATGGGCAGGCCGAGGCATCTAACAAAGGGATTATCAAGCTTATTAAACGAAAGATTGAAGAAAATCCTAGGAGGTGGCATACGTTGTTAAATGAAGCCTTGTGGTCATACCGGATGGCTTGTCATGGATCGACTAAAGTTTCACCTTATCAATTGGTGTATGGTCATGATGTAGTGCTACCTTGGGAAATTAAGGCTGGGTCTAGGCGAATATCTTTTCAAGATCAATTGGTTGCCGATGATTATGCTACTTTAATGACAGACGAGTTGGATGATCTAGCAGGACATCGGCTGAAGGCCTTGATGAGTATAGAAGAGAATAAAAAGAGAGTTGCCAGATGGTATGACAAGAAAGTAAAGGCTGAAGAGTTTGCCGATGGAGATTTGGTATGGAAATTGATCTTACCGATCGGGACTAAAAGTTCAAAATTTGGGAAGTGGTCTTCCAATTGGGAGGGTCCCTATCGGATAAGTCGATCGGCTCCTGGTAATGCCTATATTATAGAAACTCTCGAAGGAGTCGAATTTCCCTGAGCATTAAACGGCAAATATCTGAAGACGTATTATCCCAGCATATGGGTCGATGCATAAAAGTTAAGTGCCGATAACATCCCTATCGGCTGAGTCAAAATGTGCCCGGGGTCAGACTTAGTGTTTTAAAAGAGTGCCGATAATAGTCCTATCGACTAGACCAAGTATCAGGAAGGTCGGGAAACAGAAAAAGGCGAACATGTTGCCGATGAAGAGTTCACAGGTCCAGCAACGCCTAGATGGCCGATATGGCGCGTAGGCGGATTTGGTTAGCTGCTTCTATTTCTTTGGTGTCTTCATCGACAGAACCTTCCACCGGCTTCAATTTCTTCTTCAATTGCAATGCTTTGCGGCCATGGACGTTTCGCTCTTGCTCAAGAAGCTTGATTGTCTCCGGCAATTGGCTTTCTTCTTGTCGGGCTTGGGACAGGGCATCCTCTACTTGCTTGAGTTCTGCTAGCAGAGTTTCTCTTCTTGCCGATAAGTCAGAAATCTTCTGCTTCAGTGCAAATCCCGAGGACTTCAAGGTGCCGATGTTCTTGTGCTTTTCATCGGTAAGAAGCTTTTCCTTCAGCATCTCCTCAGAAAGCTGAGTCTGAGCGGCTCTATCGGCAAGGCGCTGGGCAGCCCTCTGGTACTGCAGTTGACGGCTCTCCAGATGTGCTGCTTGAAAGAGGATTTCTTCGGCATCGGTGGGAATTTGACCTCTTAGGGTCTTGAACAAAGCCTTGGCCGGATCAGAGTCATCAACTAGTTATGCTGTGTCTTGTGGAGGAGAGCCGATAGTTCTTCCAGCTTTGCCCTGACCTCTACGGATGTGATCCCAACTGCCCGAGAATAGCTTGCTTCTTCACCTTCATCGTCAGAGATGTCGATGGCGAAGGAGAATAGGCTATCGGGAGAGTCCTGCTCCTGAAGAAGGGTTAAAACGAGTTATTCTATGGTCAGGTATTGATGAATAATGCAGATGGAGATTGGAGAACTTACTTGCTTCAGGGCAATCTCTCGCCTCTGACTAGAAGATGCCGACGGAATCACAGGTTGATCGGCTGAGGCTGCCGATTGAACTATGTCAGCTGAAAAGTGACAGAGATAGTTATAAGACAGAAAAGGTAAATTCATCGGCAGTAATTTCATAGAAGTTTGTTACCTTGAGGAGGGACAATACTTGTTTGGATAGAGGAAACTACCGATGCTATGGTTGAGCCTACTGGATCGGTAGTCTGCTCGCTTACATCAGCCGATGTATCTTTAGGCTGAGGCTCTTCTGGACGAGGTTCCTCTGGTTGGGGTTCTTCCACTTGAGGTACTACTGGCAGATGAGGGGGAGATGGTACCTGCTGCATCTGTGCTTCTGGGGAGGAAGGAGAGGATTCCACTGGAATTGGTGATACCGGGGGAGGAGAAGACATTGCTACTCTTTGGCGTTTCGCCCGTCCTTTGGTACTCTTAGTAGCTTTCCTCTTTGGCTGGCTGGACTGGGGGGCATCGGTCATCTTAGGGAGGCCATTCTTGAACACCTCGGGAGCTGTCATCTATGCTAGTGCTGCCAACATAAGTTTCTACATCAAAGGGAGGAAGGAGACGTTTTCCTTCAAGAACAAGACTACACAAATCCTAGAGCAATCTCTACATGAACCAAGGAAGAGGACCAACAGGAGGAATAGGAACAAGCAAGTGTGGACCGAGTCAGCTAAGATGGTCACAGCAGTTCAAGGAGGTCAAGATCATCGACTTAAGTCACCTTTTCTGACCAAGAAGGACGATCCAGGAATGCCAAGCATCTATTGCTCCATAAATAGGTACAACTTCTACAAGACGTTTTGCGACACCGAATCGAACGTCAACATAATGGCCGCAGTCACCTATCGGCTCGTGTTCAGAACCATGCCCCTAAAACTAACATACATTCAGCTCCAGATGGTAGATCAGACATTTCGAGAGGTTAAAGGTATAGTAACTGATGTCTCTGTCAAAATAGACGATCATTTTGTCCATACAGACTTTCTGGTTATTGACATGGGAGAAGACGAATACGATCCACCCGTCATCCTTGGAAGACCGTTCCTCAGCACCGTTAAAGCAATTATCTACATTGGAACCGGAGAAGTTCACATGCACTTCCCCTCAGAGAAGGTACGCCGCTATTTTACTGACCCTAACTATATTGTTGAAGACTCTAAGCAGGTCAGGACACGAAGAAGACGACGCAACCACAACCAGAAAGAGGTAAATCATCAAGGACGGATGGACAGACAATGAAGGAGAAGTAGTAAGGTCTGAAGACATACAACTTGAACAGAATTATTCAGAGGAGACCGTAGCACCAAGTCAGGTGTGGAGAGAGAAGATAACTATACACGAAGAAGAGGCGCCGCCGGAAGCACCGACTACGCCACCCAACGAATCCCAGGACAGCTGAGAAAACGGAGAGTCCCATTCCGAGGACTTAAAAACACCGAACGTGTTGCCAAGAGGTAAACTTGGTATTTATCCTTTCCCTTCCAAATATTTAAAATAGTTTACTTAGTTAATTATGTTCATACTATCGTAAAAAGAAAATAAAAATGCTAAAAAATAGTAAGCCCCATGTGAGTATATGAGTGGCATAAACCCCATAAGTACATTCACTGTGGTGGCATAAAAATAAAATAAATATTTGTTTTCTGCTTTATAAAATGAAAACATAAAAAAAGAGAGTAATATTTATTGAGGAGTCTCAACATGATAAAGGCTAGATATTTATGCTAACACTTAATCAGTTCCACAAAGCTTTGTTGTCTATTTGAGCTCCACAGAATTTAAGAATCAAGAAGACTAGCAGACGGAGGACATTCTAATCGCTGTGAGGATACTGCCGACTTTCAAATACACCTCTACCACCTGCTAGCTACATCAGAAGAAATTACGTCAAAATTCAGCTTGGGGGAGAGCACTCCCATTTATCTCGCTAAGTATTTCTATCTATCTTTATACTTATACTATATTAAAAATATAAATATACATAACTATGGAAAACCAAATAAAGATTTTGTGCTTATATATCTTTTGCTTAGTGTGCTTAATAAATAAATAAAGTGGCTATGCTAAACTGAATCTTAATAATAAAACTCTACCATGGATGTGATGAATAGTTGCTCTGCCTAATTTTCAAATTTAAGTTTTCTCTCTAGTTTAGACATAACTGTTATAATTTAAAGCTTGCTCTAAACCTGAACTTGTTGGAAGAGAACTTGATGTGAAGTCTAAGTTGTTAACGGGTATGATATGGGAAGGTTGAGCTACTATTTATCTCTTCCTAGAGATGCTATAATTCTGGAGAATTTTATCTTTAAAAATGTTTAAAATATTGTATGATGAGTTCCTGTATGATGAGAGTTTAAATTCCCACCACAGCCATATATACATGCTTTCTAGACTTTGAGCCGCACATTTACTTTTTACAACTTATGAGCATTGAGTGTGGTCAAGCTGTGTAGACCCATAGGAGCTTGTCATGTGGTTAAATCAGGATTCACTTGCACGTTCACTGACACATGCTGCTTCTACTTCGGAAGTACGCATCCACATATATCCACTCATTTCCATCTCGAGAATCACCCAAAAATATTCTACTCCTAATCCAGGAGAGAATAGTCAAAAATATTTCTATTTTTTCCCTGTGAAATAAATGCTCAAGTTATCTTGGTTACTACCACTTGTTATATTATTTCAGGAGATGAGTGCTCTAAAAAAAAGAAGATACGAGGAAATAAAAAGGGGCAAGTGCCGCGAACCTTGAAAGAAAGAAAAAGTGAGACGAGATGTAAAAATGACAAGTGTCCGACAGTAGAATTAGGGGTACAAAATATCCACCTGAGAGGAAAGAAAAAAGAAGAACATCTCATTCTCCCCAGAAAAGTTTCAAAAGAGCAAGGAAGATATGTATCCCCTCAAAAGAGCAAAAGTAGAATTAGACTTTCACCATTGTTATCACCATCATCACCATATACCATTCATTCGCCACACATGCACATCTTGATTTGACTTATTGATTTGTTTCTTTGGATCCATGGTTTGACTATGCAATAAATGTCTTGTGAGTATGTATACTTTATCTCCCACCTATGAGCTCCAGATATTAAAGCCTTATTAGAGTAGGGTGAGAGAGAAGGCAAGGTCACTATGCTTCATACCACAAATACCACATACTTGAGAGAAGGCATATACCATCACTGCCTTGGTAAGGATCTAGAAATACCACAAAAGAGAGATCTAAGAGAGTCATACAAGGCATCTCTGAGTTTTATTTGAAAATCTGCAAAAACTCCAGAGCTATAGCTGATCAAGTATAAGAGACATGGCACTTGACTAGACCGTTCTATCTTTTAACTACTCAAGACGGAAGTGACGGTTACAAGTCCCATGGTGAAAGGTAAAATGAATAAGTTTTAAGTCTTGACAGTTTACTCTTGTAACAGAACCGACCAAATTATAAGAGATTAAGCCTAACAGTGACCGTTTGCATAGTCAAACCATCACGCTTAAGCCCATATAATCCCGGTAGTCCGTGAAATCTCGAAGGATTTCAAACCACATACCGCACAACAGCCAAGATCGTAATAAGTTTAGCGGTCGCCATTCACAATACATCCAGATTTCAACATTCATAAAATACATCGAAGTTCTTAAAGTTATTACAAACCAAGTTCTTCAAGTAGCGGAAGCTTCGTAGTTCGAAAATACAACACACACGCTTAGTCTGATATAGTGCCATAGTTCGGTCATTCCCACAAAAGCAAAAGAGAAGACGGAGTGACCATCGCCCTTGGTCTAGTCATCACCCATGGCTGGGAACAGACAGAGGATGCAATAACCATAGTACATTTGACCATCTGCAAAACAACATGGGAGTAGAACCCTGAGTACGAGAAGGTACTCAGCTAGACTTACCCGTCATAAACTTAAAATAAAGACTCATCAAGGATCATGAAGGCTATATAGTGGGGTAGCTGACAACCATTTTGCAAAACCGCAGGATTTTACTATCATAACCTACATAAGTCTTTCTTCTTTTAATTTGCTCAAGTTGAAAGTATCATTACCTATCATCTAGGTTTGCACCTGCACTATTACAAGCGAGTATAAGGCTATGATAGTACCTCATCATAGCATTTCTTAAAACCATTCATCAACATAACCCAAGTGTTCCATAGTCCTTACTACGAGGACGAAGCTCATGTCAAGTGCTCACTATCCAGGAGTGATGGCGATTCGAATCGATTTCTAACCAGCTGGCGAGGTATTCCCCACACAAACCACACTCACTGATCAAGTGAGTTACAGATCACCGTATTACACTATCCAGGACCAATTCGCGGGTTCGGCAGGCACCGCCAGTACCTGAGGACGGTTCCGGCGACCGAGGTATCCAAGGTATACCAAGGTTGCGCGCCGCGCCCTCGTCGTTCTCCTCAACCATCACCAATACAGCGCATGGCGGCTCGATGCCCGGCCCGGATAGTGTTTAGGCTTCGCGGTCGGAACGACTTATCCTTCCAGCTAAGTGTGGGGCATGCATTCAACATGACAAGAGGGCCGTCAACGATCGGTCCTTAATCGACGCAGGCAGGGGCACTATGGTCAACCCACCATATGACCCTGCCTAGTCTCCAGTTACATTCCATACTTGGTTATTCTTTTCCCCAAGCAACCAATGCTTAATCAAGTAGGTATCCACCTATTTCTCGCAGGCGACAGGAAATCACTCGACTTCTACCAGACTAAGCAAGCTAAGCATAGACTCCGTGCCTATCTACATAGGACAAGGTAGGTGAACGAGTAGGGATAACAAGGAGTACATATGCATCAACGGCATCAATCAAATCCTATCACTTAGATGCAATATAGTAGAACAATTATATCGCATCATATAAGTTAGCGAGAATAGGGAGACTTAGAATGCTCCGGGGCTTGCCTTTCTCAAACGTGCTGGGTCCGTGATCCGGACACTCCTGCAGCTCCTCTCCGGGTTCCTGTGCTTCCGGAGGTTCCTGCTCCTGAATCTCCTCGGGTTCCTCGGGTCCCACTTCGTTCTCCTGCGAGCCTATATGATGCATGGGTGCTTATGAGTGGAGTGCGAGATGCCCGAGTGGATGCTTGTATGAGAAAGTACCAAAGGAGTCATGACATGATGCATATGTAATGTACTCGGTCATGCTCATTACAAGGTAGTCAACATCATCCAAGAACAAACAATTGAATCAAACATCTATTGCATTCTCTTCTACAATTATTTTCAAATGCAACCAGCAACCCACATGATGCTTCAAAGATAGACAAAACCCAACCTATTCTATTCAACCTATATACACAACAATTCAAAATTTTCTTTATTCATTTCTAGGCCCATTAAAAATCACATGCAATTATGTTCATCAATAAATTCCACAAAAATTACAGGAGACTACCAGCTACGCATAAAGTCTACTGTAAATTTTTCATAATTTTTGGATACTTATTTTGAGCCACAAAAATCACAAGATTAATTCATAGGGTAAATATAATCACTCTACTGTGATATAAGTGTCAAACAACAGATTTCATATTTTTACAATTTGTCTAATATCATAAGAAACACCCACAAAATTTTCCAGATTTATTGCATGATCCAATTAATTATTAAAAATCATAAATCACTGCCATGCAAGCATTTAAATTACCTTAAATTCATCTATACACCAAATAATATGTAGCAATATTTCCCCAGTGAGTAAACATACATGCAGAGCCAACAAATCAAGTTTCAAATTTTTCTGAACCATATTTTATTTACTATGCATTCTCCAAAGTTTAGCAAAAACATGGATTAAATATATTCATTCAGAAAAGTTACTCAAACATGACATGCAATTACATCAAACTGTAGATCTGGAAATATAGAGCACACCAAAATTTATTTCATCCAATTTGGAGCTGTAGAACTCAAGATATGAATTTTACAAGTTTTGAATCAATTTCTGGAAATCATTTATTCAAGAAAACCGACGAAAAAGGCTACGCACACCTAGATCTACACCCACCGGGGTCCCCCTGTGACTGACAGTGGGTCCCCGACCCCACCGGTCAGCGAGACCGAGAGGGAGCTCACCTCCGACGAGCAGATCTCGCCGGCGGTGAGGTCTCCGGCCACGGGGTAAGCACCAACGTGCTCCCCGCAGCGAGGCGCACCCAACGGTACCCTTGGATTGGCCGGAGGATGACCGGAACACCTCCGACGAGCATGCATGGCGGCACGGCGGCGCTGCTCGCCGTGGCCAGGCCGCTCTGGCGCGGTAGAGCGTGCGCAAACGCCTCTCCGAGCTTCCTCGCCACCCTACCGACCTAGCGCACCCAAGAACCAGCGAAAAGAGGCAGAGAAACACAAGATCCGTCGCGGCGGAGTACTCCGGCGAGCTCGGGGTAACTCCGGCGAGCTATTCACGGCGCTCGACGGACTCTCACCTTGGTAGAACGCGTGCACAAGCTTACCCTAACGATGACGAAGGCGCTGGTGCTCTCGGCGGTGAGCTTGAGGCTCTGGTGCGGTCAGCGGCGAGCGGCGGGGCTTTCTCCGGCAATGGCGCGCGGAGGAGCTGCTGCTGCTGCGCGGTACGAGCGGAGGGAGGAAGGAGAAGGAGGGCGCGGGGGACAGAACGGAGGAAATGGCCTGGGAGCCCGAGCCGGCGTCCCGACCAGGGGGGGTTGGAGGCCGGCCGCGGCGCGTCCAACGCCGGCGTACGGCCGCCACCTAGCCGGTGCCGGGTGGAGCGAGGCGGGCGCCGCGCGCGCACGCGGGAGAGAGGGGAAGGGGGAGGCAGGCTGGGCCGCTCGCTGGGCCGAAAGGGAAGCGGGGTTGGCCCAGCAGCGCCTGCCCCTTTCCTTTTTTTTTGAATTTCTTTTCTCAAATTCTTTCTAAATTCATTTGGACCAATTTAAAGTCATTTTCACCTCTTGCTCCCAAAAACAAAGTTATTCCAAAATAAAAACTCTACAACTTTGCTTTAATAAGCAAGACCAAATTCCAAATAGAATTTGAATTACAAATTAAAACTTAGTTCTAGGTTTTTAAATAAATTCAATTTGGAAATCTTGTATAAATTCCATTTCTCAAATTCCATAGCTCCAAAAATTACACAAAAATACTCTAAATTCTTCTTACACATAAATCAACCTAGTTTGAATATTTCACATTTTTGGAAGCAAGCATCATATTTTAGCATAATTAAAACACATGAAATAAAGCACATAAAATCATGTTTTGGGATGAATGACATGCTCATGATGCTATGCTTGATGAAAATGCTTATGCATGTTGTGATAGGGCTAAATGCATGCTTAACACCTAGGGGTAACCAATGCAAACAAGTGCACATTGTCTTCCAAAATACTTCAATCATGTTTATAATATCATTGGGAACAAAGTTCATGTTGAAGGTTTTGGCCAAAAATGCCCCTAGGTTAGGGTTAAACCTAGAATGGCTTATTTTGACTCCTAGACCTCTTTTCAAAGATGTTTTATGAAACTAGTGTGAGAAACCTTGCATGTCTGTGACACCTGAAACAAAGTTGTAGAGAATTTCATAAGCTACAAAAGTTATGTTGATGACTTTTTATGAAAAAGCTTAGAACATATCTAAACATTGCTCACAAGCCAAAAATCACAGCTGATTTCATACTTAGCCGAATTTGGCTAAGTGTTGGATCACGCAGTTTCGACCAAGGGTTGTTGGGAGCCTTGTAGTTTGAAATCCAGACCGAGTTAGGCTTCGATCTTGTAATCAAAGTTGTAGAACTCGTGTAGCTCTGTCCAAAGGAATAAGTTTGAGCCAAAACCACCGAGTGAGCTGAGAGTAAAACGCCGGTGAACTTTGGGTTTCAGACACGGTCGACGACGACTGAATCGTGCGATTCAGTTTCGTCAGTCGCCGGCCGGCCGACGCGTGGATGACCCGTGGCGGCCGTACGTCGACGGCGACCCCGCCTGTCAGCCCCGGCGCCTTCACTTGGATGCCACGACGCCACCCCGAGCCCCGGCCGTCCTCATTTCGCCTCTCCAGCGCTCTCTCCCTTCTCCATTTCGCCTCGGCGAGCTCCGCCGTGGAACGGCCGCGTCGCCCGAGCTCCTCTCGCCGTCTCCGGCCAAGCCAGCCTGCCAAAAGCTTCGCCAGAGCCTCCTCTACCTCGGCGTCACCCCCTTGGCCACTGTCGAGCACGGGTAAGGCGGTATTGCCGAGCTCCGAGCAGTTCTTCCTCACCAGAGTTCCGCTCGAGCTCACCGGCAACGTGGCCAGGCTTCTCTGCTCCACCATTTCCCTCCATTATTGTTCCTATCGCTTCCCCTTGGTTCACTGATGCTCGGCATGACGCTCTACCGCGTCGCCGTTGCTTGGATCCGCCGGCGTATCGCCGCGCAGTGCCGCCGCTCCGCCATTCCCGACGGCGAGCACCCTAGAGTCCAGTAGAGCGCGCGTAAAGTAGGTCAGCAGAGTCGCCTTGATGAGAGGAACACGTAGGTGCCCTTGGATCCGGCCGAGACCTCGTCGTCGTTGAGCTTCGCCGGCGACGAGCATCTCCCCTG
Organism: Sorghum bicolor; assembly: GCF_000003195.3. Classification (NCBI taxonomy): domain Eukaryota; kingdom Viridiplantae; phylum Streptophyta; class Magnoliopsida; order Poales; family Poaceae; genus Sorghum; species Sorghum bicolor. The sequence goes on along the minus strand of NC_012878.2, from coordinate 18,987,492 downwards.
CCTCTGTCTCACTGACGCGCGGGTCCCGGATGTCAGCCTCTCTGTGTCACCCCCTCTGGTTCACTGTTTTGCAGAGCCAAAGCTGTTTTGTAAAATTCATATCTGGAGTTTTAGAGATCCAAATGTGGTGATTCCAATTTTGCTAGTTTCCAGCTTAAGCCTAGTTTTTAATAAAAATATAAAACATGCTATGTTTTTGCAGAAATAAATAGATATAAATTAATCTTGGATTTTCAGTGGGTAATTATATCTTGAGATCTAGTGATCTGCTGACCATGCAAATTTAGGGAGTTGTTACTTATGTTATGATTAGGCTCTGATAAATGTTTCATGATTTTTGGAAGCCTAGTTAACAAGTTAAAAATAATTCTTGCTTAAATACTAGTTTCTTGTGATATTTTTAGTAATTAAGTTATAACTCCTTTTGTGATGAAACTTGATGAGTGTTGTACTTATGTGTGGACAAAGCTAGGAAAAATCTGAAATCTGTTGTTTGACACTTTTTGATAGGGTTTCACATTTATGCCTTGCATGCCTGTACTAGCTTGTTATTTTTATACCTCACAATGTGTATGTGCAAAGGTTCTGAAAATTTTACAGTGATCTTATGTTAGCATAAGTAACTTGCTGTAATTTTCTCAGGATTTTGGGAACACTTGAAGTATATGTTCATTAAATCACCTTAATAATTAAATAAATGGAAAAGGTGATGATAGAAATAGTTTTAGACCTTGCCATGATGTTTTCCGGTGTTTCTTAGATATGCTCTATCTACTAGTGCAATTGAATTGTTCCTTTGATACCTTCTCAATTTGTGCAAAATATTATTTTGGCTATTTATGCCTTTCCTAGAGCATTTCTGTACAGTTGATAGCAAATGATTAAGAACTACTTGAAGATTGTGCTTTCTGGGAAACTTGTCTACAACAAACTTGTAGCTAACTTACTGATCTACTTCGTGTCCAAATTTTATGGCAATTGATTGAGTAGTTTGAAAGTTATGCATATTCCAAGTAGCTGCTGCGAAGTGCTTGCTCTCTGGAATTTCCAGAGCAGCCAGCCAACTTTGTATGTTTTAGCATAATTCAGTTGGGAATCTTGCTGAGATGTCTAAAAGTAAATTGTAGACGATTTGCTAAGCTTTCCAGAAAGTGCTTACTTGCTTAGTTTGATTAACAGATGCTTGAGTTATGGCTGAAACTTGTGACTGGTTGGTTTGTCTACTAAACCAGTGGCTGAGTAGGAATAACTAGACTTTGTTTAACTTGTCTATTTAGTCTCTCTACCAGAGAAGAAGTATGCACTGGCTTGTTATTCCATGATTCACTTAATCTTAGAAGTTTGCACTCATGTTATAACCTGTTTTATGTCTTTTTGGCTCTTCATCATGACATCATGCATCATATGTGCATTCTCTATATTCATCTCCTTGTCATGCATACATAGGTGTACCCAAGGGAGTAACGGTGCTGGAGTTCGAGCTGCCGGAGCCGGAAGGACAGCAAGGGGAGCTACCTCAAGGAGCTGAGGAGGAGGAGGACTTACCGGAGTGCCCTGGCCATCGTCCCTCTACCTACGTTGAAGGCAATCCCCGGAGCATTATAAGCCTCCTACTATTTTATTATCATGTCCGGCTATCAAATGACTATGGTTATATATTGTTGCATTAAGTGGTAGGCGTTGATATGACACCCTTGCTGCATAATGACTACCTTGTCCACCTTAAACAATACCAAAGTAGGTCCAGGATCGAAGTAATGCTTAGCCATGCTTAGCTCGGTAGAAGCCGGGTGATTTCCTGTCACCTGCGAGAGTTAGGTGGATAATGATCACGGTTGGCTATATTTGCTATCGTGGAAATAACCATGTGCTAATAATGAACTTGAGACCGGGCGGGATGACGATAGTGCAGCAACAAGGCATAGAGGTCTTGGGTGTGAATCTATCCCCGTCTGAGTCGTTTAAGGACTGAATCGTTGTACGTCCCCGTTTCATGTTGAACGCATGCCTATCACTTAGTTGGCCGGATAAGTCATTCCGACCGCGAAGCCTATGAGTGCAACTCCGGCCGGATACCCCGATCTAGTTAAAGTGCGCACCCCGGTTGGTAGTAAGGATGTGCGGGGAGTCAATGGCGTAAGACCGAGGTGTCAGGTTAGAGTCCTGACACTGGCAGATTAGCGGTCCCTGGGGGTGCGGCGCCGTACGGACCCGCGAATTGGTCCGGAGTTGTGCTAAAGGTGATCCGAGCTGCCGTCATGAAGTATGCTTGGGTGAGTGTTAGGAATACCCCTCCAGCTGGATAGGAATCGATTCGAATCGCCGTCTCTCCCGGATAGTGAGAACTTGACTTGGGCAGCGGCAACGTAGAACTCACTAAGCAAACATAATGGTTATGATGAGAATGTTGATAGCAAAGTGATAATCCTGATATGGTTATTATTGAAATGTTTAATTACTCAAGTGTGTGCTTAGAGAAGGTGCTAATCTAGTGGATAGCTGCTAAGTAATGAACTTGCTGCTGAAATATGAATAAATGAATTACTTATAACAAAGGCTTTTTATGCAAAAAGTGAGTCAAACCAGTCCACTAAGATCAGCCTTGCATACTCCTTGGTGTCACTTTATTTCTGGTTTATGACGGGTAAGTCTAGCTGAGTACATTCTCGTACTCAGGGTTTCATTTACCCCTGCTACAGATGATGTCGTCTATCACGGCTATTGCGCTAACTGTCATCACCCAGCTGCGGATGATGAATAGATCATGGGCGTGATCACTCTTCTACCTTCAGTTATGCTTTTGTGGGGATTGACCATGGAACTGGCATGTATTATAAACTGGGTTGTTGTTGTTTCAAAACTACCTTGTTTCCGCTACTGCTATGGTTTGTATTAACCTGTTTCAATTCTGATGTGATGTAAAACTATGTTATATGTTGAATGTTGTAATCTGTGATGGTGATGCTTGATCATGTACGATCTTGGTTGTATGTTGGTTGAATCGAGGTCTTTTGAGATTTTGTCGGACTACCGGGTTTATATGGGTTCAAGTCCATTGGCTTGACTGCCTCAGTGGTCGCTAATTCACTTGAATTCTTATAAATTGGACGGTTCTGTTACAGCTGGCATCAGAGCAAGATTAAGCATATAACCATCATAGATGTATTTGAAAACAAATGAATTTGGTTTTCTCAAACTAATTTGGCAAATTAGGTTATAAATAGGGTTGTTTTTTAAAAAAAGGGGTTTTGATAACTTATACCATGCCAGTGGTCATGCCCTTTATGACCATATAAGGACTTCTAGGTGGCTTAATACTACTAACATGGGGGTTTTTCCTTTCGTCGTCCATATGGCGTGTAATTATATGGATACCGCTTACTTAAGTGGTAATGAATGGATTACATACCTCTACGCCATGGTAAGCATTGTTTGTTTTCTTTCGTCATCCATACGGCGTGAAATCGTATGGATGCCACTTGCTTGAGTGGTAATGTATGGATCTATATGCCTCTACGCTACGGTAAGTGTGAGCTGTGAGAGCATGACCGTCCAACCGTCGGTCTAGGGGAGTGTTAGCTGTGGTTACTGGAATATTTACATGTTTCACACACATGTATATATGAAGGTACTTAATTGTGGGTAGTAGGTGCAGCCATGTGTACATATTTGATGTATATGTGGGTGTATCCCAAATGGGTAGTGTGCTGCGGTATATGTTCGGGAATATATACCGGGGTACCTAGCTTGATTGATGGATGATTGGATTTACATTCCTGCACTTATACTACTGTGGGGCTGGGCTGAAATGAAATCTTCTGCAGATACACTAACAACGAAACGTGTAGACCGAGTAGTTGCGTATAAAGAGTGCACGTATGTATGCCACCGACTATATCGTTAGAACGTTCTTCTAGGTTTGGAAAGGACGTATGGAACGTGCATGCATCATGAATCATTCATACATTCTTTATGCAATACTTGGGTATTAAATTCTGAAAATACGATTCTTTATCTCTCCTTGTAATTAATCTCCCGTACTCAAATGTGGTCTTTCTACAGATGGCAGCCCCGCACGCGAGTGAGACTTTCCTGGACATGTTTGGCACTCCTACTTTGTTGTGGAGGGTGCTAAGTTCAGTTGGATATGAGGAACCACCTAAGTACACTTGGACAGAGGCTGAGCATGCAGGAGCCTTACCTTGGGTAGATGTTCAAATTACAGTTCCCCCTTGTCCAAATAACCCACAGTGGCTAGGTTGGTTAGTTGACTGTGATGGCCAAACTCCTTGGGAGGGTGCCCAAGTAGCAGCCCTGGAGGTTTTGCTAGAGATTTGCCAAGAGCATGGTGATGAGCTAGTGAATGGCCCAGCGGGATCCGTTCCCAGAGTGAGTGTGACTAACACATTTGTGTCCCAGGTTGGGAATGAGTCTTTAGAAATGAGAGAAACCTTGATAGGTTATAGTTCTAGCCCTGCCATGAGTGCCATGCTAGCGGTAGTTAAGCTGTACTATGTACGCCAGGACACCTACATAGATGCCATGCTAGCGCTTCAACAAGCACAAGTTGGGCAGCGCAAATTGCGCAAGCGCGTGCGCAAGCACCGCAAGGCTTTTATGGATGCACAAGCTGAAATCCAAAACTATCACACCGCTTTGCAAGCCCGCCGCAATCAAGTTACAAACGCAGTTAGAGAGCGCAATGAAGCACAAGCCCGCATGATGCAAATGACTAGAGAGAGAGATGAGGCTATGCGCTTAGCTGAAAATAGAGAAGCTGCTAGAGTTAGAGCCTTGTTCCATGCTGAAATGAGGAAGAGCTGATTACTAGGATTGCTGAGCTACAGTTGGATGTCCATCGCTTAAATAATATTATAAATCCTATCCCACAACCAGCCCCTTTTAATCATGAAGAAGCTCCTAGTGAGGAAGATCAGAATGATGGCATCATTTCTAATGGAGAATCTGACGAAGATATGTAGCCTAGCAATAATTCTATGGTCATGTGTCAGTTTCCATCTTTTTATGTAATGGACATATAATCTGAATTTTAGTTGAGACTCTATGTATTTGGCCATGGTGCCCCTCCTGTAAACCCTTAAGTTGTGACAATGACTCTATGTAACCCTATGCACTTATTTGTGATGCTCCATGTTTTATGTTGAGCCTAAATAATTCTCTGCAATGTCTTTAATCTTTTAGAAGGTGTGGCTGTGATTGATCGCGAGATTAACCAAGTGTCATGGCAGATATTTTCTTATTGTACATGGATTACTGCGGCTTGATTTATGTGAATTTACTTCATTAAATTCTGCATGGCAGCAATTGAAGTTCATGACAATTATATCTGTTGCCTGAAACAATCGCTTGGTATGCCTTGTGCAGATGGCTCGCAATACTCGCTCCGGTCACAACGAGGTGCCGCCACCACCACCTCCTCCCCCGCCTACGCCTACTGAGCTATTGGCAGCTCTTGTTGAGGGCCAGCGTATGCTCAATGAGGCCATGCAGACTATGGCGCAGCAGAACCGGGGTGGTCGCCATGCCCGCAAAGGTGGAGAGGCAAATCAGTACAGCAGTTTCAAGGATTTCCAGGACACCAAGCCGCTGTTGTTCAAGGAGGCTGTTGAACCTCTAGAAGCTGATGAGTGGCTTAACACTCTGGAACAGAAATTCTGTTTGCTAAGGTTAACCGAAGAGCTAAAAGCGGAATATGCAGCCCACCAGTTGGAGGGCAAAGCGGGTGTTTGGTGGAGTCATTACAGGACTAGCTTGCCCGCCAATGCTGTTGTAACCTGGGACCAGTTCCAAACTGCTTTCAGGAACACTTATATTCCACAAGGCTTAATGACTATCAAGCACACCGAGTTCATGAACTTGACACAAGGCACTAAAAGCTTGACTGAGTATCTTCATGCTTTTAATAATTTGTCTCGCTATGCTCCTGAGATGGTTGACACCGAAGTCAAGAAGCTCGCTGGTTTCAAGAGAGGGTTGGGACCCAAGTTGTCCAAGAACATGGCTGGTAACAAGAGTACCACCTTTAATGAGTTTGTGAGTGATGCGTTGACTCAAGAGAACTCCAATGCCGTGTATGCCGCGTCCAAGAACCGCAAGAGGGCCTATGAGGCAGGTGCTTCGCAGTCCAAGGCTCCAGTGGCAAGCAAGCCGGCCTATCGCCCACCTAATGCTGTGACAAGGTATAGGCCGCCGCAGAGAAAGTCAAATGTGAAGACGAGAGTTCGCAAGTCCTTCACAGTTGCTCTCCCAAGAGGTGCCACGGGTCAAGGAGGTCCCAAGACTCCTCCTGATAACCGTCCCTCCTTCAATTGCAAGCAAGTTGGTCACTGGGCGAGAGATTGCCCTTATCCTAAGAGAAATACGGCAGCTGGAGGCAATAACCGTATGGGTCGAGTGCACTATACCACCGTTGAAGAAATCCCGGAAGGTGAAGCAGTCACTGCTGGTATGTTCCTTGTAAATCAACACCCTGCAGTTGTCTTATTTGATTCTGGAGCTTCACATTCATTTACGAGTCAAGCATTTGCATCCAAGCATGGGCAGCATGTAGTTGATCTTGACCGTGGCAAGTTTTGCATTAGTGCTGCTGGTAATCAAATTGCTACGAATCAAGTAGTGAGGGATGTACATATTGCCATAGAAGGGCGTAATTATGCAGCAGATTTAGTAGTATTGCCAGGCTTGGGGATAGATATTATTCTGGGAATGAATTGGATGAGCAAGCATGGGGTGTTAATAGATACCTCCACGAGAGTAGTCATGTTGCGAGAGCCTGATAGCAAGGAAGCCTTCTTAGTCCAGCTTCCCAAGAATGATGACATCCGTCACGCTGCCAATGCCATTCGGCCACTCACTTTAGCAGAGATTCCGGTAGTGTGTGAATTTCCGGACGTATTTCCAAAGGACCTGCCCGAGTTGCCGCCAGACAGAGACATTGAGTTTAAAATTGATCTAATTCCGGGTACCACACCTATCTCTAGAAGGCCATATCGAATGCCACCCAACGAGTTGGCAGAGTTGAAAAAGCAATTGCAAGAACTGCTTGAGAAATGCCTTATTCGGCCTAGTTCTTCTCCATGGGGTTGTCCGGCTCTCTTTGTCAAGAAGGACAAGTCTCTACATATGTGTGTAGACTATCGTCCGCTGAATGCCGTGACTATTAAAAACAAGTACCCATTGCCTCGCATTGATATCCTGTTTGATCAATTAGCCAAGGCTAAAGTGTTCTCCAAGATTGATCTGAGATCTGGGTATCATCAAATCAAGATCCGACCTGAAGACATTCCTAAAATGGCTTTCTCTACCAGGTATGGGTTGTATGAGTATTTAGTCATGTCCTTTGGTCTGACTAATGCCCCTGCTCATTTCATGTACCTGATGAATTCGGCGTTCATGCCCGAACTGGATAAGTTTGTGGTGGTGTTCATCGATGATAAATTGGTATACTCTGAAAATGCACAAGAACATGAGGAGCACCTTCGGATTGTACTCACTAGATTGCGAGAACATCAGCTTTATGCCAAGTTCAGCAAGTGTGAGTTTTGGCTGAAGAAAGTGCCTTTCCTAGGCCATATTTTATCCGAAGAGAGAGTTGAAACAAGAGATATCAAGTTGCAGTCAGACCTATCTTATGAGGAAAAGCCTGTACAAGTTCTTGATGTCAAAGAACGGGTTACACGTGGGAAGGTGATCAAACTTTTTAGAGTTTTGTGGAACCGTCAAAATGAGAGAGATGCCACTTGGGAAAGGGAAGACTATTTACAAGTAACTTATCCCTCATTCTACAAAAAGTGGTACGTCTTTCAAATCTCGGGACGAGATTTTTGTAAGGGGGGAGGGCTGTAACACTCCTAGTGTTAGCTTGCATGTTAACCATGAGCATTGCATCAACACAAGCATCATCATGCTCATTCATAAGCATCTATCATGATCACATGTCATCTTATGTATACCATGTATGATTGAATTGCTTGTGTGACTTGAATTGAGTGACTATAAGGGGTAACCAATGCAAACAAGTGCACATTGTCTTCCAAAATACTTCAATCATGTTTAGAATATCATTGGGAACAAAGTTCATGTTGAAGGTTTTGGCCAAAAATGCCCCTAGGTTAGGGTTAAACCTAGAATGGCTTATTTTGACTCCTAGACCTCTTTTCAAAGATGTTTTATGAAACTGGTGTTAGAGACCTTGCATGTCTATGACACCTGAAATAAAGTTGTAGAGAATTTCATAAGCTACAAAAGTTATGTTGATGACCGTTTATGAAAAAGCTTAGAACATATCCAAAAATTGCTCACAAGCCAAAAATCAGGGCTGATTTCATACTTAGCCGAATTTGGCTAAGTGTTGGATCACGCAGTTTCGACCAAGGGTTGTTGGGAGCCTTGTAGTTTGAAATCCAGACCGAGTTAGGCTTCGATCTTGTAATCAAAGTTGTAGAACTCGTGTAGCTCTGTCCAAAGGAACAAGTTTGAGCCAAAACCACCGAGTGAGCTGAGAGTAAAACGCCAGTGAACTTTGGGTTTCAGACACGGTCGACGACGACTGAATCGTGCGATTCAGTTTCGTCAGTCGCCGGCCGGCCGATGCGTGGATGACCCGTGGCGGCCGTACGTCGACGGCGACCCCGCCTGTCAGCCCCGGCGCCTTCACTTGGACGCCACGACGCCACCCCGAGCCCCGGCCGTCCTCATTTCGCCTCTCCAGCGCTCTCTCCCTTCTCCATTTCGCCTCGGCGAGCTCCGCCGTGGAACGGCCGCGTCGCCCGAGCTCCTCTCGCCGTCTCCGGCCAAGCCAGCCCGCCAAAAGCTTCGCTAGAGCCTCCTCTACCTCGGCGTCACCCCCTTGGCCACTGTCGAGCACGGGTAAGGCGGCATTGCCGAGCTCCGAGCAGTTCTTCCTCGCCGGAGTTCCGCTCGAGCTCACCGGCAACGTGGCCAGGCTTCTCTGCTCCACCATTTCCCTCCATTCTTGTTCTTATCGCTTCCCCTTGGTTCACTGATGCTCGGCATGACGCTCTACCGCGTCGCCGTTGCCTGGATCCGCCGGCGTATCGCCGCGCAGGGCCGCCGCTCCGCCATTCCCGACGGCGAGCACCCTAGAGTCCAGTAGAGCGCGCGTAAAGTAGGTCAGCAGAGTCGCCTTGATGAGAGGAACACGTAGGTGCCCTTGGATCCGGCCGAGACCTCGTCGTCGTTGAGCTTCGCCGGCGACGAGCATCTCCCCTGCCTCTGTCTCACTGACGCGCGGGTCCCGGATGTCAGCCTCTCTGTGTCACCCCCTCTGGTTTACTGTTTTGCAGAGCCAAAGCTGTTTTTGTAAAATTCATATCTGGAGTTTTAGAGATCCAAATGTGGTGATTCCAATTTTGCTAGGTTCCAGCTTAAGCCTAGTTTTTAATAAAAATATGAAACATGCTATGGTTTTGCAGAAATAAATAGATATAAATTAATCTTGGATTTTCAGTGGGTAATTATATCTTGAGATCTAGTGATCTGCTGACCATGCAAATTCACTGAGTTGTTACTTATGTTATTGTTAGGCTCTGATAAATTTTTCATGATTTTTGGAAGCCTAGTTAAGAAGTTAAAAATAATTCTTGCTTAAATAGGAGTTTCTTGTGACATTTTTAGTAATTAAGTTATAACTCCTTTTGTGATGAAACTTGATGAGTGTTGTACTTATGTGTGGACAAAGCTAGGAAAAATCTGAAATCTGTTGTTTGACACTTTTTGATAGGGTTTCACATTTATGCCTTGCATGCCTTTACTAGCTTGTTATTTTTATACCTCACAATGTGTATGTGCAAAGGTTCTGAAAATTTTACAGTGATCTTATGTTAGCATAAGAAACTTGCTGTAATTTTCTTAGGATTTTTGGAACACTTGAAGTATATGTTCATTAAATCACCTTAATAATTAAATAAATGGAAAAGGTGATGATAGAAATAGTTTTAGACCTTGCCATGATGTTTTCTGGTGTTTCTTAGATATGTTCTATCTACTAGTGCAATTGAATTGTTCCTTTGATACCTTCTCAATTTGTGCAAAATATTATTTTGGCTATTTATGCCTTTCCTAGAGCATTTCTGTACAGTTGATAGCAAATGATTAAGAACTACTTGAAGATTGTGCGTTCTGGGAAAATTGTCTACAACAAACTTGTAGCTAACTTACTGATCTACTTCGTGTCCAAATTTCATGGCAATTGATTGAGTAGTTTGAAAGTTATGCATATTCCAAGTAGCTGCTGCGAACTGCTTGCTCTCTGGAATTTCCAGAGCAGCCAGCCAACTTTGTATGTTTTAGCATAATTCAGTTGGGAATCATGCTGAGATGTATAAAAGCAAATTGTAGACACTTTGCTAAGCTTTCCAGAAAGTGCTTACTTGGTTAGTTTGATTAACAGATGCTTGAGTTATGGCTGAAACTTGTGACTGGTTGGTTTGTCTACTAAACCAGTGGCTGAGTAGGAATAACTAGACTTTGTTTAACTTGTCTATTTAGTCTCTCTACCAGAGAAGAAGTATGCACTGGCTTGTTATTCCATGATTCACTTAATCTTAGAAGTTTGCACTCATGTTATACCTCGTTTTATGTCTTTTTGGCTCTTCATCATGACATCATGCATCATATGTGCATTCTCTATATTCATCTCCTTGTCATGCATACATAGGTGTACCCAAGGGAGTAACGGTGCTGGAGTTCGAGCTGCCGGAGCCGGAAGGACAGCAAGGGGAGCTACCTCAAGGAGCTGAGGAGGAGGACTTACCGGAGTGCCCTGACCATCGTCCCTCTACCTACGTTGAAGGCAAGCCCCGGAGCATTATAAGCCTCCTACTATTTTATTATCATGTCCGGCTATCAAATGACTATGGTTATATATTGTTGCATTAAGTGGTAGGCGTTGATATGACACCCTTGCTGCATAATGACTACCTTGTCCACCTTAAACAATACCAAAGTAGGTCCAGGATCGAAGTAATGCTTAGCCATGCTTAGCTCGGTAGAAGCCGGGTGATTTCCTGTCACCTGTGAGAGTTAGGTGGATGATGATCACGGTTGGCTATATTTGCTATCGTGGAAATAACCATGTGCTAATAATGAACTTGAGACCGGGCGGGATGACGATAGTGCAGCAACAAGGCATGGAGGTCTTGGGTGTGAATCTATCCCCGTCTGAGTCGTTTAAGGACCGAATCGCTGTACGTCCCCGTGTCATGTTGAACGCATGCCTATCAATTAGTTGGCCAGATAAGTCGTTCCGACCGCGAAGCCTATGAGTGCAACTCCGGCCGGATACCCCGATCTGGTTAAAGTGCGCACCCCGGTTGGTAGTAAGGATGTGCGGGGAGTCAATGGCGTAAGACCGAGGTGTCAGGTTAGAGTCCTGACCCAGGCAGATTGGCGGTCCCTGGGGGTGCGGCGCCGTACGGACCCACGAATTGGTCCGGAGTTGTGCTAAAGGTGATCTGAGCTGCCGTCATGAAGTATGCTTGGGTGAGTGTTAGGAATACCCCTCCAGCTGGATAGGAATCGATTCGAATCGCCGTCTCTCCCGGATAGTGAGAACTTGACTTGGGCAGCGGCAACGTAGAACTCACTAAGCAAACATAATGGTTATGATGAGGATGTTGATAACAAAGTGATAATCCTGATATGGTTATTATTGAAATGTTTAATTACTCAAGTGTATGCTTAGAGCAGGTGCTAATCTAGTGAATAGCTGCTAAGTAATGAACTTGCTGCTGAAATATGAATAAATGAATTACTTATAACGAAGGCTTTTTATGCAAAAAGTGAGTCAAACCAGTCCACTAAGATCAGCCTTGCATACTCCTTGGTGTCACTTTATTTCTGGTTTATGACGGGTAAGTCTAGCTGAGTACATTCTTGTACTCAGGGTTTCATTTAACCCTGTTGCAGATGATGTCGTCTATCACGGCTATTGCGCTAACTGTCATCACCCAGCTACGGATGATGAATAGATCATGGGCGTGATCACTCTTCTACCTTCAGTTATGCTTTTGTGGGGATTGACCATGGAACTGGCATGTATTATAAACTGGGTTGTTGTTGTTTCAAAACTACCTTGTTTCCGCTACTGCTATGGTTTGTATTAACCTGTTTCAACTCTGATGTGATGTAAAACTATGTTATGTGTTGAATGTTGTAATCTGTGATGGTGATGCTTGATCATGTACGATCTTGGTTGTATGTTGGTTGAATCGAGGTCTTTTGAGATTTCGTCGGACTACCGGGTTTATATGGGTTCAAGTCCATTGGCTTGACTGCCTCAGTGGTCGCTAATTCACTTGAATTCTTATAAATTGGACGGTTCTGTTACAATGACCAATAGATTTACCCGAAAAAACTCGGCCACTTATATCCAGGGTTGCCCCTCGGACCACTCTATTGGTCAACACATCTGCCCCTGCTGAGCTGATGTGGTAGCCATAACCCAGATCTGTAACTGGTTGACTATGCTTTTGTGCAAATGCTTGGCTCATGAATGAATGCGATGATCCAGAATCAAACAAAACAACTGCAAGATGTTGGTTGACAGGAAACATACCAGCTGTTACCGGTTCTCCTTCCGGGATCTCCTCGATCGAGGTATGGTGCACACGAGCTGGATAGGTTGGCTGCTGCCTCTTGGGGTAGGGACATTCCTTAGCAAAGTGCCCCACCTTGTGGCAGTTATAGCACGGACCCTTGGGTGCATTGTTGACGGCAGGTGCTGCAGCTTGAACTGCCTTTGGCTTGGCAGGGGCTATCGCCACCTTGTACGGCTTCTGCTGTGTTGGATGCCCGGTGTTCCTTCTCTGCGGCGGTCGGAACCTAGCACCTGGGGCAGGAGGACGATACTGCTGTCGACCTGCCACTGGTGCCCTGGACTGAGATGATCCAGCTTCAAAAGCCCTCTTACGTGACTTGGATGCACTGTAGTTGTTGTTGTTGTTCTCCTGGGTGAGACAGTCACTGATGTAAGCATTGAAGGTAGCCCTGGCCCCTGTACCCGTGGTCTTCAGCATCTTTGGATTCAAGCCCCTCTGGAAACTAGCAATCTTCTTAGCCTCCGTGTTTACAAACTCAGGGGCATAGCGAGCGAGATTATTGAAAGCATGTAGATACTCCTTCACCGATTTCGTCCCCTGGGACAGCCTCATGAACTCCCCAACCTTCATTTCAACCACACCCGGAGGAATGTAATTTCCCCGAAAAGCTGTGGTGAAACGGTTCCAGGTAATTGGGGTTCCCTCTGGGTAGGTTGTACGGTGATGGGACCACCAAATCCCAGCGGGTCCTTGCAACTGATGTGCCGCATACTCAGCCTTAAGTTCTTCTGTCATTCGGAAAAGACGAAACTTCTGCTCCATGGTGTTGATCCACTCATCTGCCTCAAGCGGTTCCAAAGCCTCTTTGAAGATTGGTGGCTTGGTATCCATGAAGTCCTTGAACAAACTGTACTGGTTGACCTCTCGGCCACCCTGATTATCCCCACGACGGGTGTTGTCAGCTATGTTGCGCAGAGCCTCTTCCATGTTGCGCTGCATCTGTTCCATGTTGCGTTGGCTCCCCAGAAACTGCGCGAAAAACACGTCCGCAGTGTACGGAGGAGGCGGTGGTGGTGGCGGTGTTGGTGCTCTGTCCTCATTCCGTTGAGCCCCACCTCCGGATGTACCTGCTCCAAGGCCCGGATTGCTGTTACCCCCGCCACGTGTTTGCACCATCTGCATACATCAATGATAAGCATTTGTTAGGAGTTGTTATCAACGGTAGAAATGTGTAGAATCGTGCCGTACTGAATTTACTGAGGGAATAAATTCGCACAATAAACAGAGGCACAACAATTCATCATCTACACACAACATCACTAACTGTCGGTGTTTTTTCCCCGGGGGGTCACACCAACGAGTAAATTTGTATGCGTGCTCCCTTTCCCGGATGGTGATGCAAGAAGACACAGAGATTTATCCTGGTTCGGGCAAGAGAAAGCCCTACGTCCAGCGGGGGGGAGAGAGTTTATATTATCTTGCACCTAAGTGCTTGTACAGGGGCGAATACAAGCGTGGAATGGAGTGTGGAGCTCTACTACGTATGAGTATGGTCTTGTGTCGTGATGCCCGTTCTATTCCTGAGTCTCTCCTTTTATAGCTCCAAGGAGAGACCCAGGGTACATGCGTAGATGTTAGAGTAGGGTTCGATAGCCGCATGGAGCGCTGACCTACTCGAGGCTTCCGTACGGCATGGCCTCGAGCCGTCCCATCTTGATAGCCTGGTGATGATTACGCGTGCTCCTGCGTTCGGCCCTGCCCGCCGCCTCGCGCTGGTTCTGAGGTCGCATGCTTGTACGGTATGGCGGCGGATCCGGCGGGGTAGCTGTGGTGTTTGTCAGTCGACGCCCAACTTGCCCCTAGGAAGGGACCCTGTTCGGTCGAGGGTCGGACGCCGTGTAATGTGCTGATATCTGGTGCGCTGACCTTGGAGGTCTCGAGGGGGTCCCGATTAGACGTTCCATCCTTGTTCCCTGCGTCCTGACACGCCCTTGATCGTTCGGTGGGAAGGCTGCAAAAAGAAAGATGGGACAGAAGCCTCCCGTGACCCGTGTGTTAGGTGGGGAAGCGTCAGGTGCATTAAATGCCCTGGCTCTCGTGCGCGCGTCAGGCGGCGGACAGTGTCCTTGCGCTCGATGCCTCTCGGTTCGCTCGAGCCCGCTTCCGCATTCGACGGCAGTGGTCGCTCGAGCCCTGACCGATTCGCTCGACGACATTTCCGTCTTCGTGGCTGCGACCGTCGATGGCCGCGCGTGCATACGGATGGCCTGGTTATACGCATTGGTGAGGGTACCCCTTGTTGATACCCTCGACAGTAGCCCCCGAGTCTTCATTCGAGCGCTGGCGCTCGAGTGGAGACTTTCGTTTTTACGGTCGAGCTTCCACGGGGGCGCGCGAGCGACCCCGCGGGGGTAGCCCCCGAGCCCTCGAGGGAGTATTCAACTCCTTCGAGGGTTATTTTGCCAAAATTGCAGAAACGCTGTCAACACCCGTGGTGGAAGGTTCTGTTCGGCTTTGCCTTGCGTGGAGGTTTCGACGTACTCTCGATAGAGCGAGCGTCTTCCACCCCAGATTGAGTTCCTAGCGGGTAGTCCAAGTGAGAACCTGTGCCCCTTTCGAGGGGGTCAGCTGTAGCCCAGAGGCGTCCTCATAAAGCGGGGTCGACGTGGTCGGGGATACCGATCTCATTCGATAGAGCCCAGCGGCTCGATGCCTCCCTTCGGGGGGATTCCTCTCGACTGTCTCGACCCTACCTTGGACATCGCCAGCGAGACCTCGAGGCGGGCCTCGATTTTCGACCGCTCGCTGGGGATCCCTGACTCTTGGTGCTCGAGATCGGCTGTCGAACCCTTTCGACGGGCCAGCCATCGACCTCTCGAGACTATCCTGGGCGCATACCTTGGCTTACAAAGTAAGGAAACTGCCGTGCCGGTTCGTCTTTCTGCCCGTTGGGCGCACCTTTTGAGGTAAGTGACGTTGCGACACTGTATCGGCGTGGAATTCGGAGCGTCCGGCCTGTGTGGAGAGAAAGGACTGTTAGACGGCGCATTTATGGGAGGGAGTTACCTTATTTCTCGGATCTGTCCGTTGGCGGACTGCTGCCTATAAATACGTCGTGGCGTCGCCGCCGTTCCTCTCCCTTCCGCCTTCTCGCTTTTATTCTCTCGTTGCCTTTGCTTTCTCGCCGTCTCACACGCACACGCCTCCTCGAGCTGTAGTGAATCTACCGTCCCTCCAGCCGAGATGCCTGTAAGACTCGTCGCCGCCGACGACTGGCGCCCGTCGTCGATGACGGAGCGCCGGTTGTTAGAGCTTGAGAAAGAGGGACTGCTGCGCCGCCGTACCTCGCTATCGTCACCAGAGTGGATCGCGCCGCCAGCGGGTCACAGGAGGCCTCAGCCGCCCGAGGGCTACGTGGTGTCGTTCGCCAAGTTCCACCGCCACGGTCTGGGCGCGCCCCCGAGCCGCTTCATGCGGGCCCTCTCCTTCCATTATGGGGTGGAGCTCCAGCACTTATCTTCGAATGCCATCACCGTAGCGGCGGTCTTCGCCGCCATATGTGAGGGCTACTTGGGGATGATGCCGCACTGGGAGCTGTGGCTCCACCTCTACAGGGGCGAGCTTTTCCATGCCCCCACCGGAACCACGGGCGTAAGGAAGCCCGTGCGGGCGGGATGCCTCCATCTGGTGCAGAAGACGGGGAAGACGGACAGGCCGCGGGAGTACATCCCGGTAGGGTTATCGACCAACCACGCCGGCTGGGACTCCCAGTGGTTTTATCTGCGGAACGATGACAACCTCCTGCCTTCCTACTCGGGCCGTCTGATCATGGAGCGTCTAGCGGATTGGACATACGGCGTCGTCCAAGCTCATCAATCTCGGCTCGACCCCCTCCTCGACGCCCTGAAGAAGCTTCGCCAGGAGGGTTTGACCGCCGCTCTCGTCCTCTCGGCCGTCCATCACCGGAGAGTTCTCCCTTTGATGTCTCGACCGTTGAGGATGGACGAGATGGGCCCTGGTGTCTCATCCCGGGACCTTGAGGCGTGTCGGGTGTCCAACGAGGCTCCGGCGGACGACGAAGTCGCGGCCCGAGTCAGGGCTGCAATTGCCGGTGATTTTCAGCCGGAGCATGTTAACGGCTTCCCCATGAGACCTGACGCAGGCTCGATCGATCTGGTACGCCTTCTTCTTGCGCGCAGCCTCGATTCTGGGTTTCCTTTCTCCCCTCTCTTTTTTCTAAGTCTACCTTAGTTTTGGCAGGGTCGGATTGATGTCCGGTCCTCGAGGCCTCCGGTAAAGGAGGACGAGGTCGATCGTGACAAACGGCGCCAATCTGCCGAAAAGCTAAAGTCTGCGAAGGACTCTGCGAAGAAGGGGGAGAAGAAGAAAAACCTCGACCGCCAAGCATTAGAGGCGCGTCGAGCCAAATCCAGGCAGAGGGGGGAGCCTGAGGAGGAATCCCCTAACGATGATGACGATGATGACGAGGACAGCGACGACTCCGAGGGGATGGCGTCGCGCCTCGATCGGATTCTCGAGGGCCCGCCTCGAGGTGACGTCAACGCCCCCCGGACGGAGGCGCCAGAGGAGGGTCCGAGCGGATCTCGTCGCCCCCGGGCCGACACCCCTCCCGCGCCCAAGGCGGGCCAAGACGCACCGCGCCCTCCCCCGGTGCCCAGGGAGAGCAGTCTGGCTAGGCCCCAGGCGTCGGGGCCACTAACTCGTGGTCGTGCCGCGGCCTCTGAGAAAGGAGATGCCGGCCGTAGGAGCGCCAGTCCCGGCGCCCGCCAGGCGGGGACCGACGCGCCTAAGCCAGTGCCTGCCCTCGAGGGGCCTGGAGCCCCGACGCGGGGTGGCTCGAGGCCCACTGGTCGGGGTGGCGGAAGGCGAGCCGTTCTCCCTGTGGGGTAAGCCTTTTTGATGTTGCGGTTTTTGTCTTCCCATTCTTCCACCTTTCCTCATATGCCAACCTTTTCTCAGGCTGAAGCGGACCCTTGAGCAGGCCCAACCGTCCATGGCAAAGAAGCTCAGAACGGGTGCCGCCTCCAAGGAACCAGGTTCGTAGTTTATTTCTGGGCGTTGCGATGTTCCTGTGTCGGTTATCATAACGTCTGACCCTTACCCTTTGTTTCGTAGGCTCCTCCAGCTCCCAACCTCCAGCCGGCGTCGAGAGGGCTCCGTCTCGTCCCGCGCCTACTCCGTTGCCGCCGACTCGTGATGAGGCGCCCCAGACGCAAGCGTCAGAGGGAGCCCCCGAGCCCCCCCCGATTGGGGGTCGAGGGGGAACCCATCACCATCAGCGATACGTCCGATGGTAACGAAGCGTCTGGGGGCGCTTGCCCTATGGAGGAGGAAGCGTCGACCCCCAACGTCGCGGGATCGACTCCCTGGCCCGCTGGCCTCCGCACCCTCGAGGAGCAGAGGAAGAAGAGGGAGGAGGATGAACAGCGGGAGCGCGAGGCGGCGTGGCGGCCACAGGAGCGTGAGGCACAGCAACAGCAGCAGCAGCAACAGCAACAGCAGCAGCAGCAACAGCAACAACAGCAGCAACCACCGCAGCAGCAACTGCAGCCGCGGCAGGCGGGCCAAGAGGAGGGACCGCTCGAGCCTCCGCCCAAAGGTTTGGCCCAGCCAGTGCTACCGGAGCCGCAAGAGCTCGGCGAGGAGGAGGACCTGCCGGTGTACGGCCCCCCAACCCCGGCGTGGCTCCTCCCGGGGGCACCGGCTGCGATCCGGGCAGAGCCGGGGCGAGCGGACGGAGTGGTGGCGCTCGCCTGCCTGAAGCGCACGCCTCCCGACGCCGAGTCCGATATCAAGAGGACAATTTACGGCATGGACGGGATTGCTCCAGGGTTCCTCCGGGAACGTCGGGCGTGGGAGGACCGCTTTCCTTCTGAGGAGGATGAAATTGGGGCATCGGGGACCAAGGATGGAACCTGGAAGACGGTGGACGACGACGGACGGTTCCCATGCCTCGTCGACCTGTTCCTACGCCATGGGGGCTCCCTCGAGACCGTCGAGGACCTCATCCGCGGCGTTAAGGCGCGGGCTGACCGGGAGATGGAGCACTGGTGCCCCGACCGCATCCGTATCCGGGCCTCCCACGACCCGTCTGAGCCCGACATCTTCCTCGACGATCGGAAGGAAGCGGAGAAGTGGGAACACGTCGAGGAGCTCTGCCTTTGGATGAAGCATGTGGTGGGGCTCCTCTCGGACGTTATCAACAACGGGCTCGGCCCGGCTTATTTCGTAAGTGTTTCTCGAACTCCAATCCTCACGGTGCTTTCAGGTTTCTGTATTCTAATCCATCCGACTCTTGATTCGCAGGATATGAAAGAGACCTCCCGCATCAAGTCCAGCTTCATACACGCCACGAGGGGCGGTTGGGAGCAGCTCCCCCTCCTCAAGGATCAACTCCTCGAGTCGCAGGAAAAGCTCCTTAAAGCTTACAAAGATCTCATAGCGCTCGAGGAGGAGAAGAAAGCGAGGGAGGCTGCCCTGGCTGAGGCCCGAGAGGCCTCGAAGAAGGCGGAGGAGGAGACGATGCAGCTTCGGGAGCGGGCTCTTACGGTCGAGGAAGCCGCGTACAGAGCCCGGGAGGAGGCCCTGTCCAACAAGAGCGTTATCGCGGATCTGGACAAGGAGAAGGGCCTCCTTAAATCCGACCTGGACTCTCTCCGAGAGTCCTTCCGAAAGATGAAGGTGGAGCACGTGAACGGCGAGGTCGCCAGGGGCGCCGCGGAGGAAGCCAAGAAGAAGGCCCTCGAAGATCTCGAGGCGGAGCGGGCTCGATCCCGCAGTCTCTCTAACGACGTCGAGCGTCTGAAGGGAGAATTGCTGGAGAAGAGTGGGGCCATTGCTCAGGCTGGCAAGGCGATCGAGGATCTCCGCGTTGCCAACACCGAGCTGGCACGCTCCAACAAAGAGATCGAGGGGGCCAACACCAGGCTGGTTGGCGAGAACACGGCCCTCGAGGAGACCGTACACGGTATGTTTCCTCTATCAGATTTCTTTTTCCGAGGTGTGCTTAGTTTTTCCTAAGGTCTCTTTGTATTGGCTTTTACAGGGCTCAAGGACGAGCTCCTGGCCGCCCAAGCCGAGGCTCGCAACGCCAAGGCTCAGCTCGAGGCGGAGGTTGCTTTGAACCGTCGAGTACGGACGGCGATAAGTGATCTCTCGACCTCTTGGGAGGTCGAGCCTATGGATGAGTCGAGGGAGGACGCTCGAGGCGACGCCTTGGTCGACCAGTTGTGCTGCATAGGCGCGACGCTGCGAGATCGGGTGCGGGACGCCCTCCACATCGGGGTGAAGCGGGCGATGGCGGTTGTCTGCTCGGGCTTCTCCTACGACATGGAGGTGGTGTCCCATGGCTTCGTCACCGACATCTCCAAGACCGACACGGAGAACGAGGAGAGGCTCCATGCCTTGATCGACGACGCGGAGGCTCCTGGGGAAAGGTTGGCCAAGCTTTTCGAGCCTGAGGTGCTCCCTCCTGAGGCTAGCTCGGGCGGAGGCGAGGGCGGTGAGGATCGTGCCGCGGGCTAAGGCCTGCGAGCCTGCTCAGGGCGCCTGAGGCCCCTTGTAAAATACTTTGTGAATTCTATGGTTAACTGATGCTGTATCACTTTCGTAATTGTCAGATGCTTATTTTGTCTTTCCGCTTGATGCTTTCGTCTCTCTTTGCGCCTACGTTTGTATCCCTTGCTCGATTTTTCGTAAAAGATCACCTCGATTACTTCAATGGTGGGGAAGCGAGTAGAGTTTCCGTAGCCCGGGGGCGTAGGAATTCTCCAGCTCGTTGTCCCTCGGCCTTTGAGGGGCTCGAGGTGCCTTAACAACTTGAACCGTGCAAGGTTTACTACGTAAGAAAAGAAAACTTCTCGGTTTTTTCGATACTCGGGGGGGGTGTCGTCCCCCTGGTAGCCCCCGAGGGGGTGCTGACTATGATGGGTCATAGTCGGCGCCCCCTTCTAACGTCGAGATCGTAATTTATTAATCTTCTCGGCGCAAAGAAAGAAGAATTGTTTCGAGGGAAAGACTTTATTTATTCATTCATTCGTTTACAAAGTCTTGGTACAAAACATAAGCAGGAACATAAGTTTAGAACTTCTAGGGGCAGAATCGACGTAGCTGTTCGATGTTCCATGCGTTGGTGAGAATTGCCCCTTTTTCGTCCGCCAGCTTGTACGTTCCCGGCTTCAGGACCTCGGCTACCACGTACGGACCTTCCCAAGGCGGAGTCAGCTTGTGGCGTCCCTGATTGTTTTGCAGGCGTCGTAGGACTAGGTCGCCCACGTTGAGGTCCCTCTTGCGCACATGCTTGTCGTGGTAGCGTCGAAGCCTTTGCTGATATCTGGCAGAGTTGAGGAGGGCCATGTCTCTAGCCTCCTCAAGTTGGTCGACCGCGTTTTCTTGAGTCTCTTTGTTCGATTGCTCGTTGTAGGCCTTGAGTCGAGGTGACCCATACTCGAGGTCTGTGGGGAGGATGGCCTCAGAGCCGTAGACCATGAAGAACGGGGTGTATTTTGTGGCCCTGCTTGGTGTTGTCCTAAGGCTCCATAGGACTGAGGAAAGCTCCTCGACCCATTTTTTGCCGAATTTCTTCAATCGATTGTAGATCCTTGGCTTGAGTCCTTGCAAAATCATGCCGTTGGCACGCTCGACTTGGCCGTTAGTTCAAGGGTGGGCTACTGCAGACCAGTTCACACAGATGTGATGCCGATCGCAGAAGTCCAAGAACTTTTTGCCGGTGAACTGGGTGCCGTTGTCGGTGATGATGACATTGGGGATCCCAAACCGATGGATAATGTCGGTAAAGAAAAGGACGGCCTACTCAGAGCGGATATTGGTGATGGGTCGAGCCTCGATCCATTTGGAGAACTTGTCAATGGCCACCAGCAAATGGGTGAATCCTCCTTCCGCCTTTTGTAGAGGTCCTACTAAATCGAGCCCCCACACCGCAAACGGCCAGGTAATGGGGATCATCTGAAGTGCGTGGGCAGGCAGATGCGTCTGCTTGGCGTAGAACTGACACCCGTGACATGATCGTACGAGCTCGATGGCGTCCGCCACGGCCGTTGGCCAGTAGAAGCCTTGTCGAAAAGCGTTCCCTACAAGGGTCCGTGGAGCGGCGTGGTGACCGCAAGCCCCCGAGTGCAGGTCATCGAGGAGTTTTCGGCCTTCTTCCACAGTGATGCAACGTTGTAAGACCCCCGTCGGGCTCCGTCGATATAGCTCATTGTCTTCGCCATAGATCACATATGATTTGGCCCGCCGAGTGATACGACGAGCTTCTGACCTGTCTTCTGGCAACTCGCCGCGGATAAGGCAGTCGAGGAACGGTGTGCGCCAATCGAATGGTCGGCCTGGTCGTCGTTCTATCTCCATCATTTCTTCCACCATCAAGAGCGTATCGACAGTGTTGGTCGGTTGGGCGGTGGTGGCGTCGACGCCAGCCCCCGTGCCTAGGTTGACGGATGGCTCATGAAGATCTTTTGAGAATGCATCAGGCGGCACCGTGCCTCTGGTCGATGCGATCTTGGCGAGTTCGTCGGCTGCCTCGTTGTAGCGTCGAGCGACATGGACAAGCTCGAGACCGTGGAACCTGTCTTTGAGTCGGCGGACCTCCTTGCAGTACGCTTCCATTTTTGGGTCGTGGCAGCTCGAGGTTTTCATTACTTGGTCGATGACGAGTTGGGAGTCTCCTCGGACGTCGAGGCGTCGGACTCCTAACTCGATAGCGATCTTGAGACCGTTGACCAGGGCCTCATATTCTGCGACATTGTTTGATGCGGCAAAATGAATCCTGATTACATACCTCATGTGGACGCCTAAGGATGAGATGAACAGCAGGCCGGCCCCGGCCCCAGTTTTCATGAGTGACCCGTCGAAATACATTGTCCACAGCTCCGCCTGGACCTGAGTCGGGGGAAGCTGGGAGTCCGTCCATTCCACGACAAAGTCTACCAGGGCTTGCGATTTGATGGCCTTTCGAGGCGCGTAAGTGAGAGTCTCACTCATGAGCTCGACCGACCATTTTGCTATTCTTCCCGTGGCCTCTTTGCTCTGGATTATTCCTCCTAAAGGGAAAGACGAAACCACCGTGATGCGGTGACCGAGGAAGTAATGCTGCAGCTTGCGGCGGGCAAGGATTACGGCGTAGATCAGCTTCTGGATTTGGGGATAACGCGTCTTGGTCTCCGAAAGCACCTCGCTGACGAAATAGACTGGCCTTTGGACCGGCAGCGCATGGCCCTCCTCTTGTCTTTCGACCACCACCGCCGCGCTGACGACCTGGGTCGTCGACGCGACGTAGAGGAGCAGCGGCTCCGCAGGTTGAGGTGGAACCAGGACTGGGGCCGAGGTCAGCGTCTTCTTCAGCCTTTCGAGTGCTTCCTCGGCCTCGGGGGTCCAAGAAAAACGCTCGACCTTCTTTAGGAGTCGATATAATGGTAATGCCTTTTCTCCTAGTCTCGAGATGAAACGGCTCAGAGCCGCTAGGCACCCCGTGACTCTCTGTACACCCTTGATGTCTCGGATCGGCCCCATTTTCGTGATGGCTGAGACTTTCTCGGGGTTGGCCTCGATGCCGCGCTGCGAAACGATGTAACCTAGGAGCATGCCTCGAGGCACACCGAAAACGCACTTCTCGGGATTGAGCTTGATCCGGCTGGTGCGTAGGCAGCTAAAGGCAATCTCGAGGTCCTGGATCAGGTCTCCTCGTCGCTTTGACTTGACGACAATGTCGTCGACGTAGGCCTCGACCGTGGACCCTATATGTTCGCCAAACACGTGGAGCATGCAATGTTGATACGTGGCTCCCGCGTTTCGAAGCCCGAATGGCATGGTCACATAGCAATACATCCCAAAAGGCGTGATGAAAGAGGTCGCGAGCTGGTCGGACTCCTTCATTTTTATTTGGTGGTAACCAGAATATGCATCAAGGAAAGAAAGGGTTTCACATCCCGCGGTAGAATCAACAATCTGATCAATGCGTGGCAATGGAAAGGGAACTTTTGGACATGCTTTATTCAGACTAGTATAATCGACACACATCCTCATTTTCCCATTCTTTTTCTTAACTAATACAGGGTTTGCTAACCAGTCAGGATGATGAACCTCCTTGATGAATCCGGCCGTCAAAAGCTTGTGGACTTCCTCGCCAATGATCTTGCGCTTCTCCTCGTTGAATCGGCGCAACCGCTGCTTCACTGTCTTGGAACTGGCTCGAATCTCCAAGGAGTGCTCGGCGACTTCCCTCGGTATGCCTGGCATGTCCGAGGGACTCCATGCAAACATGTCGGCATTTGCACGGAGAAAGTCGACGAGCACAGCTTCCTATTTGGGGTCGAGGTCGGTGCTGATCGTCAGCACTTTGCCGTCGGAGTTGTTGGGGTCGAGCGGGATCTTCTTGGTTCCTTCCGCCGCCTCGAAGCTGCCCGCGTGGCGCTTAGGTTCTGGAGCCTCAGCGGCCAGGGCCTCGAGCTTCGCGACGAGCTCGGTGGAGTTCTCGACCGCCTCCCCGTACTCGACGCACTCGACGTCGCACTCGTACGCGTGCTCGAAAGAGGAACTGACAGTGATGACACCTTTGGGACCGGGCATCTTCAGCTTCAAGTAGGTGTAGTTGGGTATAGCCACGAACATGGCGTAGCCCGGGCGCCCGATGATGGCGTGGTACGTGCCTCGAAACCCAACCACCTCGAAGGTGAGGGTCTCCTTCCTGAAGTTGACCGCCGTGCCGAAGCAGACCGGTAAGTCAATCCGACCTACTGGCAGCGCCTTTTTTCCTGGCACGACGCCATGGAACCCGCCGGCACTTGGTTGGAGCTTCCCTCTATCTATGCCGAGGAGGTCAAGGGTCTCGAAGTAGATGATGTTGAGGCTGCTACCGCCATCCATCAGCACTTTCGAGAGCCGGGTGTTGATGATGATGGGGTCGACGACGAGCGGGTAGACGCCTGGGGCGACTACCTTGTCGGGGTGGTCTTCTCGGTCGAAAGTGATAGGAGTGCTTGACCAGCTAAGGTATTGGGGCACCGCCATTCTTGCTGCAAAAACTTCGCGATGCTCCCTTTTGCGCTGCCTCGTGGTCAACTGAGTCGAGGGCCCGCCATAGATCATGTTGCAGTCGTGGACGGCGGGGAAGCCGTCGTCATCTTTGTTGTCCTCCTTGCTGCCAGCCTTCTCTTTCTTGGAGTCATCACGCGTATCTTTTTTGAACCCCTGACCGTCGAAATGCTTTCTCAGCATACGACAGTCCTTGAGTTTGTGGTTGGCGCCTCCCTTATGGTAAGGGCACGGCTCCTCCAACATCTTGTCAAAGATGCCTCCATCCGGAGGGCCTCGAGGCTTCTTTCGATCCATGGCGGCGACAAGGTTGTCATCGGAATCTTCCCGGTGGAACTGCCGCACTTTCTGCTTCTTTTTGTTTTTCTTGAGGCCTCGACTGGGGGTCCCATCTTCGTTGATGGGCTGCTTGCCTTTCCTTCCTTCCGAGCTAAAGAAGGCGCCGACTGCCTCCTCCCCTGCCGCGTAGTTGGCTACTACGTCCATCAGCTCGTCGACGGTCTGAGGTCGATTGCGACCTAATTCCCGCACCAAGTCTCGACTGGTGGTGCCCGAGACAAACGCCAAGATGACGTCGTGGTCAGGGATGTGCGGCAGCTCAGTGCGCTGCTTCGAGAAGCGCCGAGCATACTCCCGAAGAGTTTCTCGTGACTTCTGCTTGCACTTGCTGAGGTCCCATGAGTTCCCTGGTCGTATGTAGGTCCCTTTGAAGTTACCCTCGAAGACTCTGACCAGATCAACCCAGTTGTGGATCTGATTGGCAGGGAGTTCCTCGAGCCATCGACGGGCGGTGTCGGAGAGGAAAAGGGGTAGCTGTCTGATGATGGCTCGATCATCACCTCGAGCGCCACCTAGCTGACAGGCCAGCCTGAAGTCGGCCAGCCACAACTCTGATTTGGTCTCTCCATTGTACTTCGCGATGCTGGTCGGAGGTCGAAATGGATTGGGCAGGGGCGTGCTGCGGATCGCAATGCTGAACGCCCGTGGGCCTGGTGGCTCGGGGGCCACCCGGTCCTCGTCGCTGTCGTATCTCCCACCGCGATGCGCGCTATAACCGCGCTCTTCCGCGTCTCCGTGCCGGCGGCGTCGATTTTCTTTGATGTCGTGCCGTGCGTCGTGTCGACATTGACCGTCGACAGGGAGGATGAGAGCGGTCTTTCTACCTCGAGGGGGAGGTTGTTGTTGGACTGACACCTCCTCTTCATTTAGAGGCTGTTCATCGCGCTTCTCCGTGGCAGCTCCTCGCCGTCGAGACGCCGAACTTTCGGCTTGTTGAACCGCCGCCACCTGGAGCAATGTCTGTACCTCATCTCGAATGCGTCGGGCCTGGGAATTCGACGGCTCTGGCATGTTACGTAGCAGCATCGTCGCTGCCACTACATTCTGGCCTGCTCGAGGGAAACGGCTGACAGGTTGCTCTGGCTCTGAGTCGCCGACGATCTATCGATGTACCTCTCGAGCGCGTCTGCGGACACTTCCGTCCGGCGGGTAGGTGTTGACGGTGGATATACCATAGAAATCCACATACAAAACACCGTCAACATGCCTCGGTTGCAAGGGGAAATGACATGACATGAACATATTTTATCCATAACTAGTTCCACTTGTACTCTTAGCTTGTTTATGCAGGAACAACAAATTCAAGACATTATTTGACAAAGCCAACATCAGAATCATCAAGAGGAGATCGAGGGGACAACAGGTGACACCCTGGGCCCACAGGGAGGGGGTCGCCCGACCCCTCTTTGGTGGGACCCAGGTGTGCCACCTAGTCCACCGACATAAGGGACTCCTGTGGACACTGCTGGTGGGTCCAGAGGCCCAGAAGTGGGGTCGCCCGACCCCACATCAAAGGCGGTTCCAGGGTCGGTGGCCTCCCACCGACCTTCCCCACATGTCCCACATGTTGATTTGCCCCTGCCGTTGATCAAATGGCGGTTGTGAGGTCGGTTTGATCCAAGGGTGGAGAGAAGATGTCACGCGGATCGATGACGTGGCGATGGAGTAACCCCTACTCCATCTCCCTCTATAAAAGGCAGCCTCCACCCTTCATTTCAAGTGTGCAATTCCAAGGCCAAGTGCATTACAAGTTCCAAGCATACAAGTAGAGTAGTAGTTAGTCTAGAGTGGGAGTTAGAGTCGAGTCGAGCGAAGCTCGGGGTCTCCGGAGTCGTCTTCTGGAGTGTCTGGTATAGCTCTTGTACCTTTCTACTTTTGTAAGACTTTCCTTTTATTAATATATTATTCTTACTTTACTTTACTGAGTTCTTACTTAGTGCAAGTCTTTTAGTCTTGTTGTGCATTTACTTTAGTAATATAGTTGTCTTAGTGAAGTTAGTGACCTGTAACCACTCCTGTGTGTGCATCATCGTCCTATCTTGTATAGGAGCTCTAGCTAGCTGCAACTAGTTAGAGTTGTAGGATTAAGTGTGAGCGTGGTGCTCATACTTAAGATTACCTTTGATTACCGCTGTCTTGAACGGAAAGTAGGAGCGCACTCCCTAGTAGGTGACAGATCGTGGGCGGCATTAGGTTCTCCTCACGTACAGGCTAGTTCTTAAAAGGTAAGGCGTCCATAAGCCCAATAGTCGCTTTCGGTAAGGGGTTAGGTGAAAAACCTTCTAAGCGTCTTACCAGCTCGGCTATCCCTCGCACACAGTTAGTAAGGCTCTAGCGTAGTTAAGGCAATTATCTATTAAAGTAAGTCACAGAAGTCAAGTTAGATACATAGGAGTCCTTTACTCACTCGTTGTCCTCCCACCTAGCTAACTCTACCATTTACCTTTAGCATAGGACCTTGGATTCACCACTACCCTTCCTATTCATTATTTACCACCCTCATTCACTAGTTGATACTAGACAACTCAAGGAATCTCATTCCCCTTTTTGTTAAACACACTTAGCCGCTTTCCCTTGGGAAAATATAAATTACGATACCTTGGAATACTCCTTGGTGAAGTGCTACAGCGGTACATTCTGTGCGCTTGCGGAATTATCCAATAGTAAATAGAGTTACCCTACCAGGGCACTTCTGGCGCCGTCGCCGATATCCGGTGGTTGCGTTAAGAAGTGTCAACAAGCATTTCTGGCGCCGTTGCCGGGGAGAGCGTCTGTCTAAGAGTTTTAACAAAAAGAGAATCCAGAGTTTGCTAGTTATCAAGTAGTGATAGGGATAACCCATCACTTGTCTTGTCTTCCTTTATTGTGAAGCCTGACAGTGTATGAGCGGTTCCCAATTGCCGTCAAACTTCGTTGAAGATCCTGAGCAACTGTTGAGGAGAACTAGACGTCGTCAAGTTCCACCTCAAAGGTTCATCTCGAACCTGAATCCGTTAGAGGAAGGAGTATCTGCACCGGTTATCAAAGAAGCTATGGCCCAGAAGACCATCTCTGAGTACTCTGCGCCGTCAGCTGACAATGTCGCCACGGGTCCGCAGCTTAACTTGGGGGATGCGACTTTTGAGTTGAAGCCTGCGCTTATCAATATGGTGCAAGCCAATCCCTTCTGTGGAAAGCCACACGAGGATGCCAATGCCCATCTCCAACACTTCTTGGAGGTGTGCGGCACCTTCACCATCAAGAATGTCGCCGCAGACGCCATCCGTCTTCGCCTCTTCCCATTCTCGTTATTGGGGAAGGCGAAGCAATGGTTCTACGCCAACAAGGGTGAAGTGACCACGTGGGAGAGGTGCGCCAATGCATTTCTCAAGAAGTTCTTTCCGATGGGCAAGACCAGCGCCCTTCGTGGAAAGATTTCCAGCTTCCAACAGCAAGCGGATGAGACGATTCCCGAAGCATGGGAACGTCTGCAGGAGTACATTCGCGCCTGTCCTCATCATGGGATAGAGGAGTGGCTCCTAATCCAAGGTTTCTACCATGGCCTGACCGGTTTGGCCCGTAGTCACCTTGATGCTGCCGCTGGAGGAGCATTCTTGCAACACAATGTCAAGGATGCCAAGGACCTCATTGAAAAGATGGTTATAAACCAAGGATGGAATGAGGAACGCCTCCAACCCAAGAGAAGAGGTGTCCATGCCTTGAATGAGGTGGACATGCTCTCTGCTAAGATGGACCTCTTAATGAAGAAGATGGAAGAAAGTTCCAAGCAAGAGACCATTCAACCTTACGCCACTGCACGGGCCATTGAATCTGATTCATGGTGCGAAGTGTGCGGAGGAGATGATCATTCGGGAAACAATTGTCCCGAAACAAAGGAGGAAGTGAGCTTCATCAACAACAACAACAATGGGTACCGGCCCCAACAACAGCAATGGAACTCGCGCCCCTTCTACCAAGGTAATCAAGGTAATGGTTACAATCAAAATTTCAATAATTCTTTTGGTAACCAACCTTCTCTTAGAGATCTTGTCTTAGGCCAATCTAAAATCAATGATAGCATTAACAAGAAAATGATGGCTAATGATAAGATCCTTGAAAACTTAAGTGAAAAGTTGGATAGCTTTAACTCTGCTACGAAAAATCAGTTGAGCTTTAACAAAATGCTAGAAACACAATTAGCTCAATTAGCAGCAGCTGTCCCATCCTTCGAGCAAGGTAAGATCCCAGGGAAACCTGAGGACCCAATTGAAGGAGTTAAACTAGTTACTACGAGGTTCGGTAAGCCTCCGGTACAATCCAACTGGAGCTATCTTCTGGATTCGCCCTTCATCACCAAGAAGGACGACCCAGGCCTGCCGACCATCACCTGTGAGATCGGACCGCAAGTCTTCCACAACGCCTTCTGCGACCTTGGATCGGGTGTCAACATCATGGCCAAGGAAACTTATGATAATTTGCTAGGGGGGCCTTTGCACCCCACATTTGTTCGTTTGCAGATGGCAGATCAGACGATCAGGTTCCCTGAGGGGTTGGCAAGGGACATACTGGTAAAGGTCCAAGACGACTACGTCCCTGCCGACTTCATCATTTTGGATATGGGATCCAATAATGATGTCTCGATCATATTGGGAAGGCCATTCCTCAACACGGTCAATGCAGTCATCTATGTGGGGTCCGGCCAGATTCACCTCCAATTCCCAGGATGGAAGGTAAAATGTCCATTCAATGGTTATAAAGCTAACATGCAGGTGAAGGACAAAGAACCTCCGACTAAGCCTCGCCACATCCGACGCCGAAGGGACAAGAGAGGTAAGTCAGCCAAAAGGGCCGAAAAGAAAGAAGAGGAACCCGCTGAACCAAAAATCAATACCAAGCAAGTATGGCGGGAGAAAGAGGTGCAATCAAGGTCCACGTCTCCGGGACCATCTGATGCACCCGAAGAATGAACAAGATGGAGAGGTCCTGCTCTACGGACCTAAAACATGGAGCCCTTGCTGATAAGGTAAATCAGTAGTTATCCCATATTTATTTTCTGCATTTCAATTTCTACTATTCACTTTTCAATTGCATTCTTACTTTGAAATTTTGCATATCTTATTTCGACAAAATGTTTAGCCATAATAAATAAAATCTTGAGAATAACTTGTCATAAAAATTTGAGCTGCTGGAGCTCCCAAAGGGGGGTCGCCCGACCCCACCTTGGGGCCCACTTCACCACATTTCAACCTTGCTAGTCATAGAGGTTCCAACCCAGCACTTGGATGCTCTGGGAGCTCCAATGTGGGGGTCGGCCGACCCCCATATTGGCCCCACTTGCTTCCTGCTGGCCACCATTTGAATCACAATGGAGTCCTATGCTTGTAACACTAGCTAAAGTTTGAAAAAAGAGTGGTCCCTTGATCCTTTACTTTAGTCATAAGATGCTCCTTTCATCTTTGATTCTTTTGGGACCACTCCACTAGCTTAAATTCTGCAAAGTGGTCACCTAGGCATGCTTGAGTGCTCCCATGGTCCATAGGAATCACTTTAGACATGTCTCCACTTTTGCCATTCATCTTTTACCTTTCACAAAGCACTAAAACAGGGAATCTCAGAAACAATTTGAAAACTTTTAGTCCACACCTAGCCTTTACTTTTCTGGACAATCAATGACACAATGTTTAAAGTGGAGGAGGGGCTAGGATGGGGGTCGGCCGACCCCCATTTTGGACCATCTCTGCAAAATCTTGAAAGCATGCAGAATGGTTCCCTGTATAAAGCTAAGTTCAAATTCAAAGTGCTTCTAGGGGGGGTCGGCCGACCCCTATATTGTGGGTCCACTACTTGCCCTTCTCCCCCTATAAATACCACAGCATTGTGAGCTCAACTCCACACCCAAAACCACCAGAACCATTTCGAGCTCACAATCCTTTCTCTTCTCTCTTTGTTACAAGCCATTTCTCAAGTTTAGTTTAGAAATAGTCATCAAAACAAAAACCCAAAAAGATTCCCCTTGCATAGTAGTAGTAGTAGGAGCTTGGTTTGCCTCACTTGTGTAGGAGGATGAAGAAGCATATCTTCGGCAAGTTCAAGAAAGCAAAGGGTGAGAGCTCTTCTCAAGGCTCTCACCATGCTCATGGAAGGGAGGAAGAAGAAGGTTACCATGGGATGGTACCCTACGAGCCTCCATCAAGGATGAGAGAGCCCGAGAGCGGCCTCATGTTAAGCCAAGAAGAGTTGCAAAGGTACTACATCATCCGAGAGGGTCTCTTCCTACACACTAGCATCATCGATCCGGACCTTTTGGCCCGCACAGGTATGGATGTTGAATTCGATAAGGTGTTTAGAGCAATTGGTTGGAGTAGTTTTTGGCAAGTGCCTGAATTTGGAAAAGAATTGCTTGCTAAGGAATTTCTATGCACCCTAAAACTCACAAATAATGGAATATCTTTTCGCATGTGTGAGCAAGAACATCAATTAAATTGGAGTTTGCTAAACACTGCTTTAGGGTGTGAACATGAATGTGAACTTGATCTAGATCATGCCACTAGAATGTTCGATAAATTTAGATTCTGGAAAGCAATTTCTGGCTCTAATGATTGTTCAAATCCTACTCCCATTGAAATCCATAATCCAACCTTGCGCTTTCTTCACTTCTGGATCATGTGCACTCTATATCCTGGCATGGGAACTGATACTTTAATTGATGATGAACTTAAAATTCTCTATGCCATGGTTAGTAAAATCAAGGTCTCCCCTGTGAAACTGCTAGTGAACTATTGGCTTAACTCTATTGAGTATGGGAAGCCCATCTATTTCACATCCTTTATTACTCGAATAGCCGATACTTTTGGATTACTTGAATCACATTATTTTGAAGACATTGGCTATGTTAGAGGAGTGGTAGATGAGAACTTCTTTATCAATGCTAACATGCTCATAAGAAATCCAAATGGTGAACTTAAAATGATTTATCCGGGCTATACAACCGAAATTCCTCTCCCATGTGCGAGGCGCCGGTTGTATGGGGTCCGCACACTTACCATTAGACTAGCCCAAGTGGCAAGTCCAGATATTGCAGGGACATGCAGGGTGACAAGAAGGATGATGCAAGCCGCCCAAATGGAGCAAGGAGGATCCTCGCACCATGACGTTGAAGAGGGCGATGAAGCGATGTCAGTGGATGCTTCAGACTCCATGGGTCTACCTCCACAACGCACTCCACGCCCAAGGGACAGGGCTAGGCGTCACCAGCCCACAGGTATGGACAGTCTCATTAATGACATGGGCGAATTGCAGATTGGGCAAGAAGCAACATTGCAACTGGCGTTACAAAACAGCCAACATATCCGACGTGTGCGAGAGGAAGACGCACAACGCTGGGCTGGATGGTACCAGAATTTCCCGCCACCACAGTGAGCGAAGATCTAGCTTGGGGGAGATCCTCTCCCCCACTAAGGTAAGTATTCTATCCTATTTATTTTCATGCATTTTATCATTCTTACTTAAAAAAAAATAAAATAAATATTTATTAGCATTTCCCTTTAGCATATATGCTTCATGTATGTTTATATCCCTCATGGAAATGATGGCTAGTTGCTTGTTAATGTTTCTCTAGTGCCTAGTATACAACTTAGTATTTCTCTAAGTATGGATCACTTAGCTCACTTAAACTGCCATGAACCTAAAAACTTTGTGGGTTGCAAGTGCTAGAACTAAGTCTAAGTTGTTGTGGGACATGAGATAGTAAGACAAGAGCTACTATAATATTTTTCTAAGCATGCATGATTATCAGAGATTTATTCTTAAAATGATCAAAACCTTAATTGTTCCTCAATGGTGATGAATTCCTACCACAGCCATATCTACTTTACATAATTGCAACCTTTCCACATAAGCTATTTGCTTTGGGTTGAGTGTCGTCAAGTCTTGTTGACCCTTGTTAAGAGACTTTTCATGCTCCTAAGATCAAGATCACGTACACACCACATATATATATGCTGCTTCTACACTGGAAGTACGCAACCACATGTATTTCGCATCCACTAAATAGGTTGCTCCATACTCTAAATGTTAGAACATCTCTCTAAGCATTATTTGGTAAATGAGACATCAAAAGGCTAGGCAAAATGACATAAAAAGATGGACATGTGCAAGTCCACAGAAAAAGAAAATTGAGCACATGAAAGCTCATATATATAAAAAAAAAGCTAGCCATGTCTCAATACATAGAGAGTCTATCAAATAAAGGAGCAACCTAGTCCACCATATATCACACTTGCACATCTTGATCTGGGAGTATGACACTTCTCTTCAAGGATCCGAGCTTTGACTTCGCAATATATGCAAAGTAAGTATGCTATCTCCTTTCATCCCTACCTTGAACTCCACATAAGCCTTTTAGAAATAGGATGAAATAGAGAAGGTAACTCTTACCATATGCCTTGGTGAGGAATCATACACCATTTGAGTGACATGAGAGAACCATAAGAGGAACATTTAAGCTTTCTTTTGAAAATATCACAAAACCTCTGATATGAAACTTGCTAAGAATGAGAAAGTTAGTGCTCAAGTCAAACTGTTCTGTCTCTCAACAACCTAAGACAAAGGAAAAGCCATAAGCCCCATAAGGGACTAAGGTAATAGCGGTAAGTTTACATAGCTAAATATTTCATGCAAAGAGAAGAACTTTGTTGTACACATGATACTCTTGAAATGTGAACATAGTAACAATACCTGATCCACCGAGGCTAAGTTTGATTGTTTGCTCGGGACGAGCAAAGGTTAAGCTTGGGGGATCTTGTTGACGGTGGATATACCATAGAAATCCACATACAAAACACCGTCAACATGCCTCGGTTGCAAGGGGAAATGACATGACATGAACATATTTTATCCATAACTAGTTCCACTTGTACTCTTAGCTTGTTTATGCAGGAACAACAAATTCAAGACATTATTTGACAAAGCCAACATCAGAATCATCAAGAGGAGATCGAGGGGACAACAGGTGACACCCTGGGCCCACAGGGAGGGGGTCGCCCGACCCCTCTTTGGTGGGACCCAGGTGTGCCACCTAGTCCACCGACATAAGGGACTCCTGTGGACACTGCTGGTGGGTCCAGAGGCCCAAAAGTGGGGTCGCCCGACCCCACATCAAAGGCGGTT
This sequence comes from Sorghum bicolor, assembly GCF_000003195.3. Taxonomy (NCBI): domain Eukaryota; kingdom Viridiplantae; phylum Streptophyta; class Magnoliopsida; order Poales; family Poaceae; genus Sorghum; species Sorghum bicolor. The sequence continues at coordinate 18,953,356 of NC_012878.2, read as the reverse complement.
CCAGGGTCGGTGGCCTCCCACCGACCTTCCCCACATGTCCCACATGTTGATTTGCCCCTGCCGTTGATCAAATGGTGGTTGTGAGGTCGGTTTGATCCAAGGGTGGAGAGAAGATGTCACGCGGATTGATGACGTGGCGATGGAGTAACCCCTACTCCATCTCCCTCTATAAAAGGCAGCCTCCACCCTTCATTTCAAGTGTGCAATTCCAAGGCCAAGTGCATTACAAGTTCCAAGCATACAAGTAGAGTAGTAGTTAGTCTAGAGTGGGAGTTAGAGTCGAGTCGAGCGAAGCTCGGGGTCTCCGGAGTCGTCTTCTGGAGAGTCTGGTATAGCTCTTGTACCTTTCTACTTTTGTAAGACTTTCCTTTTATTAATATATTATTCTTACTTTACTTTACTGAGTTCTTACTTAGTGCAAGTCTTTTAGTCTTGTTGTGCATTTACTTTAGTAATATAGTTGTCTTAGTGAAGTTAGTGACCTGTAACCACTCCTGTGTGTGCATCATCGTCCTATCTTGTATAGGAGCTCTAGCTAGCTGCAACTAGTTAGAGTTGTAGGATTAAGTGTGAGCGTGGTGCTCATACTTAAGATTACCTTTGATTACCGCTGGCTTGAACGGAAAGTAGGAGCGCACTCCCTAGTAGGTGACAGATCGTGGGCGGCATTAGGTTCTCCTCACGTACAGGCTAGTTCTTAAAAGGTAAGGCGTCCATAAGCCCAATAGTCGCTTTCGGTAAGGGGTTAGGTGAAAAACCTTCTAAGCGTCTTACCAGCTCGGCTATCCCTCGCACACAGTTAGTAAGGCTCTAGCGTAGTTAAGGCAATTATCTATTAAAGTAAGTCACAGAAGTCAAGTTAGATACATAGGAGTCCTTTACTCACTCGTTGTCCTCCCACCTAGCTAACTCTACCATTTACCTTTAGCATAGGACCTTGGATTCACCACTACCCTTCCTATTCGTTATTTACCACCCTCATTCACTAGTTGATACTAGACAACTCAAGGAATCTCATTCCCCTTTTTGTTAAACACACTTAGCCGCTTTCCCTTGGGAAAATATAAATTACGATACCTTGGAATACTCCTTGGTGAAGTGCTACAGCGGTACATTCTGTGCGCTTGCGGAATTATCCAATAGTAAATAGAGTTACCCTACCAGGGCACTTCTGGCGCCGTCGCCGATATCCGGTGGTTGCGTTAAGAAATGTCAACAGTAGGGCAGGTCTTGCTCGAGGATTTGCTCGAGCAGGACGAGGCGCTCGCGGTCTTCGTCGAGCTTCATATTGAGCTCCCACAGCTGCGCGAGCTGCGCAGTTCTGTCTTCATGAGGAGGGGGGTCGACCTGTCCGTCGTTCCCAGGCGCCCTGGGGTCTTCTCGCGCCGCGGGGGCTCGACCTCCCGCAGCAGCATCCCGGGTCTCGTCAGTAGTTTCTACCACCCCGTCGATGTGATAGCATTCCCTCGTAGGGTCATAGCTGTCCGTCTCGGAGTCGGAGTCCGGTTCGGCGGCGTAGAAACACCCACGTCCTTCCTCCAGCAATCGTTGCCTGAGGGAGGTGATCGAGTATCGTCCGGGGCCTAGACGACGGAGGCCTTGTACTCGGGAAAGGTCCGGCAGGTCGGACGCCGACTGCCGCGCTTCAGAGCTACGTGGGAGGACCATTGGTCTTTCTACGTACGTCTGGGCATTTGGGCATATCGTCCTGGCAAGCGACACCGCGGCGTTGTCCAATCTGAACGGCAGTGCCGCTCTTGGAGTGAACAACCCGTGTGGAAGTAGCCTAGCAGCGGTGGGGGAGAGCGCGCGAGACGTGTCACCTCCCGTCGTCGCGCGGTGCTGAGTCGTCGCGCTTGTTGCTCCGTCCCACGGTGCCACCGACTTGTGGCCTACGCCCTGCCTCGCACGAGTTGTTGGTCGTGCTGAAGGAGAGGGGCCGCGGTGGTGCTGTCCGCGCCTCTTCTTAGGCGGGGAGGCATGGTGGTGAGGGCGTCTCGGGGCCTTCAACCGTGCTGGCGTAACGCGGGCTCCTCCTGGTCCTTTGACTGAGAGCAAGATCATGTCGTAGCCGGAGCCCGTAGACATGAACTCGAGGCTCCCAAACCAAATCACCGTGGAGCGCGGAAACGGCGTGGCAAGAGCAGCCATCCGGAAAGGAGTGGGAAATCGATGAAAAACACGCAGGACCCCTACCTGGCGCGCCAACTGTCGGTGTTTTTCCCCGGGGGGTCACACCAACGAGTAAATTTGTATGCGTGCTCCCTTTCCCGGATGGTGATGCAAGAAGACACAGAGATTTATCCTGGTTCGGGCAAGAGAAAGCCCTACGTCCAGCGGGGGGAGAGAGTTTATATTATCTTGCACCTAAGTGCTTGTACAGGGGCGAATACAAGCGTGGAATGGAGTGTGGAGCTCTACTACGTATGAGTATGGTCTTGTGTCGTGATGCCCGTTCTATTCCTGAGTCTCTCCTTTTATAGCTCCAAGGAGAGACCCAGGGTACATGCGTAGATGTTAGAGTAGGGGTCGATAGCCGCATGGAGCGCTGACCTACTCGAGGCTTCCGTACGGCATGGCCTAGAGCCGTCCCATCTTGATAGCCTGGTGATGATTACGCGTGCTCCTGCGTTCGGCCCTGCCCGCCGCCTCGCGCTGGTTCTGAGGTCGCATGCTTGTACGGTATGGCGGCGGATCCGGCGGGGTAGCTGTGGTGTTTGTCAGTCGACGCCCAACTTGCCCCTAGGAAGGGACCCTGTTCGGTCGAGGGTCGGACGCCGTGTAATGTGCTGATATCTGGTGCGCTGACCTTGGAGGTCTCGAGGGGGTCCCGATTAGACGTTCCATCCTTGTTCCCTGCGTCCTGACACGCCCTTGATCGTTCGGTGGGAAGGCTGCAAAAAGAACGATGGGACAGAAGCCTCCCGTGACCCGTGTGTTAGGTGGGGAAGCGTCAGGTGCATTAAACGCCCTGGCTCTCGTGCGCGCGTCAGGCGGCGGACAGTGTCCTTGCGCTCGATGCCTCTCGGTTCGCTCGAGCCCGCTTCCGCATTCGACGGCAGTGGTCGCTCGAGCCCTGACCGATTCGCTCGACGGCATTTCCGTCTTCGAGGCTGCGACCGTCGATGGCCGCGCGTGCGTACGGATGGCCTGGTTATACGCATTGGTGAGGGTACCCCTTGTTGATACCCTCGACACTAACAGATTTCTTAACATTTACGCAACAAGGTTCGCGTACATCCAACTTGCCAGCATACATATACTGGACTTTCAGCATTAACTTATAAGTCTTACATAGCCCAGATCCAAAAGTACACGACACGCCATGCAACATACAACAACACAAGAAGAAGGACTAGCTCTAGAGCCCTAGTATCTACTCGCTATGGTCACTGTCCATGCCGGAGCCATCCTCATCCTCATCTTCACTAGCAGCTGCTCCTATGTCGGGATCCGCGTCCATCTCGTCCTCAGAGTCTAGATCAGCTGCTCCAGGTAGGTGGTGAGGGTGGAGCTGGTTATGCAGCTGGTGGATCTCCTCATGCAAGTTCTCATTGTACTCCTCAGCATTAGCTAGCTGCTGCTCTAGCTCTAGCTGTCGGGCCCTCAAAGTGTCCTCCTCGTGCCAGGCTTCATTCCTCTGTCCAAGCACATGGACTAGCATGCGCTCGCAGTTCCTGTGAGCAGTAGTCACCCTGTCCCTCTGCTCTCGCACTGCAAGCAGGTCCTGACTCAGCTCGCTGTTCTTCTGGACTGCCTGGTCTCTCTCTGGTCACACGGGCCAACTCTGCCTGCAGCCTCTCAACCTCAGAGTCGAACTCACGCTGCAACTGACGCTTCTCATCCTGGACGGTGAGAAGAGACCCGGACAAGCGACCCAAACAACGCTCCAGGCCTCCATAGGTCTTCATCAAGGCGTACATGGCACTCATAGCTGCGCTGTCACTGTGCTGGTCCTCAGCCGCACTCCTTTCTAGAGCGCTCACCTCGGACTGATCCCACACCGAAGTGTAGGGGTCACCCCGGGGAAACACCCCAGCGAAGGCGTGGGCCACCTCCTGTGGAAACCTCTCCATGAGGTCCCTCAGAACTACGAAAGCTGCCCTGCTGGCACCGTGGAAAGGCGTGACACCTCGGGACTCGTACACCCAGCCACCCCAAGCAGGGTCTCCTCCACTGGTAGGGACAACTGCCTCGATCCCCACCAGGGTCTCGTCACCAAGCGGCTCCTTATCCCAATAGTAGCGAGGCTTCCTTCCTTCGGGATACCCCATCGAACTGAGTACCCTCCAAAGCAAAGTGGGCATCCCAAACTCCTCCAGGAACTTGCTCTTATGTCGCGAGCTCCTAGCTGCCAACGGATGGCGAGGGGCCCGCCCACCAGTGGACTTGCGAGCGGTGAGCCTAGTGCGTGCCATGTGCTGCAAATGGAATACCATGGGTAAGAGCGAGGATTACTTTTAATTATTTTATTTAGAATTGGGACAGATTAAATTAAGGGGGAAAGTAAGCAATGATATGACATGAACATCATGCATGCACGAACTTACGATCTCACAAACTTAGAAACAAAGGTTAACACTAAGCGGTATATGCGGTGGCATACAACGTTCTCTCATAACGTAACTAGCGTTCTAAGCGAGAACGTGGTTAGGGTACCTGCAGAAAACTCATTTCAGCCCACCCACAGTATGCTAATGCAAAACAAAATTTAAAACTATGCACTTCACATATACTGACACCCGTCCATGCATGTGATGTGTTGCTACCCATATCATCGCCCTAATGACGGCATCACCTCTCAGGACGGAATTCCCAACATGCGGTACTGTTTCCAAGACACGCCAAAACATGTGTGCATGACACAGTACCTAACAACACTCTCCTAGACCGGTGGTGTATCCGATCATGCTCTCACAGCTCCCACTTACCATGACGTAGAGGAAAAATAGATCCATACATTACCACTCAAATGAATGGTACTCATACTATTGCACGCCGTATGAGCGACGAAATAAAAATATGATGCATTAACCCCCAAGTCAGTACTTAACTAGCCACCTTAGAGTCCTTAACTGGGCATAAAGGATATGACCATGGCACACTAGATAGTTTTCCAAAACTTAGTTTAACACCTTGATCATTATTAATTAATAAAATCCTTTATTAGACCGGTTTAGATTTTGTTTAGAACGTACTTATGAACAGTAACTCGCTAAACCTTGCTCCGATGCCAGCTGTAACAGAACCGACCAAATTATAAGAGATTAAGCCTAACAGTGACCATTTGCATAGTCAAACGATCACGCTTAAGCCCATATAATCCCGGTAGTCCGTGAAATCTCGAAGGATTTCAAAACACATATCGCACAACAGCCAAGATCGTAATAAGTTTAGCGGTCGCCATTCACAATACATCTAGATTTCAACATTCATAAAATACATCGGAGTTCTTAAAGTTATTACAAACCAAGTTCTTCAAGTAGCGGAAGCTTCGTAGTTCGAAAATACAACACACATACTTAGTCCGATACAGTGCCATAGTTCGGTCATTCCCACAAAAGCAAAAGAGAAGACGGAGTGACCATCGCCCTTGGTCTAGTCATCACTCATGGCTGGGTACAGACAGAGGATGCAATGACCATAGTACATTTGACCATCTGCAAAACAACATGGGAGTACAACCCTGAGTACGAGAAGGTACTCAGCTAGACTTACCCGTCATAAACTTAAAATAAAGACTCATCAAGGATAATGAAGGCTATATAGTGGGGTAGCTGACAACCATTTTGCAAAACCGCAGGATTTTACTATCATAACCAACATAAGTCTTTCTTCTTTTAATTTGCTCAAGTTGAAAGTATCATTACCTATCATCTAGGTTTGCACCTGCACTATTACAAGCGAGTATAAGGCTATGATAGTACCTCATCATAGCATTTCTTAAAACCATTCATCAACATAACCCAAATGTTCCATAGTCCTTACTACGAGGACGAAGCTCATGTCTAGTGCTCACTATCCAGGAGCGATGGCGATTCGAATCGATTTCTAACCAGCTGGCGAGGTATTCCCCACACAAACCACACTCACTGATCAAGTGAGCTACAGATCACCGTATTACACTATCCAGGACCAATTCGCGGGTTCGGCAGGCGCCACCAGTACCCGAGGACCGTTCCGGCGACCGAGGTATCCAAGGTATACCAAGGTTGCGCGCCGCGCCCTCGTCGTTCTCCTCAACCATCACCAATACTGCGCATGGCGGCTCGATGCCCGGCCCGGATAGTGTTCAGGCTTCGCGGTCGGAACGACTTATCCTTCCAGCTAAGTGTGGGGCATGCGTTCAACATGACAAGAGGGCCGTCAACGATCGGTCCTTAATCGACGCAGGCAGGGGCACTATGGTCAACCCACCATAAGACCTTGCCCGGTCTCCAGTTACATTCCATACTTGGTTATTCTTTCCCCAAGCAACCAATGCTTAATCAAGAAGGTATCCACCTATTTCTCGCAGGTGACAGGAAATCACCCGACTTCTACCGGACTAAGCAAGCTAAGCATAGACTCCGTGCCTATCTATATAGGACAAGGTAGGTGAACGAGTAGGGATAACAAGGAGTACATATGCATCAAGGGCATCAATCAAATCCTATCACTTAGATGCAATATAGTAGAACAATTATAGCGCATCATATAAGTTAGCGAGAATAGGGAGACTTAGAATGCTCCGGGGCTTGCCTTTCTCAAACGTGCTGGGTCGGTGATCCGGACACTCCTGCAGCTCCTCTCCGGGTTCCTGTGCTTCCGGAGGTTCCTGCTCCTGAATCTCCTCGGGTTTCTCGGGTCCCACTTCGTTCTCCTGCGAGCCTGTATGATGCATGGGTGCTTATGAGTGGAGTGCGAGATGCCCGAGTGGATGCTTGTATGAGAAAGTACCAAAGGAGTCATGACATGATGCATATGTAATGTACTCGGTCATGCTCATTACAAGGTAGTCAACATCATCCAAGAACAAACAATTGAATCAAACATCTATTGCATTCTCTTCTACAATTATTTTTCAAATGCAACCAGCAACCCACATGATGCTTCAAAGATACACCAAACCCAACCTATTCTATTCAACCTATATACACAACAATTCAAAATTTTCTTTATTCATTTCTAGGCCCATTAAAAATCACATGCAATTCTGTTCATCAATAAATTCCACAAAAATTACAGGAGACTACCAGCTACGCATAAAGTCTACTGTAAATTTTTTATAATTTTTGGATACTTATTTTGAGCCACAAACATCACAAGATTAATTCATAGGGTAAGTATAATCACTCTACTGTGATATAAGTGTCAAACAACAGATTTCATATTTTTACAATTTGTCTAATATCATAAGAAACACCCACAAAATTTTCCAGATTTATTGCATGATCCAATTAATTATTAAAAATCATAAATCACTGCCATGCAAGCATTTAAATTACCTTAAATTCATCTATACACCAAATAATATGTAGCAATATTTTCCCAATGAGTAAACATACATGCAGAGCCAACAAATCAAGTTTCACATTTTTCTGAACCATATTTTATTTACTATGCATTCTCCAAGTTTAGCAAAAACATGGATTAAATATATTCATTCAGAAAAGTTACTCAAACATGACATGCAATTACATCAAACTATAGATCTGGAAATATAGAGCACACCAAAATTTATTTCATCCAATTTGGAGCTGTAGAACTCAAGATATGAATTTTACAAGTTTTGAATCAATTTCTGGAAATCATTTATTCAAGAAAACCGACGAAAAAGGCTACGCACACCCAGATCTACACCCACCGGGGTCCCCCTGCGACTGACAGTGGGTCCCCGACCCCACCGGTCAGCGAGACCGAGAGGGAGCTCACCTCCGACGAGCAGATCTCGCCGGCGGTGAGGTCTCCGGCCACGGGGTAAGCACCAACGTGCTCCCCGCAGCGAGGCGCACCCAACGGTACCCTTGGATTGGCCGGAGGATGACCGGAACACCTCCGACGAGCATGCATGGCGGCACGGCGGCGCTGCTCGCCGTGGCCAGGCCGCTCCCGCGTGGTAGAGCGTGCGCAAACGCCTCTCCGAGCTTCCTCACCACCCTACCGACCTAGCGCACCCAAGAACCAACGAAAAGAGGCAGAGAAACACAAGATCCGTCGCGGCGGAGTACTCCGGCGAGCTCGGGGTAACTCCGGCGAGCTATTCACGGCGCTCGACGGACTCTCACCTTGGTAGAACGCGCGCACAAGCTTACCCTAACGATGACGAAGGCGCTGGTGCTCTCGGCGGTGAGCTTGAGGCTCTGGTGCGGTCGGCGGCGAGCGGCGGGGCTTTCTCCGGCAATGGCGCATGGAGGAGCTGCTGCTGCTGCGCGGTGCGAGCGGAGGGAGGAAGGAGAAGGAGGGCGCGGGGGACAGAACGGAGGAAATGGCCTGGGAGCCCGAGCCGGCGTCCCGACCAGGGGGGGTTGGAGGCCGGCCGCGGCGCGTCCAACGCCGGCATACGGCCGCCACGTGTCAGCGCCGGGTGGAGCGAGGCGGGCGCCGCGCGCGCGGGAGAGAGGGGAAGGGGGAGGCAGGCCGGGCCGCTCGCTGGGCCGAAAGGGAAGCGGGGTTGGCCCAGCAGCGCCTGCCCCTTTCCTTTTTTTTGAATTTCTTTTCTCCAAATTCTTTCTAAATTCATTTGGACCAATTTAAATTCATTTTCACCTCTTGCTCCCAAAAACAAAGTTGTTCCAAAACAAAAACTCTACAACTTTGCTTTAATAAGCAAGACCAAATTCCAAATAGAATTTGAATTACAAATTAAAACTTAGTTCTAGGTTTTTAAATAAATTCAATTTGGAAATCTTGTATAAATTCCATTTCTCAAATTCCATAGCTCCAAAATTGCACAAAAATACTCTAAATTCTTCTTACACATAAATCAACCTAGTTTGAATATTTCATATTTTTGGAAGCAAGCATCATATTTTAGCATAATTAAAACACATGAAATAAAGCACATAAAATCATGTTTCGGGATGAATGACATGCTCATGATGCTATGCTTGATGAAAATGCTTATGCATGTTGTGATAGGGCTAAATGCATGCTTAACACCTAGGGTGTTACAACTCTAACTCAGAGATGAGATCTTATTTAAAAGCATGTGTACCATCAACTTTTAAAGGCATTACAACAACTTCTGATCCATCGCTGAGATTATCCTTGCTCAGGGACAAGCAAGAGGTAAGCTTGGGGGAGTTTGTTGACGGTCCTTAAGTATCAAATTTAATTATCAAATAAACAAAGAAAAGGATCCAAATGCAATCACATCCAGACTTAGGAATTTATCTGACAGAATTCCACAAGTTTTGGTGTTTGTCTATTTCTGCAGGGGGTTATCAGGAAATACGGAAGAAGGGCCCACACGTCGGGATTACATAGAGATATTAACGTGCTGCGCAATTTTCTATCATCTAGAAGACTCCAGAAGCCACGAGAACGAAGTAGAGGCAGAACGGGGACTGGCCCAGGGCACCTACCCTAGAGACGAGGGCGCCCGCCCCCATTTGGTGCCCAATCAGAGTCCTCTTCGGGGATCATGCTCCACCGACCTAAAGGATCAAGGATAACCGTTCAGTCAATGTCGGTTTGATCTGACGGCCCATATTCACTTGGAAGGACTATATAACCAGACCCCTTGGTCCCTGGAGGAGAGTACCTCTCAACCCTAATTCATTATTCATCAGGGAGAAGAAGCCTCTGATCAAGCCCTAGAGCCACCACATCAATTAGATCTCTATATTAGCTTAGCTACATAGGATTTGAACTAGAAGGAGTCAATCTTCGATTGGTTTCCAGATCTGTCAAGAGGATTCTTGGTAATTCTCTATTGTTCTTCAATTGTTCATCTTTGTTCTTTGATATTATGAATATGAGTTTGTTCTACTTCAATATATTGATTATGACTTTTCTCTACTTGTTTATATTTGCAATTATATTGTTCTTAGTTTATCATAGTTATATACATGGCTTAGTTAGATTGGAATTATATACATGTTTAGGATCGTATAGCATTTATCCATCAGATCCATGGGTAAATTATAGATATTGTGTAGGCATGGTGCTTATACCGTATTTATCTGCGATTGTACCCTATATGCCAGATCGCGGGGTAGTTCGTGGTAGTGACAGCTCCATTGATTCTTATATAGTCCCCCTCTCGTGTATTGGGCCAGCAGAGCAACATTATTACCGGGGAGTGATTGCGATGTTTCTCATATTCCTTGATAATATCACTATGCATGGGCGTAGTCCTGTCTCACAATGATTGCTAAGTATAATTGCACTAACTATGATATGCTAGACTGTATAGTTAAGAATAACTTAGGAAATATTCTTGTAGTTTGTCCTAATTCCATGCTAATGACTTGCTAGAATATCTAATTGAGGTGATTATCATATTTATTATGTGGCTAAGTTATGCTGATCAGAATAATTATCTTTGTCACTATTCATTACTTTATATATCCTTTATGTGACACTTATCGCTGTATGAATGAGTTAGATAAATGTTCTCAATTATACATGCAATGATAGATATTCAATTCTATATTCCATTCTATAATCAACATTGATGTTTAGCAATCCCTTCCCAGTGGTAAAAATATAAATAACGATACTTGGAATACTTCCCGGTTAAAATGCTACATCGGTATTAATCTGTGCGCTTGCAGATCCCATTTGTTATTTATTTCGAAGAGCAATTGCATATTTCAATACCGCGTCTCTTATGTCATGCTGGGGATGACAACTTGGCTTAAGTGGCATGAGGGATAGGTTTGGCATTTTTGGCGCCGTTATCAGAATTAGAAAACTAAGTCTACTTTTGGTAGTGATGTTAAGAATGCCCAACACCATCCACAGTACAGAAGAAGGGCTTCTATTGTTTGGAGGAATCTCATCTATAACTAAATCATGGGAGGCATTGGAGATTAACTTAACTAACAACACATATTTCCATCTGCAACTCTCTTACTAACACATGAAAACATATACAAACAAGCAATCACAAAAATCTGATGTGTATGGACATAGAGACAATAATTGACACTTCTATTTCTATATATTAGTCAAAGAATAATAAGAAAGCTAATCTGTGGTAACACAAAACCAAAAATAACAAAATAACAAAAACCTGATATGTGCTCCGTTGTGCCAAAATGGTTGGTGCATGTATGAATCTCGTTGCAACTAGAGTTAACATGTGCCTGTGAAAAGTGTCACAAATACAAATTTGCCTTAAACATCCAATTATACTCATGGTTAAATTAAGTTTCCAAACATTGCATATGCTCAGAACTTCAATTGCGGTGCTCATGTCACACCCAATTTTAAGGATAAAATTGAATGCAATATCTTATGTGTGCCCAGAGATCAATCACACATAAGCCGACAAATTATAGGAAGTATCATCACAAGTGTTTATTACATAACAGTAAAATCTTAGAGTCTTTCACAAATATAGCAGAAATAAAAGATAACTCTCGCGTAGAAGCTCCATCACACAGGCACGTCAACTGGTTGACCACAAGTCTAGAAATCCTCAGGGAAGTGTTCGTAGTAGTCATTACCCACGCCATCTGTTACCCATCCAGGATTTTTTTTTAAATAGATAAAATAAACAAGCATAAGTACATCTCGTACTAAACAAGTGTAACATGGGGTTCATGAGGCTCAAAGGCTAGACACGGGTTAACTGCATGTAGCTTTTAGTTGTCACAATTTGAGCATATGTATAGCATCATGTTGTCAAGTCCCACAACAAACTCATGATCAAGTAAAGTGAATAAAGAATAGCATAAACAACATATTTAACAATAATAACTTTAATCACTTGCCATTAGTGATTATTTATTCTGTATTGGTCCAAGGCCGCTCGTGACCGTGAGCACAGCTGATATATCGGTTTTACACTCTGCAGAGGTTGTACACTTTCACTGTGAGTCGTGATTTACCCTTTCACCCGAGGTGATCAGCCTCTTAGCCCACTACCAAGGAAGACCGACAGGGTTCACTATGAAGCCTTTCAAAGGTTCATCTAATAAGTTAGGGCCGCTTGATTTCATTAGTCAGTCCGTGTGATCTACCTGCAAGAATCCACGGTCTGCTATCCCCCAATTGCGCAACACAGGTAACCGCTAACAAGCTAGAAAAGGTCCTCATACTGAGCTAAAGCCAGAGCCATGTAGCCCCCATAGTTGTACTGTATGTCCCGGACGGTCATATAGAGATAAGTCCTTATGGAGAGAAACTAGAGCACCATAGGATAGCCCAATGCTCTAGCCCTCTTTATCAAAGTTACTAAAAAGTCATCTTTTAATGTTTATTGCATATTCCATTAATCAAACTACAAGATCATGGTTTAGTGGAGCCCTAGCATAAGCTACCCAATGCAAAACCATAGGTGACAAGGTATAAGATCAATTCTAGGAAATCCTTAACAAGAAGGCACATGCAATATGAATTGTGTGATTAATGTTTTTAGGAAACAAGGATGATCCCATGCTATACTTTCCTTGATCGAACTGGTCCTGCTGATCTTGCTTGTAGAAGTACACTTGGTCACCCGCGAATTGCTGACTGTCTAAACGCAATCATCACATCGTCAACAATCATCCAAATGCAATGATAGAAGGCAAACAAATCTATAATTAAAATAGTACACCAACAGTAATAAATATTGACAAAAAGTTTACAAAACAAATCTACAGTGCACTACAATCACACAGACGTAAAGTTTACAAAAATTGGAGGAAGAACGAAGAAGTTATGACTTAAACAATATTTCCTATAATAAAATAATAGATTAAATCTAAGCTCAGATTTCAAATGTTGAAAACATGTATAACAGTGCCACTAAAATATAGATTATGCAAAACTGAATCAAACGTGATTTGAACGGATCAAAACGGAGTTAAAACGGAGATTTTATGAGCAAAACAAGATCAATGGCAAATCTGTAATTTCGAGAAAGCGTATTTTGAATCTGAGTAAATGAGAATACGCCTTCGGAGTAAAGAAACGTATTCAGGAACTATGCTAAGGACCGCGGGTTGGAACATTAAAAAATAGGAGGGCTCTTTTGCAAAAGACACGGCCGAAGGGGTATCCTTCGTTTGTGGCCGTTGGAACGTGAGTGTAGGCTCACGATTAGATCGTGGTGGGGAGGGAAGAGTAACCGGCCGGAGTTGGGGCCGAGCCCGACGGCGCCATGGCCGGTGATGGCCGGAGTTGGCCAAGCTAGAGATTTTGGGCACGAGAGACCAAACCAAAGACACTGGAGCGTAGAGGAGCTCGATGCGGGCTTACCTAGGGTAGAGATTGGGACTCAGAGCGACCCGCTAGAGCTCACGACATTGGAAGGTGGGCGGCGGTTGCTGCAAGAGGTTCGGCAAGGGTTAGCCATGCATAGAGAGCATGAAATGCAAACAAAATGTCTCGGCGACTTCGCAAGTAAGAAACAAGGCTCGGCAAGTAGCTCACGGTGGCCACGATGCGACGCAGCACCGGCTTGAACTTGGCATGGATCAAAGTGGCGATTCATGGCTAGAGTAAACAACGGCTTGCGCTAGGCTTGGGATAGGGGGACTCAGCGGGGTCAGGGTAACTATTTAAAGGGGTCACGCCGTGCGGAGCAAGCAACTCGTGAGGAACACGCTCGGCCGGTGCGAATTGGGCTTGAGTTCTACACAGTTACGAGGTAGGAGAAGCCTCCAACAGCTAGGCCCCACCTGTCAGTGTCCGCGGGGCGTGGGCCAGCTTGCCAGCGACTGCAGCGGAGGGAAGAAGGGTGCTTGGCCGAGTGGTTTCCTAGGCCACCAAGGCAGAAAGAAGAGGAGGGGGGAAGAGGATTGGGCTGGCTTGTTGTGGGAAATGAGATGGGGGAGGAAAAGGCCGCAGGGGGAGTACTGGGACGAAACCAGAGAGTGAGTGACGGAGGGAAAACAAATGCTTTTCCTTTTTATTTTCACCCTTTTGCTCAAGTAATTTAAAAGGAATTTTGAAAACCATTCAGAATTTGAAAGCCACCACTCAATAAAAACATATGCAGCAGCATGGATGGTCAAACATGTATCTACACCTTATAGTAAATTTTAATTTAATAAAAGCTTATTATTTACTATTCTTTAGTGCCCATAAAAGAATTAAATAAATCAATTTACCCTATTTAGAAAGATGAAATTTTCAGGGTGTTACAATTCTACCTCCCTTAAAGTGAATCTCGTACTCGAGATTTGGTTGGTGCTTACTAAAACAATTGAGGGTATGCCTTTCTTAAATCTTCTTCTCTTCCCCAGGTAGCCTCTTCTTCGGTATATCTATTTCACTATACTTTGCACATTTTGATGACCCGGATCCCAGTAACTCTTTTCACTGTTTCCAAAATTCATACTAGATATTCTACATAAGTAAGATCCTCTTTAACGGTCAATTCCTTTATCGGTATCAGCTCTTCTGGCACACGGCAACACTTCTTAAGTCGTGACACATTAAAGACGTCATGCACTCCTTTTAAACTTTCAGGCAGTTCCAACTGATGAGATACTTCCCCTCATCTTTCCAACACTTTGAAAGGCCCAATATACCTAGGTGCGAACTTCCCTTTCATGTTAAACCTACTCACACTTCACATAGGTGACACCTTCAAATACACATAGTCTCCTACCTCAAAAGCTAATTCTCTTCTCCGTGTGTCAGCATAACTCTTCTGTCGGGACTGTGCTACCCGCAAGTTATCCCTGATAACTCTCACTTGCAGTTCTGCATCCTGTAGTACATCTAGCCCAAACACTTGTGTTTCTCCCGCTTGATTCCAAAACAATGGGGTTCTATATTTCCGTCCATACAAGGCTTCAAATGGTGCCATTTGGAGGCTTTTCTGGTCGCTGTTGTTGTGTGAAAACTCTACATACGGCAAACATTTATCCCAACTTGTTCCATACTACAAAGCACAAGCTCTCAACATATCTTCCAAAACCTGATTAGTTCTTTCAGTCTGCCCATTAGTTTGGGGATGATATGTTGTACTGAAGTTCAGCTTGGTCCCCAAAGACTCATGCACCTTCTGCTAAAAGTGAGACGTATACTGGGTGCCTCGATCAGAAACTATTTTCTTAGGGACCCCATGCATGCACACTATTCTTTCCATATATAGCTCAGCCAACTTTGTTCCACTGTACTTGGTCTTAACCGGAATAAAATGAGCGACCTTAGTCAACCGGTCTACTATTACACATATAGAATCATAACCTTTCTGAGTGCGGGGTAATCCCACTATGAAGTCCATACCAACTTCTTCCCACTTCCACTCGGGGATTTTCATTGGTTGCAACAATCTTGCTTGTCTCTGATGCTCTGCTTTGACTCTCTAGCAAGTATCACATAAAGCGACATACTCAAAACATCTCTCTTCAAGCCGTACCACCAATACTTCTCCTTTAAGTCTAGGTACATCTTAGTGCTACCAGGGTGTATAGAGTAAGCAGATTCATGGGCCTCTCGCAGAATTGACTCCTTAATAGATCTATCCTCAGGAAAACATAGCCTTTCCCAAACCATAGTGTTCCATTATCATCCATTCAGAATCCTGGTGCCTTACCGATTACGATATTCTCAGCTATCTCTTTCAGCTTTTCATCATATAACTGACCCTTCCGTATTTCTTGCTCTAATGTAGGCTCTATTACTAACTCAACTACATTAATAACAAACACCAGGTTCAAATGTGCAATCTCAGCACATAACTCTTCAGCCATAGGTGCTATTTGCACCTCGTTGGCTTAGCTTTTCCTGCTCAGGGCAACCGCGACCATGTTTGCTTTCCTAGGGTGGTAGTGTACCTCCAAATCATAGTCCTTGATCAGCTCTAACCATCATCGTAGCCTCAAATTCAGATCTGACTGTGTGAATATATACTTCAAACTCGTATGGTCCGTGTAGATGTCACTCTTGTGACCGATCAGATAATGCCTCTAGATCTTTAAGGCATGAATCACTGCTGCTAACTCCAAGTCATTGGTACGATAATTCAACTCGTGCTTTCTCAACTGCCGAGACGCACAAGCCACTACTCTTCCTTCTTGCATAAGAACACACCCAAGACCTAGACGGGATGCATCACAATAAATGGAGAAATTCTTACTTAGATCTGGCAATACTAGCACTGGAGCTGTAGTGAACCTCCTTTTCAATTCCTCAAAATTTTGTTGACACTTCTCAGACCACACAAACTTGGCATGTTGTCAGTGGTTTGGCAAGTTTGGAAAATCCCTCAATAAACCTTTAGTAGTAACCAGCTAATCCCAAGAAATTGTGTATTCCACTCACATCAGTAGGTGGTTTCCAATCCAACACATCTTTCACCTTGCTTGGATCCATGGCTATTCCACCATTAGAAACAATATGGCCTAGAAAAGAGACTTCTTTCAACCAAAACTCGCACTTACTCCATTTAGCGTATAATTTGGGCTCTCGAAGCTTTTCCAGGACTAACCTCACATGTTCAGCATGCTCCGGTTCAGTCTTGGAGAACACCAATATGTCATCAATGAACACTATCGCAAACTTATCAAGAAACTCCATGAACACCTATTCATCAGATAGATTAAGTATGCAAGAGCATTGGTTAAGCCGAAAGACATCACTGTGTACTCATAGAAGCCATAACGGGTCGTAAATGTTTTCTTTGGTATATCAGTGGCACGAATCTTCACCTAATGGTACCTAGAACGAAGATCAATCTTGGATAACACACAAGCACCTCTCAACTGATCAAACAAAACATCAATTCTAGGCAATGGATATTTATTCTTTGTCGAGGATATCAGTAAGGGGTACCCCGACTGATGTCCTTATCAAGAATATCCATACACAAGTCAAGGCCTCCAACTCGACGCTCTACTCAGTCATACGTATGGTCCTCGACGGCCAATAGCCTCGAAGATGGAAAGGGCGTCCTGCGAATCGACCAGAGCTCGAGCATAGGCTACCGTCGAATACGGAAACGGGCAAAAGCAAATCGGAAGGCGTTGAGCGCAAGGACGCCGCCCGCCGCCTGACCCGGTCTTCAACACCAGATTGAGGCACCCCGCCCGCAAGGGTTTCCTCACGCCTGTGGTCCCGGTGGGGGCGTTGAAGAGCTCGCCCCTGTAGAGGTGGAGCCACAGGTCCTAGTGGGGCATCATCCCCAAATAACCCTCACACACTGTGGCAAAGACCACCGCGATGGTGATGGCATTTGGGGAGAAGTGCTGGAGCACCACCCCGTAATGGTGGCAGAGCACCCGCATGAAGCGACTCGGAGGAGCGCCCAGGCCGTGGCGGTGGAACTTGGCGAAAGAGACCATATAGCCCGCGGGCGGCCTGGGCTCCCGGTGGTCCGCCGCCGGCGCAATCCACTCCAGTCGCGATGATGAAGTGCGAGAGCGCAGAAGCCCCTCCTTCTCGAGCTCCAGCAGCTGGCGCTCTGTCATCGACGACGGGCGCCAGTCGTCGGCGGTGACGAGTCTCACAAGCATCTTTAGGTGGAAGGAAGGCGGATTCGCTGCTACTCGAGGGCACGCGCACGCGTAAGATGACAAGGGAGCTAAGGCAAGAATGGAGGCAGAAGGCGGAAGGGAGAACAGCAACCAGGCCACGGGATATTTAAAGGCAGCGACCCACCAATGGGCAGATCCGATAAACATGGTAACTCCCCCCATAAATGTGCCGCCTAACGGTCTCTATCCTCCTCACAGACGGGACGCTACGAATTCTGCGCCGATACATTGTCGCAACGGCTCCTGCCTAAAAAGGCGCGTCCAACGGGCAGAAAGGTGAACCGCCACGGCCGCTTCCTTCCCCTGTAAGCCAAGGTACGTACCCATGAGAGTCTCGAGAGGTCGCAGGCTGAGCCGCCGAAAGGGTTCGACAGCCGATCTCGAGCACCAGAGTCAGGGATGCCCGACGAGTGGTCGAAAATCGAGGCCTGCCTCGAGAACTCGCTGGGGATGTCCAAGGTAGGGTTGAGACAGTCGAGAGAAATCCCCCCGATGGGAGGCATCAAGCCACTGGACTCTATCGAACGAGACCAACATCCCCGACCACATCGACCCCGCTTTATGGGAATGCCTCCGGGCTGCAGCTGACCCCCTCGAAAGGGGCACAGGTTCTCACTTGGATCACCCGCTAGGAGCTCAATCTGGGGTAAATGACGCTCGCTCTATTGAGAGTACGTCGAGGCCCCTGCACAAAACGAGCCAATCAGAACATTCCACCACAGGTGTCGAGAGCGTTTCTGAAAATTAGGCAATATAACCCTTGAAGGAGTCAAAAACTCCTCCAAGGGCTCGAGGGCTACCCCCACGGGGTCGCTCGCGCGCCCCCACGGAACCTCGACCACAAAAATATAGCCTCCACTCGAGCGCAAGCGCTCGAATGGAGACTCGGGGGCTACTGTCGAGGATATCAGTAAGGCGTACCCCGACTGATGTCCTTATCAAGAATATCCGTACACAAGTCGAGGCCTCCAACTCGACGCTCTACTCAGTCATACGTACGGTCCTCGACGGCCAATAGCCTCGAAGACGGAAAGGGCGTCCTGCGAATCGACCAGAGCTTGAGCACAGGCTACCGTCGAATACGGAAACGGGCTCGAGCGAATCGGAAGGCATCGAGCGCAAGGACGTCACCCGCCGCCTGACACGGGCACGGGAACCAGGGCATTTAATGCGCCTGCCGTGTTCTCACCTAGCCCGCAGGTCACGGGAAGCGTGACAGGGAACAGGCACCCGTCCCATCATTCTTTTCGCAGCCTTCCCCACCAAACCAGCCAGAACGTGGCAGGACGCAGGGGGTGGGTCAGAACGTCTTATGAAGACCCCCCTCGAGACGTCTAAGGTCAGCGCTCTGGTTGGCAAAGCATTATACGGCACCAGACCCTCGAGTAGGAACATTTCCTTCCTGGAGAAGAGTCGGGCGTCGAATGATAGTACTACAACCATTCCGACGCATTTGTCACCAATACATACAGGCATGTAACAGATGTGCCAGCCTAGGACGGTGCGCAGAGCGGGATACCGGGGCACGCGTAATCATCACCAAGCTATCAGGACAAGACGGCTCGAAACCACGCCGGTACGGAGGCCTCGACTAGGTCAACGCGCCATACCTCTATTGACCCCTATTCTGACGCCTATACATGTACCCTAGGTCTCCCCTTGGAACTATACAAGGGGAAGTCTGGGAGCAACACACGACACACGTAGTAGAGCAAACTAACTCCATCCCCATCCATACCACGCTTGTATTCACCCCTGTACAAGCACTTAGGTGCAGAATAATACAAACTCTCCCTCCCCCGCTGGACGTAGGGCCTTCTCTTGCCCGAACCAGGATAAATCTTTGTGTCTTTTTGCATCACCATCTGAAAAAGGGAGCACGCATACAAATTTACTAGTTGGTGTGACCCCCCGGGGGAAAACACCGACAGTTGGCGCGCCAGGTAGGGGTCCTGCGTGTTTTTCACCGATTTCCCATTCCTTTCCAGATGGCCACTCTCACTTCACCGATTCCGCGCTCCACGGTGATTTGGTTTGGGAGTCTCGAGTTCATGTCTACTGGCTCCGGCTATGACATGATCCTGCTCTCGATCAAAGGACCGGGAGGAGCCCGCGTTGCGCCAACACGGTTGAGGGCCCCGAGACACCCTCGCCACCACGCCTCCCCACCCAAGAAGATGCGTGGACAGTGCCACCATCGCCCCTCTGCCTCGTCACGACCGACAGTTCGTGCCAGGCAGGAGGCGGCACAGGAGCCGACAACCTCACGCGCCGAAACCGTGGGCATAACGGCTCAACGCCACGAGGATCGCACGACGATAGGAGGCGACGGGCCTCGCGCGCTCTCCCCCACCGCTACGCTACTTCCACATGGGATCTTCGCCCCAAGAAGGGTGTTGCCGTTCGGGCTGGACAACGCCACAGCATCGCTCGCCAGGACGATATGTCCAAACGCCCAGACGTACGTGGAACAATCAATGGTCCTCCCACGCGACAATGGAGCACGACCACAGACGTCCGAGCTGCCAGACTTCTCGCAGGTACAAGATCTTCGTCGCCTAGGAGCTGGGCGATACACGATCACCTCACTCAGGCAACAACTGCTGGAGGAGGGACGTGGATGCTTCTACGCTGCCGAGCCGGGCTCCGACTCTGAGACTGACAGTTACGACCCTACTAGGGAATGCTTCCATATCGATGGGGCGGTGGAAACCACCGACGAGACGCAAGACGCTGTTGCTGGTGGCCGAGCCCCTGTAGCAAGGGAAGTTTCCAGGACGCCTGGGAACGACAGTCAGGTCGACCTCCCTCCACAGGAAGACAGAGCCGCGCAACTTGCGCAGCTACGAGAGCTCTAGACAAAACTTGACGAAGATCATGAGCGCCACGTCCTGCTCGAGCAGATCGTCGAGCAGGACCTGCCTTACCCGCCTGGCGGAAGTGTCCGTAGACAGGCTCGAGAGGTACATAGGCAGATCGTCGGGGACGGGGAGCCAGAACATCCGGTCAGCCGCTTCCCTCGAGCAGGCCAGAATGTTGTGGCAGCAACGATGCTGTTGTGTAATATGCCCGAGCCCTCGAATTCCCAAGCGCGGCGCATCCGAGACGAGGTGCAGACTCTGCTCCAAGTGGCGGCAGTTCACCAAGCAGAAAGCTCAGCCTCCCGACGTCGAGGAGCAACTACAGAAAAGCGTGATGAGCCAGCCCAGAACGAAAAGGAGGTATCGGTCTATCAGCAACCGCCCCCTCGAGGGAAAAAGACCACGCTCGTCCTCCCCGTCAACAACCAACGTCGACACGACGCACGACGCGACATCGACGAGAATCGACGCTGTCGGTATGGGGACGCAGAGCAGCACGGTTACAGCGCCCACCGCGGCGGAAGGTACGACAGCGACGAGGACCTGATGGCCCCAGAGCCACCGGGCCCAAGGGTGTTTAGCAGGGCGATCCGCAGCACGCCGCTACCCAGCCCATTCTGACCCCCGACCAGCATCGCAAAATACAATGGTGAGACCAAGCCAGAGCTGTGGCTGGCAGATTTTAGGTTAGCCTGTCCGCTAGGAGGCGCTCGATGGGATGATCGAGCCATCATCCGGTAGCTGCCACTCTTCCTCTCCGACACCGCCCGCAGATGGCTCGAGGAGCTCCCGGCCAACCAGATCTATGACTGGGTTGATTTGGTCAGGGTGTTCGAGTGCAATTTCAAAGGAACCTACATACGACCCAGCAACTCATGGGACCTCAGCAAATGCAAGTACAAGTCGGGAGAAACCCTCTGAGAGTATGCTCGACGCATCTCAAAGCAGCGCACCAAGCTGCCACACATCCCCAACCACGACGTCATCCTGGCCTTTGTCTCTGGTACCACCAGTCGAGACTTGGTGCGGGAATTAGGCCGGAATCGCCCTCAGACCGTCGACGAGCTGATGGACGTAGTGGCAAACTACGCAACAGGGGATGAAGCGGTCGGCGCCTTCTTCAGCTGCGAAGGAAGGAAAGGCAAGCCACCCGTCGATGATGATGAGGGCCCTAGTCGAGGGCCCAAGAAGAACAAAAAGAAGAAGAAGACGCCGCCATTCCAGTTGGATGACCTCGACGACGATCTCGTCGCCGCCATGGAACGCAAAAGGCCTCGAGGCCCCCCAGCTGTCAGGTTCTTCTTCCTCACGGCCGAGGCGACTTTCGCCGGCGATTTCTCCACGACGGCGAGGTCTCCGACCAAACCAAGGGCACCAACGTGATCCCCAGACTCTAGCGACTCGATTGACCCCCTTTTCCCCATGGTGGAGCCACCGGAAGGGGCTCACCGTCGACGATGGCGGCTCGGCGGAGGTGCTCGGCGTTACGCCGGAGCCCTCAGGCCGGTAGAGCGTGACCTAAGACCTTCTACAGCACCAGCGAACTACGGCGAAGCTTCCTAGGTATGCGGCTTGGCTTGAAACCTCGTGGAACACGCTGGCCACGAGAGCACCCATCTCCGGCGGAAACACGGCGGCGCTGCGCATCGTGTCCGGCGACGAAGAGCTCGGTAGAGCGTCCACGAAGTGGCGCAAACGCAAGCTAGGAACCTAAGCAACCTCTAGGACCTAACCAGAGACGACGAGAGGCTTCACAGGGCTCAGCATTGGGCTCGCCGGAAAAGATGGTCACGGCGACCCGATTTGGCGAAAGAAAGGAATGGCGGCTCACCAGTGGATTTCTCGGCGAGATGATGGGTGGATATTGGAGAGTGGTTCACGGCGAAGCTTTGGGTGAAGTTTGGTGAGCAATGGCACAGCAAGGAACGCGCGCGAGCTCGCCGGAGTACGCTCGCGACGGAGAGCTCACGGCGGTCGCGTTTCTGGCGAGAGGAGCGAGGCAGAGCGGAAGTGGACGCGTCCACTCTGCTCGGGGCGTCACCGTGGACGTCATGCGCGCGCTGGGAGCTGACGAGCGGGGCCATCTCCGGCGTATGGGCGACATCTGGCGGACAGGTGTCGATCGGGATATCCACGCCGGCGAGCTCAGCTCTGAATCGAAACGCGCGATCACCGACTGACAGAGCAACTTCGTCGACGATTAGCTCCCAAACCAGAGCGAGTTAGGAGATGGCGTAGTTGACAAAGTTGGAGTACTAGCCGAGATCTACAACTTTGTCAACTGGAGCAAGAGCTAGATCGGCCTGGATTGAGAGTTATAAAGTTTTCAAAATCGATCGAGCAAACTGGTTTCGTTCCAAGACTTAGAAAATTTTCCAAGTGTTGGAAACAGCCCCAAATTTGCCTTGTGGGTCACTTTTGAGCTAACTGTGATCATTTTCATGAGATGGCCATAAAACAACTTTTGTTCCTTATAAAATTTGCTACAACTTTGCTGTAGAAAGTTTTGACATGCAAACATTTTATGAGACACTTTTTAAAAGTATAAGGAAAAGAGGTTTCTAGGGCCTATTTTCACAAGTATGACTTAAAGGCATATTTTGGAGAAGTGATCAACATGAACATTGTTCCCAAGGTTAAGTTAAGCATAGATAAACTAAATACCAAGGCATAAAGCACAAACACAAGCATGGTTCACTCAACCATAAGCATAGGAAGCCTATTTAAGCAATTTAAAACACAATTTTGCATAGAATGACATGGCTCAAGATAGATGATGATCATGATATGCTTTGAGTGGATGATGATGCTCATGCTATGCACATGATCAATGCAACCATAACACTGGGGTGTTACAGCGCGGGTGGCTTCCATGGTGTCGTACCCGGGAAAAAGGCGTTACCGGTAGGTCGAATCGACCTACCAGTCTGCTTTGGCACGGCGGCCAATTTCAGAAAGGAAACCCTCACCTTTGAGGTGGTGGGGTTCCGAGGCACGTACCACGCCATCATCGGGCGCCCGGGCTACGCCAAATTCATGGCTATTCCCAACTACACCTACTTGAAGCTGAAGATGCCCAGACCCAAGGGCGTCATCACCGTCAGCTCCTCCTACGAGCACGCGTACGAGTGCGACGTCGAATGCATCGAGTATAGGGAAGCTATCGAGAGTTCCACCGAGCTCGCCTCGAAGCTCGAGGCCTTGGCCGCAGAGGCTCAAGAGCCCAAGCGCCACGCGGGCAGTTTCGAGCCGGCAGAAGGAAACAAGAAGATCTCGCTCGACCCCAACAACTCCGACGGCAAGGTGCTGACGATCAGCGCCGACCTCAACCCCAAATAGGAAGCCGTGCTCATCGACTTTCTCCGTGCGAACGCCGACATGTTTGCATGGAGTCCCTCGGACAAGCCAGGCATACTGAGGGAAGTCGCCGAGCACTCCTTGGAGAGTCGAGCCGGTTCCAAGCCAGTGAAGCAGCGGCTGCGCCGCTTCGACGAGGTGAAGCGCAAGATCATTGGCGAGGAAATCCACAAGATTTTGACGGCCAGATTCATCAAGGAGGTTCACCATCCCGACTGGTTAGCAAACCCTGTATTAGTTAAGAAAAAGAATGGGAAAATGAGGATGTGTGTCGATTATGAGTTTAAATAAAGCATGTCCGAAAGTTCCTTTTCCATTACCACGTATCGATCAAATTGTTGATTCTACTGCGGGATGTGAAACCCTTTCATTCCTTGATGCTTATTCTAGTTACCATCAAATAAAAATGAAAGAGTCTGACCAGCTCGTGACATCTTTCATTACGCCTTTTGGGATGTATTGTTATGTAACCATGTCGTTCGGGCTTCGAAATGCGGGAGCGACATACCAGCGCTGCATGCTCCACGTGTTTGGCAAGCACATAGGATTGACGGTCGAGGCCTACGTTGACGACATCGTCGTCAAGTCAAAGCAACGGGGAGACCTGATTTAGGACCTCGAAATCGCTTTCAGTTGCTTACGCGCTAACCAGTTCAAGCTCAACCCCGAGAAGTGCGTTTTCGGG
Source organism: Sorghum bicolor (assembly GCF_000003195.3). Taxonomy (NCBI): domain Eukaryota; kingdom Viridiplantae; phylum Streptophyta; class Magnoliopsida; order Poales; family Poaceae; genus Sorghum; species Sorghum bicolor. The sequence continues at coordinate 18,928,829 of NC_012878.2, read as the reverse complement.
TTACATCGTTTCCCAGTGCGGCATCGAGGCTAATCCCGAGAAAGTCTCGGCCATCATGAAAATGGGGCCAATCTGAGATGTCAAGGGCGTGTAGAGAGTCACGGGATGTTTAGCGGCGCTGAATCATTTTATCTCGAGGATGGGAGAAAAGGTGTTGCCACTGTATCGACTCCTGAAGAAAGTCGAGCATTTCTCTTGGACCCCCGAGGCTGAGGAAGCCCTCGATAACTTGAAGAAAACACTGACCTCTGCCCCGGTCTTGGTCCCTCCCCAACCAGCAGAACCTCTGCTTCTACACGTCGTATCAATGACCCAGGTCGTCAGTGCGGCCGTAGTGGTCGAGAGGCAGGAGGAGGGGCATGCGCTGCCGGTCCAGAGGCCAGTCTATTTCGTCAGTGAGGTGCTCTCGAGAACCAAGGCACGATACCCACAGATCCAGAAGCTAATATACGCCGTAATCCTCGCCCGACGCAAGCTGCAGCACTACTTCCTCGGCCACCCTATCACGGTGGTCTCGTCCTTCCACTTGGGTGAGATCATCCAGAGTCGGGAGGCCACGAGAAGAATCGCAAAGTGGTCGGTCGAGCTCATCAGCGAGAACCTCACTTACGCGCCCCGTAAAGCTATCAAATCACAAGCCCTAGTGGATTTCGTCGCAGAATGGACAGACTCCCAGCTCCCCCCGGCTCAAGTTCAGGCAGGGCTGTGGACGATGTACTTTGACAGGTCTCTCATGAAGACGGGAGCTGGGGCGGGCCTGCTATTCATCTCGCCCCTGGGCGTTCATATGAGGTATGTCATCAGGGTACATTTTGCCGCGTCCAACAAAGTCGCAGATGTAACACTCCTAGTGTTAGCTTGCATGTTAACCATGAGCATTGCATCAACATAAGCATCATCATGATCACTCATGTGCATCATATCATGATCACATGCCATTTACTATATGCACTATATGAATAAATTGCTTGTATGAATTGTTTTGAGTAACCTTAGTGGGTGACTAATGCTTGCAAGTATTCATTGTCTTCCAAAATACCTCAATCATGTTTAGAATATCTTTTGGAGCAAAGTTTATGTTGAAAGTTTTGGCCAAAAATGCCCCAAAGTCATGGTTAACCCTAGGATGGCTTATTTGACCCCCTAGACCTCTTTTCAAAGATGTTTTATGAAACTGGTGTTAGAGACCTTGCATGTCTGTGACACCTGCAGCAAAGTTGTAGAAAATTTTACAAGCTACAAAAGCTATGTTGATGACTTTTTATGAAAAAGCATAGAACACATCCAAAAATTGCTCACAAGCCAAAAATCAGGGCTGATTTCATACTTGGCCGAATTTGGCTAAGTGTTGGATCACGCAGTTTCGACCAAGGGTGATTGGGAGCCTTGTAGTTTGAAATCTAGACCGAGTTAGGCTTCGATCTTGTAACCAAAGTTGTAGAACTCGTATAGCTCTGTCCAGAGGATCAAATCCCAGTCAAAACCACCGATTGAGCTGAGAGAAAAACGTTGACAAAGTTCGAGTTTCAGTCACTGGCCATGGCAACTGAATCGTCGATTCAGTTTGGACAGAACCGTCCGCCGCCGCGTGTCCGGCCACCTGTCGGCCGTACGTCAACGGCGACCCCGCCTGTCAGCTCCCACGGCGTCCCTAAGTCGCCATGCACCGGGTGGACGCCTCAGACGCGCTCTCCGCTCGCTCAGCGCAGCACATTTGGCTCCGCCGTCGCCTCAGGAAGCTCGGCCGCGCTTCGGCGAGCTCCTCCGGCCGTTCCACCACGTCTCCGACTAAGCTAGTCCGCCCACAGCTCCGCCTTGACGTCCTCTACCTCGACGTCCACTCCATTCCCTTAGCCGAGCACCGGTGAGGTCACATTGTCATCTCCGTCGCGAGCTCCACCTCGCCGGAGTTCACAGAGATCACCGGCAACGTGGCCAGACCTCTCTGGTTCACCTCTGGCCGTGATTCTTCTTCTTATAGCTTCACCTTGAGCCGCTCTTGCTCGTCCGCAACCTCTACCGCGTCGCCATTGCCTGGATCCGCCGGCGTATCGCCGCGCAGTGCCGCCGCTCCGCCATTCCCGACGGCGAGCACCCTAGAGTCCAGTAGAGCGCGCGTAAAGTAGGTCAACAGTAGATGCCCTTAGATCCGGCCGAGACCTCGTCGTCGTTGAGCTTCGCCGGCGACGAGCATCTCCCTTGCCTCTGTCTCACTGACGCGCGGGTCCCAGATGTCAGCCTCTCGGTTTCACCCCTCTGGTTCACTGTTTTGCAGGGCCTAAGCTGTTTTTGAAAAATTCATATCTGGAGTTTTAGAGATCCAAATGTGGTGATTCAAATTTTGCTAGGTTCCAGCATAAGTCTAGTTTTTAATAAAAATATGAAACATGCCCTGTTTTTGCAGAAATAAATAGTTATAAATTAATCTTAGACTTTCAGTGGGTAATTATATCTTGAGATCTATTGATCTGCTGGCCATGCAAATTTAGGGAGTTGTTAATTATGATATGAGTAGTCTCTGATAAATTTATCATGATTTTTGGAAGCCTGGTTCAGAAGTTAAAAATAATTCTTGCTTAAATAGGAGTTTCTTGTGATATTTTTAATAAATAGGTTATAGCTCCTTTTGTGATGAAACTTGCTGAGTGTTGTACTTATGTGTAGACAAAGCTAGGAAAAATCTGAAATCTGTTGTTTGACACTTTTTAATGAGGTTTCACATTTGTGCCTTGCATGCCTATACTAGCTTGTTATTTTCATACCTCACAATGTGTACATGCAAATGTTCTGAAAATTTTACAGTAATCTTATGTTAGCATAAGTAGCTTTCTGTAATTTCTTAGGATTTTTGGAACACTTGGAGTATATGTTCATTAAATCACCTTAATAATTAAATAAATGGAAAAGGTGATGATAGAAATAGTTTTAGACCTTGCCATGATGTTCTCTGGTGTTTCTTAGATATGTTTTATCTACTAGTGCAATGGGATTGTTCCTTTGATACATTCTCAACATGTGCAAAATATTATTTTAGCTATTATAGCATTTCCTAGAAGCATTTCTGTACAGTTGATAGCAAATGATTAAGAACTATTTGAAGATTATGTTTTCTGGGAAACTTGTCTACAACAGACTTGTAGCTAACTTACTGATCTACTTTGTGTCCAAATTTCATGACATTTGGTTGAGTAGTTTGAAAGTTATGCATGTTGCAAGTAGCTGCTGCAAAGTGCTTGCTCTCTGGATTTTCCAGAGCAGCCAACCAACTTTGTAGGTTTTGGCATATTTAAGTTGGGAATCAGTCTGGGATGTCTAAAAGTGAACTGTGGATAATTTGCTAAGCTTTCCATAAAGTGCTTATTTGCTTAATTTGGTTAAATGATGCTTAAGTTATGGCTGAAACTTGTGACCGGTTGGGTTGTCTACTAAACCAGTGACTGGGTAAGAGTAGCTAGGACTTGTTTAACTTGTCTATTTAGTCTCTCTACCAAAGAAGAAGTATGGATTACTTGTTATACCTTGTTTATGTCCCTTTGGTTCTTCATCATGGCATCATGCTTCATATGTGCATTCTCTATATTCATCTCCTTGTCATACATCCATAGGTGTACCCAAGGGCGTGACGGTGCTGGAGTTCGAGTTGCCGGAGCCGGACGGACAGCAAGGGGAGCTACCTCAAGGAGCTGAGGAGGAGGAGGACTTGCCGGAGTGCCCTGACCATCGTCCCTCTACCTACGTCGAAGGCAAGCCCCGGAGCATTATAAGCCTCCTACTATTTTATTATCATGTTCGGCTATCAAATGACCATGGTTATATATTGTTGCATTAAGTGGTAGGCATTGATATGACACCCTTGCTGCACAATGACTACCTTGTCCACCTTAAACAATACCAAAGTAGGTCCAGGATCGAAGTAATGCTTAGCCATGCTTAGCTCGGTAGAAGCCGGGTGATTTCCTGTCACCTGCGAGAGTTAGGTGGATGATGATCACGGTTGGCTATATTTGCTATCGTGGAGATAACCAGATGCTAAAAATGAACTTGAGACCGGACGGGATGACGATAGTGCAGCAACAAGGCATGGAGGTCTTGGGTGTGAATCTATCCCCGTCTATGTCGTTTAAGGACCGAATCGCTGTACGTCCCCGTGTCATGTTGAACGCATGCCTATCACTTAGTTGGCCGGATAAGTCGTTCCGACCGCGAAGCCTACGAGTGCAACTCAGGCCGGATACCCCGTTCTGTATGAGTGCGCACCCCGGTTGGTAGCAAGTATGTGCGGGGAGTCAATGGCGTAAGACCGAGGTGTCAGGTTAGAGTCCTGACCCTGGCAGATTGGCGGTCCCTGGGGGTGCGGCGCTGGACGGACCCGCGAATTGGTCCGGAGTTGTGCTAAAGGTGATCCGAGCTGCCATCATGAAGTATGCTTGGGTGAGTGTTAGGAATACCCCTCCAGCTGGATAGGAATTGATTCGAATCGCCGTCTCTCCCGGATAGTGAGAACTTGACTTGGGCAGCGGCAACGTAGAACTCACTAAATAAACTTAATGGTTATGATGAGAATGATGATGGCTATGTGATAATCCGGATATGGTTATTATTGTAATGCTTAAAAACTCAAGTGTATGCTTAAAACAGGTGCTAACCTAGTGGATAGTTTCTAAGTATTGAACCTGCTGCTGAAATGTGATAAATGAATTACTTACAACAAAGGCTTTTATGCAAAAAGGTGAGTCAAACCAGTCCACAAAGATCAGCCTTGCATAATCCTTGGTGTCACTTTATTTCTAGTTTATGACGGGTAAGTCTAGCTGAGTACATTCTCGTACTCAGGGTTTTATTTACCCCTATTGCAGATGATGTCGTCTATCACGGCTATTGCGCTAACTGTCATCACCCAGCTGCAGATGATGAATAGATCATGGGCGTGATCACTCTTCTACCTTCAGTTGTGCTTTTGTTGGGACTTGACCATGGAACTGGCATGTATTATAAACTGAGTTGGAGTTGTTTCAAAACTACTTTGTTTCCGCTACTGCTATGGTTTGTGATAACCTCTTTTAAACTCTGATGTGATGTAAAACTATGTTCTGTGTTGAATGTTGTAATCTATGATGGTGATGCTTGATCATGTGCGATCTTGGTTGTATGTTGGTTGAATCGACGTCTTTTGAGATTTCGTTGGACTACCGGGTTTATATGTGTTCAAGTCCATTGGCTTGACTGCCTCTGTGGTCGCTAATTCACTTGAATTCTTATAAATTGGACGGTTCTGTTATAGCTGGCATCAGAGCAAGATTAAGCATATAACCATCATAGATGTATTTGAAAACAAATGAATTTGGTTTTATTAAACTAACTTGGCAAATTAGGTTATAAATTGGGTTCTTTTAAAAATGTTTCGATAACTTATACCATGCCAGTGGTCATGCCCTTTATGCCCATATAAGGACTTTTAGGTGGCTTAATATTACTAACATGGGGGTTTTTCCTTTCGTCGTCCATATGGCGTGCAATTATATGGATACCGCTTACTTAAGTGGTAATGAATGGACCATATACCTCTACGCCATGGTAAGCATTGCTTGTTTTCTTTCGTCATCCATATGGCGTGAAATTGTATGGATGCCACTTGCTTGAGTGGTAATGTATGGATCTATATGCCTCTACGCTACGGTAAGTGTGAGTTGTGAGAGCATAACCGTCCAACCGTCGGTCTAGGGGAGTGTTAGCTGTGGTTACTGGAATATTTACATGTTTCACTCATGTATATATGAAGGTACTTAATTGTGGGTAGTAGGTGCAGCCATGTATGCATATTTGATGTATATGTGGGTGTATCCCAATTGGGTAGTGTGCCGCGATATATGTTTGGGAATATATATTGGAGTACCTAGCTTGATTGTTGATGATTGGTTTTACATTTCTGCAATTATATTATTGTGGGGCTGGGCTGAAATGAAATCTTCTGCAGGTACACTAACAACGAAATGTTTAGACCGTGTAGATGCGTATAAAGAGTGCACGTATGTATGCCACAGACTATACCGTTAGAACTTTCTTCTAGGAATGGGAAGGACGTATGGAACGTGCATGCATCATGAATCATTCATACATTCTTTATGCAATACTTGGGTATTAAATTCTGAAAATATGATTCTATATCTCTCCTTGTAATTAATCTCCCATACTCAAATGTGGTCTTTCTACAGATGGCAGCCCCATACGTGAGTGAGACTTTTCTGGACATGTTTGGCACTCCTACTCTGTTGTGGAGGGTGCTAAGTTCAGTTGGATATGAGGAACCACCTAAGTACACTTGGACCAAGGCCAAGCATGCAGGGGCCTTACCTTGGGTAGATATCCAAATTACAGTTCCCCCTTGTCCAAATAACCCACAGTGGCTAGGTTGGTTAGTTGACTGTGATGGCCAAACCCCTTGGGAGGGTGCCCAAAGTAGCAGCCCTGGAGGTTTTACTAGAGATTTGCCAAGAGCATGGTGATGAGCTAGTGAATGGCCCAGCGGGATCCGTTCCCAGAGTGAGTGTGGCTGACACATTTGTGTCCCAGGTTGGGAATGAGTCTTTAGAGACGAGAGAAACCTTGCTAGGATATAGCTCTAGTCCTGCCATGAGTGCCATGCTAGCGGTACTTAAGCTATACTATGTACGCCAGGACACCTACATAGATGTCATGCTAGCGCTTCAACGAGCTCAAGTTGGGCAGCGCAAACTGCGCAAGCGTGTGCGCAAGCACCGCAAGGCTTTTATGGATGCCCAAGCTGAAATCCAAAACTATCATACTGCTTTGCAAGCTCGCCGCAACCAAGTTGAGAATGCAGTTAGAGAGCGCAATGAGGCACAAGCCCGCATGATGCAAATGACTAGAGAGTGAGATGAGGCTATGCGCTTGGCTAAAAATAGAGAAGCTGCTAGAGTTAGAGCCTTGTTCCATGCGGAAATGAGAGAGGAAGAGCTGATTACTAGGATTGCTGAGCTGCAGTTAGATGTCCATCGCTTAAATAATATCATAAATCCTATCCCACAACCAGCCCCTTTTAATCATGAAGAAGCTTCTAGTGAGGAAGATCATGATGATGGCATTGTCTCTAATGGAGAATCCGAGGAAGATGTGTAGCCTAGCAATAATTCTATGATCAAGTATCAGTTTCCATCTCTTTATGTAATGGACATGTAATCTGAATTTTAGTTGAGACTCTATGTATTTGGTCATGGTGCCCCTCCTGTAAAACTTAAGTTGTGGCAGTGACTCTGTGTAACCCTATGCACTCAATTGTGATGCTCCATGTTTATGTTGAGCTTAAATAAATTTCTGCAGTGACTTTAATTTTGTGTAGTGTGGCTGTGAATGATCGCGAGAATGACCAAGTGTTGTGGATGATATTCTCTTGTTTGGCATGGATTATTGCGCCTTAATTTATGTGAATTTACTGTATTAAATTCCATATGGCAGCAATTGAAGTTCATGACAATCATATCTGTTATCCTAAACGATCACTTGGTATGCCTTGTGCAGATGGCTCGCAATACTCGCTCCGGTCACAACGAGGTGCCACCACCACCACTTCCTCCCCCGCCTACGCCGACTGAGCTGTTGGCAGCTCTTGTTGAGGGCCAGCGTATGCTCAACGAGGCTATGCAAACTATGGCGCAACAGAATCGGGGTGGACGCCATGCCCGCCAAGGCGGAGAGGCAAATCAGTATAGCAGTTTCAAGGATTTCCAGGACACCAAGCCGCCGCTTTTCAAGGAGGCTGTTGAACCTCTAGAAGCTGATGAGTGGCTTAACACTCTTGAACAGAAATTCCGATTGCTAAGGTTAACCGAAGAGCTAAAAGCGGAATATGCAGCCCACCAGTTGGAGGGCAAAGCAGGTGTTTGGTGGAGTCATTACCGGACTAGCTTGCCCGCCAATGCTGTTGTAACCTGGGACCAGTTCCAAACTGCTTTCAGGAATACTTATATTCCACAAGGCTTAATGACTATCAAGCACACCGAGTTCATGAACCTGATGCAGGGCAGTAAAAGCTTGACTGAGTATCTTCATGCTTTTAGCAATTTGTCTCGCTATGCTCCTGAGATGGTTGACATCGAAGCCAAGAAGCTCGCTAGTTTCAAGAGAGGGTTGGGACCCAAGTTGTGCAAGAATATGGCTGGTAACAAGAGTACCACCTTTAATGAGTTTGTAAGTGATGCATTGACTCAAGAGAACTCCAACGCCGTGTATGCCGCGTCCAAGAACCGCAAGAGGGCCTATGAGGCAGGTGCTTCACAGACCAAGGCTCCAGTGGCAAGCAAGCCGGCCTATCGCCCACCCAATGCTGTGACAAGGTATAGGCCGCCGCAGAAAAAGTCAAATGTGAAGACGGGAGTTCGCAAGTCCTTCACAGTTGCTCTCCCAAGAGGTGCCACGGGTCAAGGAGGTCCCAAGACTCCTCCTGATAACCGTCCCTGCTTCAATTGCAAGCAAGTTGGTCACTGGGCGAGGGATTGCCCTTATCCTAAGAGAAATGCTGCGGCTGGAGGCAATAACCATATGGGCCGGGTGCACTATACCACCATTGAAGAAATTCCTGAAGGTGAAGTGGTCACGGCTGGTATGTTCCTTGTAAATCAACACCCTCCAGTTGTTTTGTTTGATTCTGGAGCTTCACATTCATTTATGAGTCAAGCATTCGCATCTAGGCATGGGCAACATATAATCGACCTTGATAGTGGAAAATTTTGCATTAGTGCTGCTGGTAACCAAATTGCTACGAATCAAGTAGTGAGAGATGTACAAATTGCCATAGAAGGGCGTAATTATTCAGCAAATCTTGTGATCTTACCGGGCTTGGGAATAGATGTTATCCTAGGAATGAAATGGATGAGTGATGATGGAGTGTTAATAGACACTTCAACTAGGGTCATTATGTTGAGGGAGCCTGATAGTAAGGAGGCTTTCTTAGTTCAACTCCCTAGAAGCAATGACATCCATCACGCGGCCAATGCTATTCGACCACTCACTATAGTAGAAATTTCGGTAGTGTGTGAGTTTCCGGATGTTTTTCCAGAGGATCTGCCCGGGTTGCCGCTGGACAGAGACATTGAGTTTAAAATTGATCTAATTCTGGGTACCGCACCTATCTCTAGAAGACCATACTGAATGCCACCCAATGAATTGGCAGAGTTGAAAAAGCAATTGCAAGAGCTCCTAGAGAAAGGTCTTATTCGGCCTAGTTCTTCTCCATGGGGTTGTCCGGCTCTCTTTGTCAAGAAGAAGGACAAGTCTCTACATATGTGTGTAGACTATCGTCCGTTGAATGCCGTGACTATCAAAAACAAGTATCCACTGCCTCGCATTGATATCCTGTTTGATCAATTAGCCAAGGCCAAAGTATTCTCCAAAATTGATCTACGATCTGGGTATCATCAAATCAAGATCCGACCTGAAGACATTCCTAAAACGGCTTTCTCTACCAGGTATGGGTTGTATGAGTATTTAGTCATGTCCTTTGGTCTGACTAATGCCCTGCTCATTTCATGTACCTGATGAATTCGGTGTTCATGCCTGAACTGGATAAGTTTGTGGTGGTGTTCATCGATGATATTTTGGTGTATTCTGAAAATGCACAAGAACATGAGAAGCACCTTCGGATTGTACTCACTAGATTGCGAGAACATCAGCTCTATGCCAAGTTCAGCAAGTGTGAGTTTTGGCTGAAGAAAGTGCCTTTCTTAGGCCATATTTTATCCGAAGAGGGTATTTCTGTTGACCCGTCAAAGGTGCAGGAGGTTTTAGACTGGAAGGCCCCGACTTCAGTGCCCGAAGTCCGGAGTTTTCTCGGTCTAGCTGGATATTATCGGCGCTTTATTCCAGACTTTTCCAAAATAGCTAAGCCTATGACCAAGCTACTGCAAAAAGATGTGAAGTTTGTGTGGTCCGAGGAGTGTGAAGTTGCTTTCACCACTTTACGCCATTTGCTGACCACCGCTCCTGTTCTGGCACAGCCTGACATTGAAAAGCCATTTGATGTCTTTTGCGATGCTTCTGGCACAAGCCTAGGTTGTGTGCTTATGCAAGAAGGCCGAGTTATTGCCTATGCTTCTCGGCAGCTGAGGAAACATGAAGCCAACTACCCTACTCATGATCTAGAGTTAGCAGCAGTTGTGCATGCATTGAAACTCTGGAGACATTATCTGTTGGGTAATCTTTGTCACATTTACACTGACCATAAGAGCCTCAAATATATATTCACTCAGCCCGAGTTGAACATGAGACAAAGAAGATGGTTGGAATTGATAAAAGACTACAATTTAGAAGTGCACTATCACCCAGGCAAAGCCAATGTTGTAGCCGACGCTCTCAGCCGGAAACAACATGTTGGACCTCTCCTGGAGGAAGGCTTCAATTTATTGCATCCTGTGGTCTTGCACAACATCATAGTCAGCTGTTCGTTAGAAAGTCAAATCATAGAGCTCCAAAAATCCGATCTGGGTATTTTTCATATCAAGAGAAAAATGCAAGAGCAAGACACCAAGCATTTCCGAGTAGATGAGAAAGGTGTCCTGTGGTTTGATGATCGACTAGTTGTACCCAAAAACCGTGATCTACGCAACAAAATTTTAGAAGAAGCTCATTCTTCCAAGTTGTCCATTCATCCGGGTAGTAGCAAAATGTACCAAGACTTGAGACCTCGTTTCTGGTGGACCAAAATGAAGAAGGAGATAGCAGCTTATGTCGCAAGGTGTGATACTTGCTGCAGGATAAAAGCAGTTCACCTAAAACCTGCAGGTTTATTGCAACGCTTGTCGATTCCAGGTTGGAAGTGGGAAGAAATCAGCATGGATTTCATTGTTGGACTTCCCCTTACTCAAAAAGGACACAATTCCATATGGGTGGTTGTTGACCGTTTGACCAAGTCAGCTCATTTTATTCCTGTGCACTCTACATACCGACCATCCGACTATGTTGAGTTGTACTTCTCTCAGATAGTTAAATTCCACGGAGTGCCTCGCTCTATTATTTCTGATAGGGGTCCTCAGTTCACTGCTCGCTTTTGGGAGCATCTGCATTCACTCCTTGGTACAAAGTTGGTTCGCAGTTCAGCCTATCATCCTCAAACCTCCGGTCAGACTGAGTGTGTGAATCAAATTCTAGAAGATATGCTGAGGGCCTATGTTATATCTTCCAAGGGTGCATGGGAGAAATGGCTACCCTTAGCTGAATTCTCTTACAATAATAGTTATCAAGAGAGCATCCAAATGGCTCCTTTTGAAGCTCTATATGGCCGCAAGTGTAGAACTCCTTTAAACTGGGTCCAACCTGGTGAAAGGAGGTACTACGGAATTGACTTCGTCAAAGAAGCCGAGAAACAAGTTCTCATTATCCAGCAACACATGAGAGCTGCCCAGGCTAGACAGAAAAGCTATGCTGACCGAAGAAGGAAGCCAATCGAGTTCGAAGTAGGTGACTTTGTGTACCTAAAGGTATCGCCCATGAAGGGAGTAAATCGCTTTGGTGTTAAAATAAAGCTTGCTCCTAGGTATGTGGGTCCCTACCAAATCATTGAGAAGAGCGGTAAGGTAGCTTACAAAGTGCAACTACCTCCCGAAATGAGATCTATTTTCCCTGTATTCCATGTATCTCAACTTAAGAAGTGTCTTCGTGTGCCCGAAGAGAGAGTTGAAACAAGAGGTATCAAGTTGCAGTCAGACCTATCCTATGAAGAAAGATTCCAGGTTGGAAGTGGGAAGAAATCAGCATGGATTTCATTGTTGGACTTCCCCTTACTCAAAAAGGACACAATTCCATATGGGTGGTTGTTGACCGTTTGACCAAGTCAGCTCATTTTATTCCTGTGCACTCTACATACCGACCATCCGACTATGCTGAGTTGTACTTCTCTCAGATAGTTAAATTCCACGGAGTGCCTCGCTCTATTATTTCTGATAGGGGTCCTCAGTTCACTGCTCGCTTTTGGGAGCATCTGCATTCACTCCTTGGTACAAAGTTGGTTCGCAGTTCAGCCTATCATCCTCAAACCTCCGGTCAGACTGAGTGTGTGAATCAAATTCTAGAAGATATGTTGAGGGCCTATGTTATATCTTCCAAGGGTGCATGGGAGAAATGGCTACCCTTAGCTGAATTCTATTACAATAATAGTTATCAAGAGAGCATCCAAATGGCTCCTTTTGAAGCTCTGTATGGCCGCAAGTGTAGAACTCCTTTAAACTGGGTCCAACCTGGTGAAAGGAGGTACTACGGAATTGACTTCGTCAAAGAAGCCGAGAAACAAGTTCTCATTATCCAGCAACACATGAGAGCTGCCCAGGCTAGACAGAAAAGCTATGCTGACCGAATAAGGAAGCCAATCGAGTTCGAAGTAGGTGACTTTGTGTACCTAAAGGTATCGCCCATGAAGGGAGTAAATCGCTTTGGTGTTAAAATAAAGCTTGCTCCTAGGTATGTGGGTCCCTACCAAATCATTGAGAAGAGCGGTAAGGTAGCTTACAAAGTGCAACTACCTCCCGAAATGAGATCTATTTTCCCTGTATTCCATGTATCTCAACTTAAGAAGTGTCTTCGTGTGCCCGAAGAGAGAGTTGAAACAAGAGGTATCAAGTTGCAGTCAGACCTATCCTATGAAGAAAAGCCTCTACAAGTTCTTGATGTCAAAGAACGAGTTACTCGTGGGAGGGTGATCAAACTTTTTAGAGTTTTGTGGAACCGTCAAAATGAGAGAGATGCCACTTGGGAAAGGGAAGACTATTTACAAGTAACTTATCCCTCATTCTACGAAAAGTGGTACGTCTTTCAAATCTCGGGACGAGATTTTTGTAAGGGGGGAGGGCTGTAACACTCCTAGTGTTAGCTTGCATGTTAACCATGAGCATTGCATCAACATAAGCATCATCATGATCACTCATGAGCATCATATCATGATCACATGCCATTTACTATATGCACTATATGAATAAATTGCTTGTATGAATTGTTTTGAGTAACCTTAGTGGGTGACTAATGCTTGCAAGTATTCATTGTCTTCCAAAATACCTCAATCATGTTTAGAATATCTTTTGGAGCAAAGTTTATGTTGAAAGTTTTGGCCAAAAATGTCCCTAAGTCATGGTTAACCCTAGGATGGCTTATTTGACCCCCTAGACCTCTTTTCAAAGATGTTTTATGAAACTGTTGTTAGAGACCTTGCATGTCTGTGACACCTTAAGCAAAGTTGTAGAGAATTTTACAAGCTACAAAAGCTATGTTGATGACTTTTTATTAAAAAGCATAGAACACATCCAAAAATTGCTCACAAGCCAAAAATCAGGGCTGATTTCATACTTGGCCGAATTTGGCCAAGTGTTGGATCACGCAGTTTCGACCAAGGGTGACTGGGAGCCTTGTAGTTTGAAATCTAGACCGAGTTAGGCTTCGATCTTGTAACCAAAGTTGTAGAACTTGTATAGCTCTGTCCAGAGGATCAAATCCCAGTCAAAACCACCGATTGAGCTGAGAGAAAAACGTTGACAAAGTTCGAGTTTCAGTCACTCGCCAAGGCAACTGAATCGCTCGATTCAGTTTGGACAGAACCGTCCGCCGCCGCGTGTCCGACCACCTGTTGGCCGTACGTCGACGGCGACCCCGCCTGTCAGCTCCCACGGCGTTCGTAAGTCGCCACGCACCGGGTGGACGCCTCAGACGTGCTCTCCAGTCGCTCAGCGCAGCACATTTCGCTCCGCCGTCGCCTCAGGAAGCTCCGCCGCGCTTCGGCGAGCTCCTCCGACCGTTCCACCGCGTCTCCAACTAAGCCAGTCTGCCCAGAGCTCCGCCTTGACGTCCTCTACCTCGACGTCCACTCCATTCTCTTAGCCGAGCACCGGTGAGGTCACATTGTCATCTCCGTCGCGAGCTCCACCTCGCCGGAGTTCACAGAGATCACCGGCAACGTGGCCAGACCTCTCTGGTTCACCTCTGGCCGTGATTCTTCTTCCTATAGCTTCGCCTTGAGCCGCTGTTGCTCGTCCGCAACCTCTACCGCATCGCCATTGCCTGGATCCGCCAGCGTATCGCCGCGCAGCGCCGCCGCTCCGCCATTCCCGACGGCGAGCACCCTAGAGTCCAGTAGAGCGCGTGTAAAGTAGGTCAACAGAGTCGCCTTGATGAGAGGAACACGTAGATGCCCTTAGATCCGGCCGACTCGTTGAGCTTCGCCGGCGACGAGCATCTCCCCTGCCTCTGTCTCACTGACGCGCGGGTCCCGGATGTCAGCCTCTCGGTTTCACCCCTCTGGTTCACTGTTTTGCAGGGCCTATGCTGTTTTTGAAAAATTCATATCTGGAGTTTTAGAGATCCAAATGTGGTGATTCCAATTTTGCTAGGTTCCAGCATAAGTCTAGTTTTTAATAAAAATATGAAACATGCCCTGTTTTTGCAGAAATAAATAATTATAAATTAATCTTGGATTTTCAGTGGGTAATTATATCTTGAGATCTATTGATCTGCTGGCCATGCAAATTTAGGGAGTTGTTACTTATGATATGCGTAGTCTCTGATAAATTTATCATGTTTTTTGGAAGCCTGGTTAAGAAGTTAAAAATAATTCTTGCTTAAATAGGAGTTTCTTGTGATATTTTTAATAAATAGGTTATAGCTCCTTTTGTGATGAAACTTGCTGAGTATTGTACTTATGTGTAGACAAAGCTAGGAAAAATCTGAAATCTGTTGTTTGACACTTTTTAATGAGGTTTCACATTTGTGCCTTGCATGCCTATACTAGCTTGTTATTTTTATACCTCACAATGTGTACATGCAAATGTTCTGAAACTTTTACAGTAATCTTATGTTAGCATAAGTAGCTTTTTTTAATTTTCTTAGGATTTTTGGAACACTTGGAGTATATGTTCATTAAATCACCTTAATAATTAAATAAATGGAAAAGGTGATGATAGAAATATTTTTAGACCTTGCCATGATGTTTTCTGGTGTTTTTTTAGATATGTTTTATCTACTAGTGCAATGGGATTGTTCCTTTGATACATTCTCAACATGTGCAAAATATTATTTTAGCTATTATTGCCTTTCCTAGAAGCATTTCTGTACAGTTGATAGCAAATGATTAAGAACTATTTGAAGATGATGTTTTCTGGGAAACTTGTCTACAGCAGACTTGTAGCTAACTTACTGATCTACTTCGTGTCCAAATTTCATGACATTTGGTTGAGTAGTTTGAAAGTTATGCATGTTGCAAGTAGCTGCTGCAAAGTGCTTGCTCTCTGAATTTTCCAGAGCAGCCAGCCAACTTTGTAGGTTTTGGCATATTTAAGTTGGGAATCAGTCTGGGATGTCTAAAAGTGAACTGTAGATAATTTGCTAAGCTTTCCAGAAAGTGCTTACTTTCTTAATTTGGTTAAATGATGCTTAAGTTATGGCTGAAACTTGTGACCGGTTGGGTTGTCTACTAAACCAGTGACTGGGTAAGAGTAGCTAGGACTTGTTTAACTTGTCTATTTAGTCTCTCTACCAAAGAAGAAGTATGCATTACTTGTTATACCTTGTTTATGTCCCTTTGGCTCTTCATCATGGCATCATGCTTCATATGTGCATTCTCTATATTCATCTCCTTGTCATGCATCCATAGGTGTACCCAAGGGCGTGACGGTGCTGGAGTTCGAGTTGCCGGAGCCGGAAGGACAGCAAGGGGAGCTACCTCAAGGAGCTGAGGAGGAGGAGGACTTGCCGGAGTGCCCTGACCATCGTCCCTCTACCTACGTCGAAGGCAAGCCCCGGAGCATTATAAGCCTCCTACTATTTTATTATCATGTTCGTCTATCAAATGACTATGGTTATATATTGTTGCATTAAGTGGTAGGCGTTGATATGACACCCTTGCTGCACAATGACTACCTTGTCCACCTTAAACAATACCAAAGTAGGTCCAGGATCGAAGTAATGCTTAGCCATGCTTAGCTCGGTAGAAGCCGGGTGATTTCCTGTCACCTGCGAGAGTTAGGTGGATGATGATCACGGTTGGCTATATTTGCTATCGTGGAGATAACCAGATGCTAAAAATGAACTTGAGACCGGACGGGATGACGATAGTGCAGCAACAAGGCATGGAGGTCTTGGGTGTGAATCTATCCCCGTCTGTGTCGTTTAAGGACCGAATCACTGTACGTCCCCGTGTAATGTTGAACGCATGCCTATCACTTAGTTGGCCGGATAAGTCGTTCCGACCGCGAAGCCTACGAGTACAACTCAGGTCGGATACCCCGTTCTGTATGAGTGCGCACCCCGGTTGGTAGCAAGTATGTGCGGGGAGTCAATGGCGTAAGACCGAGGTGTCAGGTTAGAGTCCTGACCCTGGCAGATTGGCGGTCCCTAGGGGTGCGGCGCTGGACGGACCCGCGAATTGGTCCAGAGTTGTGCTAAAGGTGATCCGAGCTGCCGTCATGAAGTATGCTTGGGTGAGTGTTAGGAATACCCCTCCAGCTGGATAGGAATCGATTCGAATCGCCGTCTCTCCTGGATAGTGAGAACTTGACTTGGGCAGCGGCAACGTAGAACTCACTAAATAAACTTAATGGTTATGATGAGAATGATGATGCCTATGTGATAATCCAGATATGGTTATTATTATAATGCTTAAAAACTCAAGTGTATGCTTAGAACAGGTGCTAACCTAGTGGATAGTTGCTAAGTAATGAACCTACTGCTGAAATGTGATAAATGAATTACTTACAAGAAAGGCTTTTATGCAAAAAGGTGAGTCAAACCAGTCCACAAAGATCAGCCTTGCATACTCCTTGGTGTCACTTTATTTCTGGTTTATGACGGGTAAGTCTAGCTGAGTACATTCTCGTACTCAGGGTTTTATTTACCCCTGTTGCAGATGATGTCGTCTATCACGGCTATTGCGCTAACTGTCATCACCCAGCTGCAGATGATGAATAGATCATGGGCATGATCACTCTTCTACCTTCAGTTGTGCTTTTGTTGGGACTTGACCATGGAACTGGCATGTATTATAAACTGAGTTGGAGTTGTTTCAAAACTACTTTGTTTCCGCTACTGCTATGGTTTGTGATAACCTCTTTTAAACTCTGATGTGATGTAAAACTATGTTCTGTGTTGAATGTTGTAATCTGTGATGGTGATGCTTGATCATGTACGATCTTGGTTGTATGTTGGTTGAATCGAGGTCTTTTGAGATTTCGTCGGACTACCGGGCTTATATGGGTTCAAGTCCATTGGCTTGACTGCCTCTGTGGTCGCTAATTCACTTGAATTCTTATAAATTGGACGGTTCTGTTACAGCAGAATACGAGGCCCTTGACAACGGTCTGAAGATCGCCATCGAGCTTGGAGTTCGACGCCTCAACGTTCAAGGCGACTCCCAGCTCGTCATCGACCAAGTGATGAAAGCCTCGACCTACCACGACCCGAAAATGGAGGCGTACTGCAAGGAGGTCCGTCGACTCGAGGATAAGTTCAACGGCCTCGAGCTCGTCCACATCGCCCGACGCTATAACGAGGCGGCCCACGAACTCGCTAAGATCGCGTCGACTCGAGGCACGGTCCTGCCTGACGCGTTCTCGAAAGATCTACACGAGCCATCCGTCGACTTGGGCTCGGGGGCTGGTATCGAAGCCGCTCCTGCCCAGCAAACCGACACCATCGAAGCACTACTAATGGCAGCTGAGGTAATGGAGGTGGAACAGCAGCCCAGTCGACCGTTTGACTGGCGCACGCCGTTCCTCGACTTCCTAATCCGCTTCGAGCTACCAGAAGATCGAACCGAGGCCCGCCGTATCGCTCGACGGGCCAAATCATATGTGATCTACGGCGAAGGCACGAGCTATACCGACGAAGCCCAACAGGGATCTTGCAGCGCTGCATCACCATAGAAGAAGGCCGAAAACTCCTCGAGGATCTACACTCGGGGGCTTGTGGCCACCATGCAGCTCCACGGACCCTCATAGGGAACGATTTCCGTCAAGGCTTCTACTAGCCAACGGCCGTAGCTGATGCCATCGAGCTCGTGCGCTCGTGCCATGGGTGCCAATTCTATGCCAAACAGACGCATCTGCCCGCCCACGCTCTCCAGATGATCCCCATCACGTGGCCGTTTGCGGTGTGGGGGCTCGACTTAGTAGGACCTCTACAGAAGGCGAAAGGGGGGTACACCCATTTGTTGGTGGCCATCGACAAATTCTCCAAATGGATCGAGGCTCGACCCATGACCAACATCCACTCCGAGCAAGCCGTCCTTTTCTTCACCGACATCATCCACCGGTTTGGGATTCCCAACGTCATCATCACCGACAACGGCACTCAGTTCACCGGCAAAAAGTTCTTGGATTTCTGCGATCGGCATCACATCGGTGTGAACTGGTCTGTAGTGGCCCACCCTCGAACTAACGGCTAGGTCGAGCGTGCCAACGGCATGATTTTGCAGGGGCTCAAACCAAGGATCTACAACCGCTTGAAGAAATTCGGCAAGAAATGGGTCGAGGAGCTTTCTTCAGTCCTATGGAGCTTAAGAACGACGCCAAGCAGGGCCACAAAATTCACCCCATTCTTTATGGTCTATGGCTCTGAGGCTGTGCTCCTGACGGACCTCGAGTATGGGTCCCCTCGACTCAAAGCATACAACGAGCACTCAAATAAAGAAACTCGAGAGAATGCGGTCGACCAACTCGAGGAAGCTCGAGACATGGCCCTCCTCAACTCCGCCAGATACCAGTAGAAGCTTCGACGCTACCACGACAAGCACGTGCGCAAGAGAGATCTGAACGTGGGCGACCTCGTCCTACGGCGGCGGCAAACAATCAAGGACGCCACAAGCTGACTCCACCTTGGGAGGGCCCATACGTAGTGGCCGAGGTCTTGAAGCCAGGGACATACAAGCTAGCAGACGAAAGAGGGGCGATCTTCACCAATGCGTGGAACATCGAACAGCTACGTCGATTCTACCCCTGGAATTTCAAAGCTTTATGTTCCAATGTACATTCTGTACCAAGGCCTTATGAATGAACGCACGAATGAAAAAGATCTTACCCTCGAGTAATTTACCTCTTTTTCGCTGGTCGAAATTTCAACATTAGAAGGGAGTACCAACTATGACCCATCATAGTCGATACCCCCTCGGGGGCTAGCAGGGGGGTTCCCCCCCAAATGTCGAAAAAACCAGGTAATTCTCTCGCTCCTATCAGTAAATCTCACGCGGTCGAGTAGTGGAGGCACCTCGAGCCCCTTAAGGGCCGAGGAACGATGAGCCTGAGGACTCCTATGCCTCCAGGCTATGGTACCTCTACTCCCTTCCTCTTCCTCACCCTCGGGGTAATCGAGATTGCCTTAACAAAAGACCAAATGGGAATTACGGACATAGGCGCAAAAAGAAACAAAGGAACCTCGAGCGGAAAGACAGATAAACATTCACAGAAATCTTACAACCACTTAAAGACACAGTATTACTTAAGACAGATTAGCAAAGTACTATACAAGGGGCCTCAGCACCCAGAGTAGGCTCGCAGGCCCCATTCCGAGTCTCGGCCCTCACCATCCTCGCCCGCGCCTGAGCTAGTCTCAGGGGGAAGTACTTCTGGCTTGAACAACTTGGCCAACCTCTCTCTAGGGACCTCTGCGTCGTCGATCAAGGCATGGAGCCTCTCCTCATTCTCCACGTCAGTCTTGGAGATGTCGGTGACAAAGCTGTGGGACACCACCTCCATGTCGTATGAAAAGCCTAAGCAGACTGCCGCCATTGCCCGCTTCACTCCGGTATGAAGAGCGTCCCGCACTTGATCCCTCAACGTCGCACCTAGATAGCACAGCTGATCGACCAGCGTGTCGCCTCGAGCTTCCTCCCTCAACTCGTCCATGGGCTCGACCTCACAAGAGGTTGAGAGATTGCTTATCGCCGACCGCAGCCGACGGTTCAGAGCGACCTCCCCCTCGAGCTGGGCCTTGGTGGAACGGGCCTCGACTTGGGCTGCCAGAAGCTCGTCTTTAAGCCCTGCAAAGACTAACACGAAGAAATTAGCAAAGCACCAAGCACACCTCGAAAACAAAACTCAACAATAGAAATGTACCACGAATGCTCTCCTCCAGAGCCGTGTTCTCGCCAACCAAGTTAGTGTTGGCCCTCTCGATCTCTTTGTTGGAGCGCACCAGCTTGGTGTTGGCAATGCGCAGGTCCTCGATCACCTTGCCAGCCTGCGCAATGGCTCCATTTTTCTCCAACAGCTCTCCCTTCAGACGATCGACGTCGTCAGAAAGGCAGCGAGATCGAATCTACTCAGCCTCGAGATCTTTGAGGGCCTTCCTCTTGGCCTCCTCTGCGGCGCTCCTGGCGATCTCGCCGTTTACGCACTCCACCTTCATCCTTTGAAAGGTTTCTCGGGCGGTGGCGAGTTCGGTATGGAGGAGGCCCTTCTCCTTGTACAGGTCAGCGACAGCGTTCTTATGAGACAAGGCCTCCTCCTGGGCCTTGGACACGGCTTCCTTGACCATCATGGCCCACTCCCTCAGGAGCGCAGCCTCTTCCACCGCTTTCTTTAAAGACTCTCGAGCCTCAGCCGGAGCAGCCTCCCTTTCCTTCTTCTCCTCCTCAGGCGCCAAAAGATCTTTGTAGGCCTTGAGGAGCTTCTCCTGCGACTCCAGGAGTTTGTCCTTGAGGATGGGGAGCTGCTCCCAGCCGCCTCTCGTGGCATGGATGAAGCTCGACTTGATCCAAGAAGTCTCTTTCAGGTCCTGCGAACCGGCGATCAAGCAGTCAGAACACAAAACCAAATGTTCTATAAGGATTAAGGACCAAAAAATAATTACGAAGTAGGCCGGTCCAAGCCCGTTGTTAACAATGTCGGACAGGAGCCCCACCGTATGCTTCATCCAAAGGCGGAGTCCCTCGACGTGCTCCCATTTTTCGACCTCCTTCCGGTCGTCCAGGAAAATGTTGGGTTCAGACGGATCGGTGGAAGCCCGGATGCGGATCCAGTCGGGGCACCAGTTCTCCATCTCCTGGTCGGCGCGCGCCTTCACGCCTCGGATGAGCTCCTCGATGGTCTCGAGTGACCCCCCGTGGCGCAGGAACAAGTCGATGAGGGAGGGGAACCGCCTGTCGTCGTCCACCGTCTTTCAGGCCTCCACCATCACCTGACGTTCCAGCCTCGTCCTCCTCGGCGGGAATACGGTCCTCCCACGACCGGCGCTCTCGAAGGAATCCTGGAGCGATTCCATCCAGGCCATAGATCATACGCCTGATCTCGGATTGGGGGTCAACGGGGGTGCGCATCATACAAGCGAGCGCGACCACGCCGTCTGCCCGCCCCGACTCTGCAGGGATCGAGGCGGGCGCCCCTGGACGGAGCCACGCTGGGGTCGGAGGACCGAAAACTGGTAGACCCTCCTCCTGGTTTCTAGGCTCTTGCAGCGCTACTGGCTCTGGTTGGGGCGGATCGAGCAGTTCCGCCAGCTGCTGGCCCCCCTGCTGGTGCTGCTCCTAGAGCTCTTGCGGCTCCTGCTGGCGGTTCTGCTCCAGCAGCCCCTCGAGCTGGGGACCGGCCATCGGATGCCCTTCCTCCCCTTCTTTCTGCTGCAGCTACTGCCGCGTCTCCTGCTCACGCTCCTCTTCATCCTTCTTCCCCTGCTCCTCGACGGAGCGAAGCCCGACAGGCCAGGGCGTCCACTTCGCGACGAGAGAGGTCTGGGCCTCCTCGTCCATTGGACGGGCATCCTTCGAAGTGCCGTCGCCGCCAGACCCATCACTTATAGTGATAGGATCCCCCTCGACCCCAGATCGGGGAGGGTCGGGGGCTCCCTCCTGCCCTTGGGGGTGAGGTGCATCGACCCGCTTTGGCAACGATGGGGCGGATTCGCTCACCAGGGGACGGGGCGGGGCGCTCTTGGTACCGGTCGGCGGTCGGAGGTCAGAGGAGCCTATAAGACACACAAAAGCAAAGGTCAGTCGCCACAAGAACTACATAACTCCCATAACGACGGGAATGAGCCACTAACCCAAATCCTTGGAGGTCGCGCCCACTTTTAGCCTTTTCGCCATTGAGGGCTGGGCCTACTCGAGCGTCCGCTTCAACCTGAGGAAAGAAAAATGGGCACAAGAGAGACCGTTACACGAGAAAACACAAAGAAGCAGGAGGATGAGAGTCATAGCGTCGAAAGCATTACCCCACAGGGAGAATGGCTCGCCTGCCGGTACCTCAACCGGTTGGCCTCGAACCGCCCCGCGTCGAGGCTCCAGGCCCCTCACAAACAGACACGGCCTCGGCTCAGCATCTCCCGCCTGGCGAGCGCTAGGGCTAGCGCTCCTGTGGCCGGTCTCTCCCTTGCCGGAGGCCGCGGCACGGCCACGAGTCAACGGCCCCGTCGCCTGGGGCTTGGCCCGGCCGCCCGCCTTTGGCGCAGGGGGAGGCTGGGGGCGTGGGACGGCCCAACTTTGCACAAGCGCGGGAGGGTATCAGCACAGGAGCGAAGAGACCCGCTTGGCCCCTCTTTTTGTGCTCCCATCCGCGGGGCGTCGACGTCGCCTCAAGGTGGACCCTCGAGGATCCGGTCGAGGAGAGACGCCATCCCCTCGGAGTCGTCGCTGTCGTCGCCGCCATCGCCGCCATCATCCTCGCTGGGGGATTCTTCTTCAGGCTCCCCCCTTTGCCTGGACTTTGCTCGACGCGTCTCTTATGCTTGGCGGTCGAGGTTCTTCATCTTCTCCTTCTTCTTTGCTGAGTCCTTCGCAGATTTCTACTTCTTAGCGGACTGGCGCCGCTTGTCGCGGTCGGCCTCGTCCTCCTTCACTGGAGGCCACGAGGACCGAACGTCGATCGGTCCCTGCGAGAGCAAAGACTAGCTTAAAGAGGGATCGAAGGAAACCCAGGATCGAAGCCATATGCAGGAAAAGAACTTACCATATCGATTGATCCCATCCGCGACCTCATCGTCCGTCGGGGCCTCGTTGGACATCCGGCACGCCTCGAGGTCCCAGGACGAAACACCGGGACCCATCTCGTCCATCCTCAGCGGCTGAGACATCAATGGGAGAACTCTTCGATGATGGACAGCCGAGAGGACGAGAGCGGCGGTCCGGCCTTCCACTCATAATTTCTTTAAGGCATCGAGGAGGGGGTCGAGCCGCGACAGGTGAACTTGGACGACGCCGTACGTCCAGTTCTCCGGGCGCTCCGTGATCAGGCGGCTGGTATAGGCAGGAAGGAGGCCATCGTCGTTCCGCAAGTAGAACCACTGGGAGTCCCATCCAGCGTGATTCGATGACAATCCCACTAGTATGTACTCGCGTGGCCTCTCCGTCTTGCCGGTCTTCAACACCAGATTGAGGCACCCCGCCGGCACGGGTTTCCTCACGCCTGTGGTCCCGGTGGGGGCGTTGAAGAGCTCACCCCTGTAGAGGTGCAGCCATAGGTCCCAGTGGGGCATCATCCTCAAATAACCCTCACACACCGCGGCAAAGACCGCCGCGACGGTGATGGCATTTGGGGAGAAGTGCTGGAGCTCCACCCCGTAATGGTGGCAGAGCGCCCGCATGAAGCGACTCGGAGGAGCGCCCAGGCCATGGCGGTGGAACTTGGCGAAAGAGACCACATAGCCCACGGGCGGCCTGGGCTCCCGGTGGTTCGCCGCCGGCGCAATCCACTCCGGCCGCGACGATGAAGTGCGAGAGCGCAGAACCCCTCCCTCTCGAGCTCCAGCAGCCGGCGCTCCGTCATCGACGACGGGCGCCAGTCGTCGGCTGCGACGAGTCTCACAGGCATCTTCGGGTGGAAGGAAGGCGGATTCGCTGCTACTCGAGGGCACGCGCGTGCGTAAGATGACAAGGGAGCTAAGGCAAGAATGGAGGCAGAAGGCGGAAGGGAGAACAGCAACCAGGCCACGGGATATTTAAAGGCAGCGACCCACCAATGGGTAGATCCAATAAACATGGTAACTCCCCCCATAAATGCGCCGCCTAACAGTCTCTTTCCTCCTCACAGACGGAACGCTACGAATTCTGCGCTGATACAGTGCCGCAATGGCTCCTGCCTAAAAAGGCGCGTCCAACAGGCAGAAAGATGAACCGCCACGGCCGCTTCCTTCCCCTGTAAGCCAAGGTACGTACCCATGAGAGTCTCGAGAGGTCGCAGGCTGACCCGCCGAAAGGGTTCGACAACCGATCTCGAGCACCAGAGTCAGGGATGCCCGGCGAGTGGTCGAAAATCGAGGCCCGCCTCGAGAACTCGCTGGGGATGTCTAAGGTAGGGTCGAGACAGTCGAGAGGAATCCCCCGACGGGAGGCATCGAGCCACTGGACTCTATCGAACGAGACCAGCATCCCCGACCACATCGACCCCGCTTTATGGGAATGCCTCCGGGCTGCAGCTGACCTCCTCGAAAGGGGCACAGTTTCTCACTTGGATCACCCGCTAGGAGCTCAATCTGGGGTAAATGACGCTCGCTCTATCGAGAGTACGCTGAGGCCCCTACGCAAAACGAGCCAATCAGAACATTCCACCACAGGTGTCGAGAGTGTTTCTGCAAATTAGGCAATATAAACCTTGAAGGAGTCAAAAACTCCTCCAAGGGCTCAGTGGCTACCCCCGCGGGGTCGCTCGCGTGCCCCCACGGAACCTCGACCACAAAAATATAGCCTCCACTCGAGCGCAAGCGCTCGACTAGAGATTCGGGGGCTACTGTCGAGGATATCAGTAAGGGGTACCTCGACTGATGTCCTTATCAAGAATATCCGTACACAAGTCGAGGCCTCCAACTCGACACTCTACTCAGTCATACGTACGGTCCTCGACGGCCAATAGCCTCAAAGACGGAAAGGGCGTCCTGCGAATCGACCAGAGCTCGAGCACAGGCTACCGTCGAATACGGAAACGGGCTCGAGCGAATCGGAAGGCGTCGAGCGCATGGACGCCGCCCGCCGCCTGACACGGGCACGAGAACCAGGGCATTTAATGCGCCTTCTGCATTCTCACCTAGCCCGCAGGTCACGGGAAGCGTGATAGGGAACAGGCACCCGTCCCGTCATTCTTTTTGCAGCCTTCCCCACCAAACCAGCCAGAAGGTGGCAGGACGCAGGGGGTGGGTCGGAATGTCTTATCAAGACCCCCCTCGAGACGTCTAAGGTCAGCGCTCTAGTTGGCAAAGCATTATACAGCACCAGACCCTCGAGTAGGAACATTTCCTTCCTAGAGAAGAGTCGGGCGTCGAATGACAGTACTACAACCATTCCGACGCATTTGTCACCAAGACGTACAGGCATGTAACAGATGAGCCAGCCCAGGACGGTGCGCAGAGCAGGATACCGGGGCACGCGTAATCATCACCAAGCTATCAGGACAAGACGGCTCGAAACCATGCCGGTACGGAGGCCTCGAGTAGGTCAGCGCGCCATACCTCTATCGACCCCTATTCTGACGCCTATACATGTACCCTAGGTCTCCCCTTGGAACTATACAAGGGGAAGTCTGGGAGCAACACACGACACACGTAGTAGAGCAAACTGACTCCATCCCCATCCATACCACGCTTGTATTCACCCCTGTACAAGCACTTTGGTGCAGAATAATACAAACTCTCCCTCCCACGCTGGATGTAGGGCCTTCTCTTGCCCGAACCAGGATAAATCTTTGTGTCTTTTTGCATCACCATTCGAAAAAGGGAGCACGCATACAAATTTACTAGTTAATGTGACCCCCCGGGGGTGAAACACCGACATTCTTGTTGGTGACCTCATTGAGTGACTGGTAGTCTACACACATCCTTTGTGTACCACCTTTTTTATCGACAAAAATCACTGGTGCTCCCCAAGGTGAAGAGCTAGGACGAATAAAACCTTTCTCCTATAACTTATTTATTTGTTTCTTAAGTTCTTCTTATTCATTAACCCCCATTCTATATGGACGTTTAGCTATAGGTGTAGTGCCAGGTAATAATTCAATAATAAACTCAATGTCACAGTCAGGTGGCATACCTTGCAAGTCATCGGGGAACATATCTGGAAACTCATCAACAACCCAGTCCTCCTAGCTAACACTGTTATCAAGCTGGTTCACTGTAGCTATTGGGTGAGGTTGAACTGCAACTTCCACACAGATTGTATCCCCTTTTGGTGTTGTTAGTGCAACTGCATTTCCTAAACACTGAATCGAAGCAACATCTATACCAGATGCTCTCAACATGATAGGACATATTTTGAACTCTACACCCCTTAATGATAAAGTGAGTGGGAGGCAACGATAAGAAGCTTGCATACTTCACCCCGGTGATTTTACTAGTATGGGATTCTTCGTGGCACATAAGGGTAGGCTATGTGTTCTAACAAATGCTTGTGATATGAAAGAATGTGAAGCTTCAGAATCAAAAAGAACAGATGCAGGAGTAGAGTTGACATCGAACGTACCGAGCATTACTTCTAGTTCCTGCAGTGCAGTCTCAGAGGACATGTGGTTCACCCTCCCAATGTTGGGAGCTGATTTCTGATGGCTATTCTGCTTTTGAGGGGTCTATTGATTTGGCTTTTCAGGGCAGTGATAAGACATGTGACCCTCTTTGCCACAACGGAAACACTTGTTGCGGGTGTTAGGGGCACTGGTCTTCATTGCCGTGTTGCTAGGTGTCCCGTGGTGTGACGTTTGCTGGTTGCCCGGCTGCTGATTCTGTTGATTCTGTGGGTGCTGCTAGAACTGATTGCACTGGGGGTACTGACCATGATTCCGCTGAGAAGGTGGTCCTTGGTACCTTTGCTGAAAGCCCTGCTGCTGGTTGGTGCGTTGACGGGTATTACCTCTAGAGGCTTGTCCCTGCATCTGCTTCATTTTAGCATCCATCTCGTTACGCTTGTTATCCACTACGATAGCATGGTTCACAAGCGTTTGATAGTTGGGGTATTCATTGGACATCAGTTGGAGTTGGAGACCATAATACAACCCCTTCAGAAAGAGGCGTTGTTTATCAGCATCGTTAGCCACCTCATTTGGAGCATAGCGTAACAGCTGAGCAAACTTGTCCCGGTACTCTGGAACTGTCATAGATCCCTGCTTCAAATTCCAGAACTCCTCCGCCTTCAGCTCTATTAGCCCATCTGGTATGTGGTAAGAACTAAAGTTCTCCTTGAACTCCTACCAAGTGATGGAAGGGGCATTGGGGGACGTCCATACTCAAATGACACTAGTAGAAACAGGCTCATAGCTGGCGCCCCCATTTTATACCATAGGCGGTTCCAGTTATGACGCGCCTGTGGTATAAATAGGGCGGTGTCAGAGATTTTCGGCCGCCTGTGGAAACGTTTATCACAGGCGGTTGACTTAAGCAACCGCCTGTGTTATCTTTATATAAATACCCCTTCTTCCTCCCCGACCAGAACATAGTATCTCGCACCCACCTTCCATTAGGGGCGATTTTGGAGTTCCAGATTTCTCAAAATACATGGGGGGAGGTTTTGATCTTCATTTCTAGGAAGGAGGTTGCTAAAAGAGGTTAGTTTATGTCCCTATTGCCTCAATTTGCTCATTCTAGCTCAATTTGAGCCACTTTTTGGATCTAGGGTTTCACCATGAGTGAGAGAGAAGAATAGCTAGCATTTTGTCTTGATTTCTTGATATGGTTAGATGGGGTTGTTTAATATGGTTGGATAATGTCTCTCAACATGTTTGCTTCTCAATTTAGCTAGTTTTTACAAGATTAAACCATTGGTGTGTTCTTGTATATTTATGTAGAGAGATAATTGTTGATTTTTTTTAATTATATGATAGTTAGGTTTTTTATTGTCACCTTCCACATCATCTATCTATTTATAATGAATGTTGTATTTATGTAGTTATGCTATACTTAGGTTTTCTAATTTATGTCTCTCTCTTTATAAATTTTTCAATTTATTTATCAACATGTATGTATGTTTTATGAGTGAGAGAGAAGAATAGCTAGCTTCTTGTCTTTATTTGTTGATATGGTTAGATGGGGTTGCTTAATATGGTTGGATAATGCCTCTCAACATGTTTGCTTCTCAATTTAGCTAGTTTTTACATGATTAAACCAATGGTGTGTTCTTTGTATATTTATGTAGAGAGACAATTGTGGATTTTTTTAATTATATGGTAGTTAGGTTTTTTATTATCACCTTCCACATCATCTATCTATTTATAATGAATGATGTATTTATATAGTTATGCTATACTTAGATTATTTTTTAATTATGTAACTTAGGTTTTTTTCTTTAATCTCAAGCTTAACCATAAACCCTAGCTAATAAACCCTAGATAAATCCTTTGTAAACCCTTAGATCATATGAATGGTGTTTTACAGGTAGTGATGGAGAGGTCATTTTGGATGTATAATTTATCAAGACTAGATCCATCATACATAACTGAGGTCCAGAGGTTTATAGATGCTCCTCAAAACCATGGTTCAAGAACAGGAACGACACACATACATTGTCCATGCACGGATTGTAGAAATCTTGTTGTATCTGATGACATTCAACAAATCCTTAGTCATCTAGTCCGTCGAGGATTTATGAACGATTACTTGATTTGGACAAAGCATGGAGAGGGCAGCTCTGCGCCTTATACAACTAGAATTGTTGACGGGTTTGAGTTCGTACACGAGACACAACAACCTAATACCGATGGTCTAGCCACTGAACATGTTGTGCCAAATGTTCCTGATCATGGTTTTATTGGAGGAAATGAAGATGGCACCGATACTAACATGGCTGCGGAAGAAGCAGAATTTCTAGAGGCAATGTTGCGTCGTCATGCGGAAGATCCATCAGTGTTCTTCATGAAAGGTTTGGAGGCCCTAATGAAGGCAGCAGAAGAGCCTTTGTATGATGAGTCCAAGGGTTGCACCAAAGAGTTCACGACGCTGCGGTCTGTGCTAAAGTTGTTGGTGTGCAAAGCTAGATATGGTCTTTTTGATGCTGGCTTTGATGTGTTCTTAAGCATTATCGCAGACATGCTTCCTAAGGATAGCAAAGTGCCTGCTAACACATATTATGCAAAGAAGCTAATCAACCCACTCACAATGGGTGTTGAGAAGATCCACGCTTGTAGAAATCATTCTATCCTATATTGAGGCGATGATTATAGGGACTTGGACAGCTGTCCCAAGTGTGGTGCAAGTAGGTACAAGACAAATAAAGACTACATAGAGGAAGAGTGTGTTGCCTCTGTGCCAAAGGGAAAAAAACGAAAGAAGGCCCAACAAAAGACCCAGAAGAGTAGTTCAAAACCCACCGACAAAGAAAAGGAAGAAGTATACTATTATGCGTAGAAAAAGATTACTGCTTTGGTGATGTGGTACCTTCCTGTGATCGATCGATTAGGTGCTTGTTTGCTAACCCAGAGGATGCCCAACTTATGAGCTGGCATGCTTCTGATGAGCACAAAGACGATGGGAAGCTTCGGCACCTAGCCGATGGCCAGCAGTGGAAAGATTTCAATGAAAACCACAAGGACTTTGCTAATGAACCAAGGAATGTTAGGTTCGCACTGAGTACTGATGGAATGAATCCATTTGCTGAGAGGAGCAGCAAGCACAGCACATGGCCAGTGATCCTCACCATCTACAACCTCCCTCCATGGTTGATGCAGAATCGAAAGTACCATTTACTAACCATCCTTATCTCTGGACCTACACAACCTGGAGTTGATATGGATGTTTTTTTGGAGCCCGTAATGCAGGACATGAAGATACTATGGGAAACAGGTGTTCAAATATTCGACGAGTACCGCAAAGAATCATTCACACTGAGAGCAATTATCTTTGTTACGATCAATGACTACCCAGCTCTCTATACATTATCAGGGCAGTTCAAGGGAAAGTTTGGTTGTGTGGTATGCATAGATGACACCGCTTACGTGTCCCTAACTACATCTAAGAAGATAGTGTACATGAGGCACAGGCACTTCATATCAAAAGGACACAGGTACCGGTTGAAAAAGATAGATAAGTACTTTGACAATAATAGTGAACTACAGACTACTGTTCCATCAGGTAACAGTAAAGGCCAAAGAGTTTTCAGCATTGTCAGCAAACTCAAATTTGTTTTTGGGAAGAAGACAAAAGATGGAAAACCAAGAACGAATGTCAAGCCAGCTCCAGGGGCTACATTCAAGAAGAAGTCAATTTTCTTCGAGTATTTGGAATACTGGCCAGAGTTAGACGTCCGCCACGCGATCGATGGTATGCACGTTCAGAAGAACATGTTTGAAAGCGTAATCGGCACCTTGTTGGACATGAAGGGCAAGACAAAGGAAGGATTAAATTCACGCTTGGACATGGTACAGTTAGGCATAAAAAAAGAACTTCACCCTGTTAGGCTAGAAAATGGGAAGTACCACCTCCCGGCAGCAAGCTACAACCTCAACAATGAAGAGAAACATGAGATGTGTGTGTGGTTGAAGAAATTGAAAGTCCCATCTAGATTCTGCTCTAGCATATGGAGTATTGTGTCAATGAAAGACCTTACAATCACGAACTACAACCCACATGATTGTCATGTCATATTGACTACTTTTCTCCCTATTGCCATTAGGGCTATAAACCTAGTGTGGATAAAGGTTGCAGTTACACGGTTGTGCTACTTCTTCAACAGGATCTCACAGAAGGTGATTGAACGTCATGAGTTGGCGTCTCTTAAGGAATTCGCAGTGGAGACAGTTTCACTATTTGAGATGTGTTTCCCCCCAGCATTTTTCGATGTGATGGTTCACCTTGTGGTGCACTTGGTTTCACAAATAGAGGCATTGGGTCCCATGTATTTGCATGAGATGTGGACGTATAAACGTTTCATGTCAATACTAAATGGCTATGTATCAACTTGTGCTCATCCAGAGGCGTCTATGGTAGAGGGGTACTTAACCGAAGAGGCCATTGAGTCCGGAGGTCCATTCTGCAATAGGGTCCTAAAAGACCAAGTTGCAATAGGTTTGCCTCCATCACGACATGAGGGTAGGCTGAATGGAAGAGGTAGGATGGGCAAGAAATCATACGTCCCAAAAGATTACAATTCAGTCCTCAGAGCACGTCACAGCGTCCTGCATCAGCTCTTGATAATGGAGCCTTTGATCAATCTACACATTGAAGAGCTTCAAAAACATAATCATGGGTGTTTACGGTCCTTAAGTACTAAAATTAATATTCAAATAAACATGGAAAATGATCAATATGAAACAAACATCTAGAATTAAGGTTTTATCTGACAGAATTCCACGAGCTTTGGTGTTTATCTATTTCTGCAGGGGGTTATCAGAGAATATGGAGAGAATGCCCACAGGTCATGTTTACAACGAGATAATTACGTGCCGCGCAATTTTCTTCAATCTAGAAGAGTCCAGAAGCCACGGGAACGAACGAGAAGGGAATCGGGCTCGGGGGCAAGGCGCCCGCCCACCCCCGTTGGGCGCGCGCCCTGGCCAGGAGTTGGATCAGGACTCTGCTTCGGGGCTAAACTCCACCGACCTAAAGGATCAATCTAAACCATACAATCAATGTCGGTTTGATCCGACGGCCCAAATTCACTTGAAGGGACTATAAAACCAAGGCCTCTCCCCCTTGGAGGAGAGAGGAGAAGAGAAGAAATCATTATGCAGAGGTAGCCATCAAAGTTAGGGTTTAGAGCTTCTCTCCCACAGAGAATTAGAATTAGCTACTCCCAAATCCTTCAAGTTTAGAGGTTTGATTAGATAGCAATTAGAGAAGTAGAGCACTATGCTCTGGATTCGGATCTTCGGTAATAAAGATTGGTATTATAAATAACTTTCTCTAATTCTTTCTTCTAATTGCATTATGTCTCTAATTATTATGTTATTAGTTTGCTCTAGTTCTATATTTGATATAGTTATGATTGATAATGAGTTTATGTATAAGTTTGCAAAGCGCTTAGCTCTTGACGCGAGGGAGTTAGGTGATAGATCACATGTGAGCGTGGTGCTTAGATGTTATTTATCTGCAAATGTATCCTATTGGCCGGGTTGTGTGGTAGTTCGTGATAGTGACAGCTTCGTTGATTCTTAAATAGTCCACCCTCCGTTGATAGGACAGGCTGAACCGTTATTGTGGAGTAAGTCTTGCAATGCTCTGATTTACTTTAGCAATGTTCCTTATACATGAATGAAGAGTCTTTTATGCTATATATGATCTTGTAGATAACTAGAGTAGATTATGACGTAGTAGTTAGTAGATAACTTAGAATCCATTCTCTAGCTAATCCGACATCACCTACATATATGAGGAGTAGTGTATTTTCTAATCGCTGTGTTATTTATCCCTTGAACTTATAATTCATTATCATTATCTTTATGGTTTACCCCCTACTAAAGTAAGTGACTGTGTGATGAGTTTCTCATTAGTAATCATGTTCTTGCAAGTTTATCTCTAGTCTATGCCTTGATAGGTTTTGCCCTTATTCAAATTTCATCCCTTGAGCAAAATTATAAATGACGATACCTGGAATACTTATCCTGGTGAAATGCTACAGTGAGGTGGTTTATCTGTGCGCTTGCAGATAGAATAGATTATTTTCTAGAGAGCCTTTACATTTATAAATACCTTTGTACACTCTGGCACCATGCTGGGGACGACAACCTAGTATCTAAGTGGTGTTAGCTAGTGTCAACAATGGGCACATAGATGAATGGATAATGAAGGAACATAAGAACCATTTCACCTCATGGCTAAGCGAGCAGGACATTCCAGATGGGGAAACACTCGAGGATCGCACCATCAAGGTCTTAGCATCTGGGCCATCACGCCAAGTCACGACTTGGCAAACCTATGACATTAGTGGCTTCACGTTTTGTACCAAGTCCAAAGACCAAAAGACCATGGCACAAAATAGTGGTGTTCGATGCGACGCCTTAGACTCTGAAATTGGTGAGGAAACAACTTACTTTGGCTTCGTTGAGGACATATGGGAACTAGACTATAGTACATTTCAGATCCCTGTATTTCGGTGTCAATGGGTTGAAGACAAACATGTCACAGTGGACAATGGCTAACCGTGCTGCACAGGTCTTCTATGCTGAGCAGGTCCTCTCTCCTAATGATAAGAAGAAAATTACGGACCATCCAAAGCACATAGTTTTCCCTGGAAAGCAACAAGCCATCGGAGTTGATGGTGTATCTGACTTGGATGAATTTAACCAGTTCAGTGACATGTCTCTCTTTGTAGACGACCATCCAGTAAAGATAAGGAATGTTGAGCGAAGCATTCCACAGAGCTCCTCAAGGAAGAACAATAGCTGCCTAGATTTTATTTGTCATTTGCCATGTAATCTATTTATGATAAAATATGTACCTTATGCTATGTGCCCTTCTCTATTTCTACATGTAAGACCCTATACTTATTTCTACATCTAAGACTTACCATGTCGTAACACTTTGATATTGTATTGGTCTCAAACTTTTACTAAGGGTTACTAGTGCCATTGATGTTCAATCCACCAAGTTTGGGATTTTTCTCATGTGGTTTGTTACTTTATCCTGTTTAATTGAATTTCTGTGCGACGTCACCCACTAATTAGCGCTTGAACTAAGTCTACCCCTGAAATGACTCCAAATGGTGCCAAACTTCTCCACAGGGTCTTATATACCATAGGAAATAAAACTTCCTTGTGGTTGGTGGAAAAACCTAGTGGGATCTAGGTTTAGTCCACCATTTTTCATCTCATTTAGCACAAAGAAAAATGTAATAATAGCTTGCATGACCAGAAAATCCTAAGATCTTGTGTGGGGTTATCATTTGAGTGTAGAAGCCTGCCAAAAAAATTTCAAGACATATGGAGGTAGGCATAACATACATGTTTCGCAAACGTATAAGAGTCATTCCACCAAACTATGCTCAAACATATGGGTTTCTCACATTTATATTGTCAACGATAAATTGCACAAAGGAATATATTTTTCATAGCATTTACACACTACAATAAAGCTGACAAAATTGGATTTACATTTTTCTGGTATTGCTAGAATTATTTATGTATTAAACAAGATATGAGGCACATATTCAATTTAAATCATTTTAAATAAACCTGCATATAAAAGTACCTCAAACATGAAATTTCATATTTTTAACATGTGTCTCTAGTCAAGAGGAACACAACAAATTTTTTTTCACTAATTTAGGACAAATATTTTTGAAGATATGATTTTTTCATTCATTTAAATAATTTATAAAAATATATATAAGGAAAACTTTAAATAAACAAAATACATTTGTACAGGCGGTTGGCATAGCCAACCACAAGTACTAATGCATTAGTACTGGCGGTTGGCTTAGCCAACCGCCTGTACACATGCATTAGTACAGGCGGTTGGCTTAGTCAACCGCCTGTAGAAATGGTTTCTATAGACGGTAGGGTAAGCCAACCGCCTGTACTAATGCCCCAGTATATAACCCTCGAGCTCGCTTTCGAAATTTTTCTAAGTCTGGCGTCCACTTCATTTGAAACCACACCGTCAGGCTGCCTTAATTTTCCACGCCGCCGTAGCCGCCCGCGACGCCGTTGCTCCCGTTGCCGGAGCACTCCGTCATCGACGCTTAGCCGCCCGACGGTGAGCCCCTCCTCGCTCGCTCTCTCTCTCTCTCTGCCTGCGCGCGCGGCGGCGGCGGCAGTCTGCGCGCGGCGGCAGGCAGGACGGCGGCGGCTGCTGGGGCCGGTCCGGGAAAGGGCGGCGGCGGCGGCAGGGAAGGTGTTAGGCGCGCACGTGGTTGCGTGAGCAACGAGGCGAGCGCGTGGCGCGAGGCGGCGTGCGGGCAGCGTGCGCGCAGCGCGCGGCGCAAGGTTAGGGATGGCCCCGACATGTGGGGCCCACCTGCCAGAGAGAGGGAGAGAAGGAGAGAGGAGAGGAGAGGAGAGGGAGTCGCGGGCTGGGCGGGATGGGTAGGGAGAGGTGATTTTCTTTTTTTTTTTACTTTAGTAATTTATTTGTTTAGTGAAATATATGTATGTATTATTTGTAATTATTTGTATAGAAATATATGTATGTATTATTTGTATAGAAATATATGTATGTATTATTTATTATTATTATTTCATATGCGATTATGTTGTATAGAAATATATGTATGTATTATTTATAATTATTATTTCATATGTGATTATGTTAAATACTTGTTATTTCATATGTTAAATACTTATTATATCATATGTGATTATGTTGTATAGAAATATATGTATGTATTATTTGTATACAAATATATGTATCTATTATTTATAATTATTATTTCATATGTGATTATGTTGTGGAAATATATGTATGTATTATTTTTTGTCTATTCTTTTATAAATACTTGTTATTATTTCTCTTTATATATGTATTGGTGTATATACCCCATGATACATAAATTTAATTTTATGCATAAATTACATAGATTTCTGCGATGAGTTCTTCGCACAAGGACGAAGCACTGCAGTCCCAACCCACGGAGCAAGTAGAAGGGTCATCCGACCCTATGGAACAAGCTCGTGAGGTCACGAAACAAGTAGAAACGGGCGAAGCATCAGGTTCGTCCTATGAACAAGAAGCTAGCGACGACATGGAGCCTCTAGAAGTGAGGAAGACTCGTCGTGAATTGGCACGTGACCCCGATTACAATCCAGAAGCCGATGAGGTAAATTAGAGACATTCACAATTTCATGTAATTAAATGATTTCTATTCATAGTTTCTGCATATAAACACGCCCATGATTCACATGTTTATACTCAGGAGGTAATATCTCAGTTTAGAGAGATGATGTCTCAGGAGGAAGTGGCACACGAAGACGCACCGGAACCGACGACCGCAACGACGAGCCCAGAGAGGCCATGTCAGTCTAGGAAAAGGAAGCGGCTAGGTTTGAAATGAGGCGAGAGAGGGTTGAACCAATTTCCAGATGACACATATGCCATCATAGATGTGAGCCCTACCGGACAGCCCCTAGCTCCAGAGGAGGCCCTACCCAAATACAGGAACGCAACTGGTTTGGGTGTGAGGGACTTTCTTGATATCACAGTTAAGAATTGGGCCGGTGTGTCGAATAATCACAAGATCAAAATTTGGGATAAGATTAAGACAAGGTTCCAGTTTTCTAGTAATGTGTCAGAAGATTTAGTGAAGGCATATACAATGAAGCAATGTGCGGTTAGTTTCCGAAATTGGAGGTCGGAGATGAATGTCAAGTATGCAAAGACAGGAAAGGATCCGACATCCAAATACAATATTACTAAAGGGCAGTGGGCTATTTTTCTAGAGCAGAGGAATGACTCTAACTTCTTAGCTCGGAGCGAAGGCAACTCCCAGCTCGCAAAGAGGAACAAGTACCACCCCCATCTAGGCACAGGTGGTTACCGGCACCAAGTTCCTAAATGGAGGCAAGAAGAGGCTACGAAGAAGGCAGTAGGGTTGCCAGTGCTGTCCGAGCAAGTCGGTGAAAGGTCCACGAATTGGATCCGTGCTCGGAAACCAAAGGAAGCCGAGACGGGTGTGTCCTTTGAAGACCCAATGCTTGATGAAGCAATGAAGAACATCTTTGCAGTGGCAGACATGCAGCAGGAAGGCAAGTTTACGCCATGAAGGGAGAGGGACATCCTTAGTGTTAGCCTCGGTAACCCCGGGCATCCTAGCCGTGTTCGAGGCATCTCATCCAAAGAAGGATGGAAGGATGGATTCAGCCCTCAATGGGCAAATGAGTATAAGAAACGTGATCGGTACAAGGAACAAATGGCAAATTATTTTCAGGAAGAGGCTAAGAAAGACTTCCAAGAGATGATGGGGAAGTTGCTAGAAAATCCTCCTCCTGAGTTGATGCAGAAACTAGCGAGTGCCATGTCAAATGTAGCTACCCAAATGAGCACTCAAGCTCCCCAAATGCAGCTAGTCCAAGTGGTGTCGCAACCGTTGGTGACATCAAGTGAAACAATCATTCCAAGCAGTGTCACATCTATGGCAAACAAGGATTAGTATCCAGTTGACGAC
This sequence comes from Sorghum bicolor, assembly GCF_000003195.3. Classification (NCBI taxonomy): domain Eukaryota; kingdom Viridiplantae; phylum Streptophyta; class Magnoliopsida; order Poales; family Poaceae; genus Sorghum; species Sorghum bicolor. Next base: position 18,891,856 of record NC_012878.2, on the reverse strand, counting down.
ATTGTTACTTCTACACCTTGCTCCCTTGTCATAAGATATGGGATTAACAATCATCGTACAAGGGAAGTAGCCATGGGCAAAGCGTTCCCAGGAGGACCTAAATACCATGGTGCTGACATCCCTAAAGACTACTGCAGAGTACAGGTATCAACCGTGGTCCAAGGATATGAGGACGAGATTCTAGACATCCCTGGTCCCGAGGACATTGTGAAACTAGGACAGGCGATAAACAATTTCATCCATTGGCCTCGGAGGGACGTGCAACTAATGGAGCCACCACCACCCTCTCAAGAGATGCCACTAACCCAGGAGTCATCAGCTCATGTCGATCCTCTTCCTAACCCATCGCCTTCACCTCCCCAGTCTCTTCCTGACCCACCAGAATCACCTCTCCATGTTTTCCCTGTCCATCAACCATCTCCTCTCCATGATCTTTCTACCCCACAGTCAACACAATCTCCACCACCATTCAATTCCACCCCTTCCCCACAACTCAAAGATCTAGAACCAATAAGTGAGCCACCAAATGTGCCAAAGAAGAAAGTATTTCCGATACCTAAGTTGATTTCACCATACGAGGCCAAAGAAAAAATCAGCTGGGCAAGTGAGATTTTTGTCAGGCATTGCTTCGAAACGCACAATACAAGAGCATGATATTTCTGAGCTAGCAAAGTCAGAGGTGCCGACGCCTAAGTTCATAACTCCTGTCAATTTCAAGGTGCCAACTGCAGAAGACTACAAGACTACCCCCAAAAAGTACGTGTGGGGAAAGCCTCTACTCAGTTGGACCAAACTTATGAAGAAACCAAGTGATATAAAAAGGTTTCATGACTGGTACATGAGAGCCTCTTCTGCTAGCATCGACACCATAAGCATGCGCATACCACAAAAAGCATTTCTGAGCCAGAGTACTGACCAATGCATGCTAACATTTGATGACATGTGGGCACTGATGAACCACGAGATGTTAGATGTACAGATCGTAACGACATTTGCATTGTAAGTGTTACATAGTTACACACATTGTAGTTGCATCAATTTTCAATATCTGACATGCTTCTGTCTTGCAGAATGTTATATGATCAACAAGATTTGTATTTTGGTTCGGACCTAAATTATTGTGCCGAAGAAAGGAATGCCTATCTCTGCCCAATAGATATAGCCGAAGATCGGCACACATTCCGGATCGGGAATGACAGCACAGAGGTACAGTGTTTGGAAGGTGCAGAACGGGAGGAGAAACTCCGAAAGTTGAAACTTGATTTTGAAGCCAAATACATCTTCTACATTGGACATTCACAAATAAAGTTTCAAGACAGGAAAGCGGTGGTGGCCCCGTACCACTTTGGGTAAGTGTGAGTTAACAAATATCTATCTAAATTATTCCAATGAATAAATGCATCATGGATTTAATTCGAGCAGGAGGCACTGGATATGCTTCATCATTTATCCCAAGGAGGGAAGGGTGTTGGTACTAGACTCCGCAGATTACCCGAAAGAAAGCTATGCTCCATTCATCAAACTGCTAGAGCTGTAAGTCAAGCTATGCATGCATACTTAAGCATAGTGAGAATTTGACAATAACATGGTGATTCTATTTGAGATCATAGGGCATACAGGTTCTATAAGATAAATCATGGAAAGTGCGAGTCCAAGAGACTAGGGCAACCATTGGAGGTTATACATAACTGGTCGATACGTATAAAAATTTACTATTATGAATACAAGTCATACACATACGACCACAGTTGCAACTATAATTAAATAAATACTCTCCTGTTATATAGTGCATGAAGCAACCACCGTTATTTGTCCTCTGTGGCTACTACGTGTACGAGAACATGAGAGAAAACGGACGATATGCAAGGAACCCTGACAAGGTAATATAAGTAATAGTCTATTAAAGTTGGAAGTCATAAAATATATAATGTTTATAAACTTTCTTTGCAGGTATATAAGCAAGGGACGGCGGAGCGCATGGACGAACGTGCTTTAGACAACATAGTTGAGGACATCTACTCGTTCATCATGAAGCATGTCATTCCACGTGAAGGCAAATATCATGATGACGAAAGCCAATTATCCAGGCCATAGTTCCGAGTGCTAACAGAGATTAGTAAGCTCAAACTTACTAAAGAGGGTTATTAGAGGATAGAAACAAACTTTGATGTATATATATATGATGTGTGATGATGGATATACTCTTGTAATTAACTTTATGTCTTTGAGCACCAAACTTTGATGTGTACAAATGTATTAATGAGATGAAGTATTTAAATTACATGTTGCTATGTTAGAAGACCAACCAATATCAATATATTTAAATAATAACAATAAAATAATAAATAAATACATAAATAATACATATTTTAATAGGTTTACACGGGCGGCTCTCTTAGGGAACCGCCTGTGTAAATGAACATTTACACAGACGGTTGCCTAAGAGAGCCGCCTGTGTAAATGGTTTCTACTGGCGGCTCTCAAGCAACCGCCTGTGGAAATGGACGATTTATACTGGCCTCCAGCGCAGGCGGATCTAGAAAACGCCTGTAGAAATATGTTACCAACCGCCTGTGTAGTGTGCCCATGTACTAGTGTGACTCCCACCATGTCTGAGCTTCTCCCTGAAGTTGTCCAGATGCGAACAAAACCTTCTGCCTATCATCACACTATGCTATGTTAAGTTGCTTCTCCACTGCATGAAGCCAGTCATCTGCCTCTAATGGAGCAGCGGCATATGTGAAAACAGGGGGATGACCTTTCAAGGATTCACCCCGCTTATCACACGGTGGTGCCCCTCCGATTGGATGATTTTGTTGATTGTTCACCAGAGCTTCCATGAGTTGCGTCTGGACTGCCAGTAGCTGTTCGATGGTGGCAGGTGTGTTGAGTGGAGCACCCCTTCCACGTCCTCTACCCCTTGGTGGCATCTGTCATCCAACATAACATGCAGAACATTAGAATTTCCCAAATTATAGATATTCATGATAAGTTCCAATGTCAGCAGTTCAGTAAAACAATTATAACTCGAGGTATAAACTTTCAACAGAGGTGAAACTTTGATGGTTGGAAAGCTTAAGAAGTTGCCTACAACTTTCATTTAGAGCACAAATTCAGAATTAGACGTTAGATTAAACAAAAAACTGTCTCCAATCGAAACTGTTCCAGAACTCAAGCTGCACAAGCACTTCCACTTTCAACATTCATATTTCTCGGGCCAGATCAGATAAAAAGGTGATTCCAGCGGCATTAGAATTTTCATAATGTTTCGTCGAACCTCTTTTTCTGGGTAAACTTATTAAGACAGATTGGTTTAGAGAAACAAAACAGGAAAGACAGATATACCAAGCCAACTATTTATTCAATAACCCTTAATCCTAAATAACCTAACTATGGAACTTGTAGACATGCCTACAAAGTCCCAGCACTCATTACAAAAATCCAACTCACCCATAAACACAATAACAAAGCGACTAAGCATACCAAAGTGCACACCACACTAAACTTGACTCGACTCACTTGCGCTTCTAGCGGCATATTACATAGGGACTTCCAATACTAAGGGTGTGCTTCATAAACGAGTTTCTCATAGATCTTGGGTTGTCCTTCCCTCTCATGATGGTTTTCAATTATCTTGTAGCACCTCTTGAGAGCCTTCCCTTGTGCTATCACCATGTCTTGTAATTTTAGATGCTTTTCCACCATCTCATGAGCAAAGTACACCATCACTCGGGAGACTGGGTCTAAATCTGCTGGTTCCAACATTCCCCATCCTTGTTCAGGGTCTAGGCGGGGTAGGTAATGATATATATCCCACCGCATGTCACCGAAATGAGGCTCACGGAGGAACAAACATGCTGTGAAAGCTGCTTCATCCATGCTCTCCTCCATGGTAGCTCTATGTCCATCGTGACAGTAACCCCTGTCTTTAAGGTATGCATCTTTCTCCACATCCTTGGGAAAGATACGCACTTTGGACTTCTAGTTAGTGTCCCCCAGGGGGTGCGTATACTCGGTGTAGGAATACTCCACGGTCGCATCCCAGTCAGAGAAGTAGGCCTCCAATATCCCCACTAGCCGGTGATGTGATGGAGTGTTGCACGAAGGCTTGTGGTACACCTTTCTAGTCCATCCCATGGGAGGGGGATCATCATCCTCAGCAGGTTCGTCTTGTGGCGGTGATGGGCGTTGACCTCCTCCTATGGCGGCACCTTCTTCTTCTTCATCATCAGAAATTAGGATGACCTCTTGGGGTTCCTCTTCCGGTTTGGACTCCACTTGCAATAGCTCTAGTTCAGATGCTTGTTATGGGGGTGGTGGAGTCTCCTCATGTTCTGGCGAACTCTCCACTTGTGACTCCATAGGCTCGTGTTGGTAACGAGGTGGGTAGTATCCTCCAGTTGAGATATGAGCAGTCTTGTTGGCACGAACCATCTATAGATTCAGACCATAGAGAAGTTAAAGAAGCAATAATTTCATAATAGAGTGAGATGACAGAAGCATAAAAAATTAGCAAATGACAAGGGTAAGATAGTAAGCATGAAAGTAGTGAAGAAAAGGCAACTAAAATGACCATTTCTATCTAGGCTTGCGTCCTACAGTCAACATGGCTCTGATACCAATTTGTCACACCCAAATTTAAGGACAAAATTGAATGCAATATCTTATAGTGTCCAGAGATCAATCACACATATTCTGACAAATTATAGGAAGTATCATCACAAGTGTTTATTACATAACGGTAAAATCTCAGAGTCTTTACACAAATATAGCGGAAATAAAAGATAACTCTCGCATAGAAGCTCCGTCACACAGGCACGTCAACTGGTTGACCACAAGTCCAGAAATCCTCGGGGAAGTAGTGGTAGTAGTCATCACCCATGCCATCTGATACCCATCCGGGATTTTTATCCAAATAGAGAAAATAAACAAGAATAAGTACATCTCGTACTTAACAAGTGTAACATGGGGTTCATGAGGCTCAAAGGCTAGACACGGGTTAACTGCATGTAGCTTTTAGATGTCACAATTTTAGCATATGTATAGCATCAAGTTGTCAAGCCCCAAAATAAACTCATGATCAAGTAAAGTCAATAAAGAATATCATAAACAACATATTTAATAATAATAAACTGAATAACTTGCCATTAGTGACTATTTATTCTATATTGGTCCAAGGCCGCTCGTGACCTTGAGCACAGCTAATATATCAGTTTTACACTCTACAGAGGTTATACACTTTCACTGTGAGTCGCGATTTACACTTTCACCTGAGGTGATCAGCCTCTTAGCCCCCTACCAAGGAAGACTGACAGGGTTCACCATGAAGCCTTTCAATGGTTCGTCTAACAAGTTAGGGCCGCTTGGTTTCGTTAGTAAGTCCGTGTGATCCACCCGCAGGAATCCACGGTCTGCTATCCCCCAATTGCGCCACACGGGTAACCACTAACAAGCTAGAAAAGGTCCGCATACTGAGCTAAAGCTAGAGCCATGTAGCCCCCACAGTTGTACTGTATGTCCCGGATGGTCATATACAGATAAGTCCTTATGGAGAGAAACTAGAGCACCATAAGATAGCCCAATGCTGTAGCCCTCTTTACCAATTTTGCTAAAAAGTCATTTTTTAATGTTTATTGCATATTCCATTAATCAAATTACAAGATCATGGTTTAGTGGAGCACTAGCATAAGCTACCCAATGCAAAACCATAGGTGACAAGGTATAAGATCAATTCTAGGAAATCCTTAACAAGAAGGAACATGCAATATGAATTGTGTGATTAAAGTTTTTAGGAAACAAGGATGATCCCATGCTATAATTGCCTTGATCGAAATGGTCCTGCTGATCTTGCTCGTAGAAGTACTTTTGGTCACCCGCGAACTGCTCACCGTCTAAACGCAATCATCACATCAACAACAATCATCCAATGGCAATCATACAAGGCAAACAAATCTATAATTAGAACAGTACACCAACAGTAATAAATAAGGACAAAAAGTTTATAAAACAAATCTACATCACACTACGATCATAGAGACATAAAGTTCACAAAAATCTAAGCTAGAACGAAGAAGTTATGGCTTAAACAAGATTTCCTATAATAAAATAATAGATTAAATCTAAGCTCAGATTTAGAAAGTGGAAAACATGTATAACAGTGCCACTAAACTATAGATTACGCAAAAATGAATCTAACGCGATCAAAACGGAGTTCAAATGGAGATTTTATGAGCAAACCAAGATCAATGGCAAATCTATAATTTTGAGAAAGCGTATTTGGAATCTGACTAAATGAGAAACGTATTCTGAAACTACGCTAAGGACCGCGGGTTGGAACTTTAAAATCTGGAAGGGCTCTTTTGCAAAAGACACGGCCAAAGGGGTATCCATCGTTTGGGGCCGTTGGATCGTGAGTGTAGGGTCACGATTAGATCTGGGTGGGGAGGGAAGAGTAACCGGCCGGAGTTGGGGCCGAGCCCGGCGGCTCCATGGCCGGTGATGGTCGGAGTTGGCCAAGCTAGAGATTTAGGGCAAGAGAGACCAAACTAAAGACACTGGAGCGTAGAGGAGCTCGATGCGGCCTTACCTAGGGCAGAGATTGGGACTGAGAGCGACCGGCTAGAGCTCACGATGGTGGAAGGCGGGCGACGGTTCCTACAAGAGGTTCAGCGAGGATTAGCTGTGCACAGAGAGCACAAAAACGTGAACAAAAAGTCTCAGCGACTTCTCAAGAAAGAAACGAGGCTCGACAAGTAGCTCACGGTGGCCAGGATGCGACGCAGCGGCGGCTTGAACTCGGCGTGGATCTCGGTGGCGATTCGTGGCTAGACTAAATAACGGCTTGCGCTAGGATTGGGATAGGTGGACTCAGCGGGATCGGAGTCGCTATTTAAAGGGCTCACGCCGTGCGGAGCAAGCAACTCGCGAGGAACACGTGCGGCCGGTGTGAATCGGGCTCGAGTCCTACTCGGTTATGAGGTAGGAGAAGGCTCCGACAGCCGGGCTTCACCAGTCGGTGTCCAAGGGGCGCGGGCCAGCTTGCCAGCGACTGCAGCGGAGGGAAGAAGGGCGCTGGGCCTGGTGGTTTCCTGGGCCGCCAAGGCAGAAAGAAGAGGGGGGGAAGAGGATTGGGCTGGCCTGTTGCGGGAAATGAGAAGGGGGAGGAACAGGCCGCAGGGGGTACTGGGCCGAAACCCGAGAGTGAGTGTGGAAGGGAAAACAATTGCTTTTCCTTTTTATTTTCACCCTTTTGCTCAAGCAATTTAAAAGGAATTTTGAAATCCATTCAGAAATTGAAAGCCACCACTCAATAAAAACATATGCAGCAGCATGGATGCTCAAACATGTATCTAGACCTTATAGTAAATTTTAATTTAATAAAAGATTATTATTTACTACACTTTAGTGCCCATAAAAGAATTAAATAAATTAATTTACCCTATTTAGAAAGATGAAATTTTCAGGGTGTTACAGCTCAATATTTACAATTTATATTAATACGGATTGTAATTAATTAACTTAATATTTTTTTTGTTCGGTTTTAATGAACACGAAAATAGATGTGAACAGAAACATTTAGCAGTGGCTAACAATCGCAGTGCCTACAAGTATACAAGTACAGTGCAAGAAAACTTGTATATTGTACATCCTGTTGGCCCATATAGAGTAACTCCAATCTTATTCACACTTAAATGAAAATTCAAAAACTTACAAATAGGATACAAAACATATAATAGTTGTAACTTTGAATTATCTTTGAATCACTAATTTAGCCTTGATGTTATATTAGAAGACAATATCAATAGTAGCATCAGATTTGCCAAGTGTACTGTGCAGCAGTGTCAACTACCACAAGTAAAGCTAAGAAACCATGAGCTGGTTTGCCCTCTTTAATGTATGCAGCTACTATACTTACTGACTGTCGGGACTTCAGTCAACCAACTTGGCCATCTATAATCATAAATAAAAATTCCTATCTACAATTAAATTCATAACAGTTCACAGTTTACACAAGTTAAAATTTAAGTTCATTGAAAAAGACACTCACAGGCCACAAATAGCCTGTAACCAAAAAATAGTGCTGGTGGGTTGTGCCTTAAGTTGGGTGAGAGTGATCAGCAGAAAGAATTCTTGTTTAAGCCAGATAGCCCGAGAGCGTGATAGCTTTTGAAACAAGATGGTAGAGAGACAAATTACAAGAAACTGATTCCAAGATGTGTTAGCATAAATCAAAACAAAATTTTTTTTCTATGAGAAACAAGGACAAAAAAGAGGTATTTCTAACACAAAACACAATCAACAGATTCCAAGATGTGCTAGGACAAATTAGAAGAGACAATTTTTTTTATGAAAGGACAGAGAACAATAAGAGGTGTATGTTAACACAAAATATACTTACATATTTAAAAATGTGTTAGCACAAATCACAAAAGACAATATTTTTTATAAAAGAACAAAGAAAAATAAGAGGTCTATGGTAACACAAAACATAATTAATATATTTTAAAATATGTTAGCACAAATCACAAGAGACAAATTTTTCTATGAAACATAGACAAAAAAAATATTTCGTGTTGACACAAATGACAACTAACAAAGTTCAAGATGTATTACTAGAAATTAAATGGACAAGGACATAACGTGGGTGGTGACAAATAAAAATTACAGCTACCCAAGGATAATTGTATCAGTGATGCTTAAAAAACTAATATTTCACATCTAACTCCCAGGTTAAAACTTCCTGATGCAAGGTAGGCACCAAGTGCCACAACAAAGTTAGTGACATTCATGACCACCATCAAACACAACTATTAGGGTTCCGACCTAATCATCCACTAGAAAATATAACCAAGACACATTCCACTGCTTAGCAGAAATAACATCGAGCGACTCACTTTCATTGAGATGGAACAACTCCTGGATAGGGACGCTGTCCGCTGAAGTCTGCCCACCATGGCTGGAGGACATCTCTGACATCTCATCAAACTAGTGAATGGCCTCACATATTTACACAGAAAAGACATATCACAAAAAAATGCAAAATCACTGGGCACTAAGATCATCTTGTAGAAAAAACAAATTAAAACAAGGCAAATGGTTCAACACCAACATATTGCATATTATCAAAACTACAATTGCGCTGCTACATACTTGAAATTTACATAATTGCTAATCGCAAATATGTAGTTGGATCCTTTATTTGTTCGGTTTTCATAAACACAAAAGATTAATAGGATTAAAAGCAAAGCAACTACACATGAGAAGTAGGATTTCATGAATAATTCTCATCATGTGTCATGAAATAAAATAGTCTCGTATGTATGATAAACATGACACAAAGGGATACTACAAAAAAACATGGCCTGCATCTAGGCTCACAATTCGAACGAATAGTGTGGCTTGCATCCAAGTTCACAAACACACTAACACATGTAGGCTCACAACCACACTAAAATGAGATGTTGACATAATAAAATAACATGCATGAGGAGGGCTCATCCACAAGGATCTATGCACAAAGAAAAGAAAGTTAACTGGCAGCAAGGCTTCCAAGTGAAAAGGTGGTGAATAATACTTACTGATGTACTGCTTGGATTCTTTGCAGACCTAGCCGTCTGTATAAACTTCTGATATGCTGATACTTCAATACCTATAGAAACCGATAAATGCGTAAGAAACAACAGTCAGGGATTATGTAGGGAACTGAAAAAGAATTCAGTGTCAATAATTCAGTCACGACCAACATGAAAAAAGATATCTCTGTCAGTCATGGACAGAGGGGAAAACCGATGAGACATAATCGTTCATCTAGGTAGACCTTTGCAAACTTGTCATGCTAGTATTGCAAATTAATGAAAAATAGATTTAGGACCTGTTGAGTTTTTGGAAATCCATATGGTGTCAAAACTCAAAAAAGCACAAGTTTGTTTTCACCAAACAAAAAATGTAACAATTCATTTTTGTGATGCAACTCAAAAATAGAGTATCTATCATGAAAAACCTGGCAGACGCCTCACATTTCTACTCTCTATGATCCCTGGGCTCCACCACAACACTTGATAAATTCTAGATAAACTAACCAATCAGCACAATCAGTTCTTTAGCGGAGAACTACTCTAGTCTGACCATTGTTCAGTTCAAGAAAAACAGTGAATTAACTAAGATCTTTTGAACCAACAAAGCAATCAGCACATGAGAAGAAGACCGTGACTACATCAAAAATATGGAATAAATTGATTCGAAGAAATAGTATTTATTGCTTGATTGAAACACTATCCTTATGAAAGTGATGCCACAAGATGAAACAAAAGTAAGCTGTTGCACTGAACTGCCAGAAAAGAGAACACTAAAATGAACCCGTTAAGCTGCTACAAACCAGTGACCATTTATCTGCTACTGCTATCCATCGGCCATGCATCTATGCAACTTAAGCTAGAAAGATTTAAACTAACCGTAGGAGACTATTAGTCATGGAATAAACAAATACTAAAAAGATGTGTGCAATGATTGCTCAAAAGGATCACTGTACGATAAAAGGACATTGCACAAAAAATCTGTTCACATTTGCCTAGAGCTCTGAATAGGTCTGCATTGCAAACCTGAATATTAAACTAAGCTGGTGTTTCTATATATTTGAGCTGAGACCAGGAGGCTCAAGTTAAGACTAAACAAAAATTATGTTGTATGGAAACAGAAGTAGCTCTACAACTTGTCTCTAAGAACTACTATTTCAGATCTAATTATATTACTAGACTAATCTCCACCCATCATACTTCCAGTAATTGTAGAAGACTCAGCAAGAGGATCTCATACTCTCTACTCAGCATTCCTAATCTTTAGAGCTTATCGTTACCCTAGATATGCAAATGAGACTAGAGTTGCAAGAGATGCCTCCACGAACTAGCCAAATCCACATTGATTTAAGACAAGACATTGAAAATAAAAACTGACCTGCAGCTATCCATTCGCCAATGGGTCAAGCATTAAAACAGAGACTAATAGAAGGAACAAACAACAAAAAAGTCATTGCAAACCTGAAAGTGACATTTTTGTATCTTGAAAGTGACATTGCACGAGAAATGAAACCACATTCATCTCAGTCAGCTACTGCTCCGAATTTTCTAAAACTCAGTGAAGCATAATAAATTGAGTTGCAAAGAAATTAACCAAAGCTATAGACTAAGGATCAATATGGAAATATTGTATGAAAATGACATGGCTCACAAACTGAATACACATTGACTTGTTAGGAGTGACAATGCAAAACCTATAAGCTAGATCGAGGTATTGTCTCTGCAATACAGAAATGCCACTGCTACTACTGCCAAATTACAGCTAGTTCCACTCACTAAATCAAGCAATCAGGCTTCATTGATTTAGACTAAAGGCAACTTACAGCTGCTGCACGAGTTTACTAAAACTTAGTAACTGAAATATGATGGAGCTGAGTTACTGAAACTAAAACTAGGATACGAAAAAAAATGAAGACTGCCTTTGTGGAATTAAAGATAAAATACTAACTAAGAATCAACTAATAACAATCCTGAACCTAAAATTAAAGTCTAGGAACTAGAAACCTAGAATTATAAAACAAAAAAAACTAACAATCCTGAACCTGAAACCAAAATTAAAAAAAAATAATGAAGGAGGTATGGGCACAACCACACTAACATGAGACTCAAATATTGAACTAAGAACCAAGATTCTATGTGATTGAACCTGAACTTGAACTACAGCATAGAGACCTGAACTTCGGCTACACGAAGAAACTAAAATTTAATTCACTGAAACTCTAATGTGGGTTACAAAACAAAACTGAACCTCCACAGCAAGACTGAAACTGAAACATGTCTGGAAATTCAGGCGCCTAGGGAGGACGTTTTGCAGTGCTAGACTGCTAGTGCTATTGGAACAGTGCAGACCTAGTAGAAGGGCACTACAAATTGTTTCATCTCAAACAAAGGAAACGAAAAAGGGAGGAATGGCACTGGCATTATAGAAATAAAACTTTCCAGAAGTCATGTAGAAAGTAGTACTCAGTAATCAAACTTAGCTTTTTATGGCCCCCAAATCAATCTAACTGTTTTCAACTTATATGGATCAGGAGGAAATGCGAGGAGGCAAGCACACACAGAACAGAGACAACCATGAACAAAACATCTAGAATGCCAATATCAACATTACTTGCTACAAATCATTGGATGCCCGAGGCTGGTTCCTCTGCCTCCTTCGTTCCCTCCCTCTGAGGAAAAGTTACTGCCACGCACAAAACAGAGGAAAAAGATGCTCAACAGACTTATATGCATAGACATAATTTTCACAGTACAGCCCTCTTATCCACCCAGTAGAGTAAGTGCAGATGACAACGAGCTATACCCTAGACACCGAGCAGCTTCCAGAACAACTCGTGGACTCCAACGCCTCTAGCCAAGCACCATCCATACAAGCATTTCAACCCATACCACTACATAATAGCAAACAAGTCTTCGTTCTCGGCAAAAGCAAGCGTCATAGAAGCTCTTGTCTCTGAAGTAGCATACCTACTGCAAAAAATGAACTCATCACCAAAGGAACAATAAACTGACAGCAAAAGCTCACAGCAAATTGAGCGAGTCACTTTCTCATCAAGCAGGACCTCGATTCTGCAAAGCCACAAAACAATGACAGAGGCGAGAGCCACAACAAATGAGACCAGGGTTGAACTAGTACCTGCAGAGGCGGCATGCAGAGACAGGGACACACAGAGTGGCGAGGTCACTGGTGAAATCGCTGGGAACGAACACCTCTCTCCTCTCGCAGGTAAGAAGACGATGGGGGCTAATCAGACGGTGGTGGGACTGGGTTTGACCTCAACCTCCCTCAAATCTACTCAAGGGAGCAAGCGGAGAACTCACGTACCTCCAGAGCACTAGCAATGGCAGACGAGAACGAGCGAGGTCGACCAGACGGGGAGGTGCGGAGCGGCGAGGTTGCTGTTGGTAGAATGGCGCGACACCGAGACAATCGCCGGGGTGACACCTTTCCCCTCTCGCAGGAGGAAGACGACGGGGGAAATGGATGAGCTAGAAACAGATGGACACGACTCCCCATTTCAAACAGTAACACTTGAGTGGGCCCTGCACGTCAGCATGACAATGCAACCAGCACATATCGGAGCAAATCAAACGCTACCTTCTTCATCCAGCGGCTATAAAATTTGTGTGCCAACAACAAACAAGACACACATGTGTCATATAGCATTTATGTAAATATAAGGGTCGTGAACATATTATAATTAATAAGAAACCAGGTATTAATGGGTGATGATGATAAGGACCTCGACACTGAAATGAAAACTTGGCTTGAGGCATTCTCCACCGACCTCACCAAGCACATGGACAAGGTGCACGAGTGCCTCGTCAATATCAATAACTACCTGATTTCCATGTAGCATAATGACTATTCAACCACCAAGAAGGACGCTGACATTGTAGCTTTAGCAAAGGTGAAGCCTGACCATGATGACATAACCAAGGCCCTCGAGGACAACACCTAATGTGCTATGGTGCGACAAGATGCACATTCCTCAAGGATAAGATGGAGAGCTCCAAGTTTTTGTTAATTTTGAAGATCGGGGAGCATGTGAGATGAACAATATATTCAGTACTAGAGGTGTTACGAAAGACTCCTGTTGATATGGACCTGCACCTTTTCCTTGGTCGATGGGAGGTTGTACGTGTGCTGAGAAGCTGGATGCACAGCACAGCGGCGGGGCGCCGTGATGCGAAGGGAAAAAGAAGAACAAAGGCAGCGGCTAGGGCAACTCCCGGCTCCGAAAGAAAGCCAAATAATTAGATTACTCCTCCTTAATTCTGTCCACAGGAATTACAACTCCTATATCTGGCTAATTGCTCTCTAATTATGGAAATAAACAATTAAAGATAAATATGGGCTTTTAGCCCGTAGCTCCTGCGCCTAAACCTCCTGGCCGATGGTGGCTTTAGCCACTAATGGGCTGGCGCCCTCGATACTGGACGCCAGTCATAACATCTCTCCCCGCGTCGACAAATAGCTCGTCCTCGACCTGAACATCAGGGTAGAGGGCTTTAGTGTTGTCAAGAGCTTCCCATGTCACTATAGCCGACAATGGCTGTGGCGCAGCTGAGCGCACACGACCTTCTCCAGGGCAGGGAGCCGGAGCCCCTCATAGATGGGTGGCACCACCACTGTCATCGCAGGATGATCACCGTGACACTGCTTGAGCAGCCCGACATGGAAGACAACAAGGAAGCGTGCAGTCTCGGGCAGCTATAGACGATAGGCCACCTGCCCAATGCATTCCACCACGCCGAACGGGCCGGCATAGCGAGGACGAAGCTTGCCCTTGGCCGATGTTGTGAGCGTGTGGGTGGGGCGGTGAAGAAGTCGGAGCAGCACCTAATCGCCCATAGTGAAGTCCACAACCTAGTGGTGCTCGTCATAATGCTCCTTGGTGCGTTGATGTGCCTAGAGGAGGCGCTGCTGGACCTCGACCAGGAACACATCGTGGTCTCGGAGCATGGCGTCAGCGTCCTCCGTCTCAGCCGCTCCCTCCTGGTGGGGCAAAAGGGGAGGCGGTGGTTGGTCGTAGACAATCTCGAATGGAGTCGCCCAAAGCGATCAGTGGAACGACATGTTGTAGCAGTACTCCGCCCATGGTACCCAGTCAACCCATGAACGCGGCCGGTCACCAGTCGCATAACACAAGTACATGGCGATCACCTTGTTGACGACCTCGGACTGGCCATCCGTCTGAGGGTGAAAGGCCGTGCTGAGCCATTGCTTCACACCTGCAAGGTGAAACAAGTCCCTTCACAAGTGACTGGTGAAGATCGGATCACGGTCGCTGACGATGGAGGTGGGGAAGCCGTGTAGGAGTGGCTAAGGGCGATGAAGTGAGCGTACTTGGAGAAGCGATCCACCACCGTTAAGATCACTGACTTGCCATGGACCCTAGGGAGGGCATCAATGAAATCAATGGAGATGTCGTCCCACACTTGGGAAGGCACATCCAAGGGCTGCAGGAGACCGGCCGACTGTGTCATGTTTGTTTTGTTGTTCTGGCACACACCACACGAGCCGATGTAGTCTTGCACAATCTTGCGGTCATCGGGGATGTAGAAGTCATTGCGCAGCTGCACGAGGGTCTTCTAGACGCCCTC
Organism: Sorghum bicolor; assembly: GCF_000003195.3. Lineage (NCBI taxonomy): Eukaryota > Viridiplantae > Streptophyta > Magnoliopsida > Poales > Poaceae > Sorghum > Sorghum bicolor. The sequence goes on along the minus strand of NC_012878.2, from coordinate 18,876,677 downwards.
ATGCCCATGGTGTGCACCAGGGTCACCATCTGATGGTGCAAGTCCTACAGGTTTGGAACATCGACGCAATTGCCACGAAGGAGGAAGCCGTCCATGGTGGTCCAGGGTGCCTCCAGCGTCCCTACGGTTACTTGCTGCTGGAGGCCGTGTGCCACCAGGGTCCTCCTGGGTGGCTGCCCAAATGACGTCGTTGAGGGCAAAGGATGGCCTGCACAAGGTGAATGCTACACTGTGTCCTAGTTGCGGTGGGACAGCGCATCCACCACCGAGTTGAGTCGGCTAGGGTTATATTCCACCGTGAACTCAAAACCGAGCAGCTTGCGAACCCACTGATGTGGAACAGTGGAAAGCCACTGGTCAAGCAGGAACTTCAAGCTATAGTGGTCAGTGACGATGAGGAAGCGGTGTCCCCATATGTGTGGCTACTAGTGCCGGACCGCCTACACCAGCCTGATGAGCTCACGCTTGTAGGCCACGAGCTTGACACGGCGTTCAACAAATTGTCTGCTGAAGAACGCTAGGGCGCCTGACCCCTAGTGGATGATGGTGTCGAAGCCTGCGTCTGAAGCATCACAATTGACAAGGAACCTGCTAGTGAAATTTGACATCTGCAAAATAGGGGTTGATGACAAGGTCCTATTGAGGGCGTCGAAGGCCTCCACTGCCTTTTTCGTCCAGCCGAACACGTCCTTGTGCAAGATACGAGTGAGTGGTGCTGTGATGGAGCCAAAGTCATGGATGAACTTGCGGTAGTAGCCCACAAGCCCAAGGAAACCATGACACTCTGGGGTGAATGCGGTGTCAGCCATGAGGCGATCACAGCCACCTTGTCATTGTCCATAGCGATGCCATCGGCGGAGATGACGTGCCCATGGTAATCAACGAAGAGAGCCCCAAAGGACCACTTGGACCTCTTGAGGTAGAGGTCGTCAGCCCTCAAGACAGAGAAGATGAGGCCGACATGCTAGAGGTGCTCAGACCATGAGGAGCTGTAGATCAAGATGTCATCAAAGAAGACTAGCACGAACCTACGAACAAATGGCCAAAGGATGTCGTTCATTAGGGCTTGGAAAGTTGCTAGGGCGTTGGACAACCCAAACAGCACCACCAAGAACTCGAAGTGGCCGTGGTGGGTGCGGAAAGTGGTCTTCTCGATATCCGCCGGGTGCATGAGCACTTGGTGGTAGCCCGAGTGGAGGTTGAGCTTGGTGAAGAACTGTGCCCCGTAGAGCTCATCGAGGCGCTCATCGACCACCGGGATTAGGAACTTGGCCTTAGATGTCCTATCATTGAGTGCGGTAGTCGATGTAGGAGCACCACGACCTGTTCGACTTCTTGACGAGCAGCTCAGGGGCGGAGAATGGTGACGTGCTCGGCCGAATAATGCCCTACTCTAACATGGCGACACATTGCAGCACTAGCTTGTCCTTCTATAGCTATGGGTATCGATAGGGCTACACTTCCACTAGGGCAGTCCCCAGAAAGAGGTAGATGAGATGATCATAGTCACATGTTGATATTAGGTACGCACACGAAAGAATCAAAGAGAAATAATCTACAAGCGCACGGATATCGGTGAGCACTTCACCCGGGAGATAAGTCCATAGTATCATATTTATTTTTTTACCACTAGGAGAAAGCGTGCAAAAGACTAACCTTTTATCCTACCTACTACCCATGGGTTGCAAGACAAGATAGTGAGAATTAAGCGATATAGAGAGAACTATTTCTTTAGTCTTCTTCTAACCTATGGTAAGTGTGTAGATATGGTTCTAAAGGGAGTAACTAGAGAAAAGAGAAACCTCAGAGAGTGCTCAATCCTAGTACCATATACCCAACCTTACCTCATGAAGGAATGTTGATTACAGATACCCAAGAGTATTGTCACGTCCCCCAAAAGGCTACCACAAATTCGGCCAAGCAAGGAGTATCTACGAGTATTCCTAGCCCAAGCACCAGACTTACACTATGGATAATTACTCTATTCCCTACATGAAGCGAATAAAGTAAACTCATAAGCCAAAGAACAATAAGAACAATGACTCACTAGTATCAGAAGTTGAATTGCCGAAAGATTCTAGAACCAAGCCTCGGGTTAGGAGACTTGACCCTGAAGATACGAAGAAGGCAGCGATAGGCTGGGCTTCCTCAACTCCTATCTTCACCCTATACTCTCCCAATCTCTCTTATTGCTATCACCCTGAAGAGATAGACCCATTCAAGGGACCCCTCTCTGTATAACTCTCTTTAGAAAATATGAATTAGGGTTTGAGAGTTTCATCTCAATGAGGGTAGGGTCTTTATTTATAAACCCCTAGGAATCACAACAGCCCTTGGATCAAAACGACTTAAACATACGCTTAAGATTAATCCTCAAAGTTGGTGGAGGCAGGATCCGTGAGGTTCGCTCCGATTGGTTGAGAGGCTCGGGCAGCCGCCCCTATCAGCGTGTGGCCCCCGCACCTGCCCTATGATCGATGGGTCCCACCTTTGAGGTGGTGGCTCCTGGAGTCTTCTAGAGTTATCCTAAGTTGACGTTCTGGTCTTCTCTCTATGTAAATCTAATATGTGGACCTTCTTTTTTTATTATTGCGGTAACCCCCTATAGAAATAGACATTCACCAAAACTCGTGGAATTCTGTTAGTGATAACCCAATTTGTACTGAGTACTTACAAATTGGTCCTTTTTCATGTTAAGTTGATGGTTAAAATTAGGAGTTAACTACCGTCAACAAACTCCCCCACACTTATCTTTTACTCATCATCGAGGAAAAAGGATAGATAGACTATTTTCATCATAACCTCAAACCAAGACAGCACCAGATTTATTCCAAGTCATACCTGTACTGTGGGATTCAATGTGTCTACCATAAAACTTTGGGAAGTTGAGGATGGAACAATACAAAATAGAGTTCTGTTTTCCTTTAGCCTTGTCACTTGGAGTTTTATAATATATTTATTTTTTGCAAAGAAAAACTTAGCTTACCCTTCTTCATCATGTAGCATACTCGAATCACTCATTATATGTGGTATTTGTGGAACTCACCAAAATAGATAGATACATCCTACTCTATATAGGCTTATGGAGTTAAAGGTAATTCAAGGAAACAACATACTTACCTTGCATATCTTGCTAAGTCAAAACATAGATCCATGGAGGGGAATAGCATACTCTTAGATCAAGAAGTGCATGTGTGTGGAATATATAGTGGCCAATCTAGTTCTACATTGCTCTTTTGAAAATGTCTTTCTTTCTTTAAAGCACTAATGGTCTTTGCACAGGATGGTATGGGCTATCTTTTATTCTTCTTTCTTTCTAGGACACTTGTTCTTTTTGTCTTCTTTCTTTTCTTTTCTTTTCTTTTTCAATACTTTTATTTTGCATAGCCACATACCTCCTTCTATAACCAGAAAATATTGAGAATGACTTTTTAAAGAACTTAGAGCAGTTATTCCTACTAAGACTCTTTTTGTGTTTCCTCCAAGTGTGGGAGTAAAATATTTTTATTGGATGGAAAAGCATGTTAGTGCGCATTCCTGGTGTAGGAATAGCAGATATATGTGGGTGTACGTGATCTTGATGTTAGGAGCATGATAATCCTCTCGACATAGGTCAATATGGTTTCACAAAACTCAATACAAAGCAAGTAGCCTATGAGCTAGTTTATATCTATCATGCATGGCTCTAGTAGGACATTACTTCTTGCCACAAAGGAAAAGTAAAGCTAATCATTTTATGATTTTTGAAAAGTAAAATTCCACAAATGGCTAGACATCAGAAATCGAGTTCTCATATTCATACTATCTCTCTTTCCGCAACAACTTAAGTAATATGGGGTCCCTATATTGATGTTCCCAATGGCAACAAGAATATGAGGAATTATCATGGTATAAGTCTATCTTGTGGTCATGAAAAAACATTTTTTAATTATTTATGCATAGGGTGATTTAAGTAAAGATATTTTATTCCAAATCGAAACAGTAGTAATAATAAAAATTTATAACTTAGAGAAATCATACCTGACCGTGGTTCAAAGTTGAGACCCGGGGGCTTCTCCCCCTGGGCGGGCGACCAAGGATGAATGTTGCGGCTGCCCTTAGATAGTGGCCCCTTGGGGTCAGCTTCATTGAGCGTGGTCTTCGTGTCATGTCTCCTCTAATTTTGTTAACTTTTTGCGAGAATTTATTCATTTGATCGTCGGGTGTCTCTCCCACACTACCTTCTTGTTATCCTTAATTCACAACATGGTGGAGACAAAAGAGAGACAACAGAGAGACAAGACATATATAATAATGATGATCTGCACATAGGGCTTATTATTACAAAAACAGACTTTGAAAAATAAACACACTAAGAATAAAACTAACATTTGCCCTATCGGATGCTAAGATAAATAGACCCTACTTCTTAGGGTTCTCTAAAGCCTTCACTCTCTCCTTTAGAGAGATGGAATCATGCTCTAGCATTACCATTCTAGTATCACCATAAGTGATTCATCTACTTTGGAGATGTTGACAGGCTTCAAGAGAGGCTATAATGGTGCGCTGCTCAGCAAGCTCCTTCTCCAAGTCTACCATTGTCATGCGGCGCCCCCACATAGTCTCGGTTGTGGCCATGGCGGACTTCAAAGCTTCCTTTGGGGGATGAAATTGACCTTTGATGGATGAGTGTGAACCCCCTCGAAGTAGGCACGTTCACTAGTGGTGTATTTGGAGCACACGACCTTGCCCTTCTGGTTGGTCTTTACTCCCAATAGCTTCTCATTATGCTTTGGTGGCAGGATGTTGGTCCCTACTGACAGAGCTCCTTCCAAGAGGAGAGTCTTGCTGCGAATGGGTTGAGCAAAATAAGATTGCCCATAGCAGTGTGGTTGCGGTGATATGATGGCTAGCGGGATAGGCTCCTCTATGGGAATGATAGCTTTTCTCTCAGGCTCCTCCCTAGGGATGGTGTTGAGTTCAATTCCAAAGCGGATCATTCTCCTCTCTAAATTCTTCTTAGCTATTGCTGAGTAAAAATGTGTTGCTAGATCTTAATCAAGAGTAGAGAAGAGCTATGATGGGGTGAGATGAGACCACGGGCATGGGTTGCTTACATAGGGGTCTAGAAAAAGTATTTTTGGAAGTGTAATGACGAAGGATGGGAAGAAAATCAAAATATTCACTTTCTATCAATAAGGAAGGTCTTAGGATGTAAATGGAGAAAGGCGGCAACTGTTGACGGTCGATAACGTCAACTTTTATTATAACTTTAAACCTGAAGGAGAACATGAATATACATTAGTATAGGGTTTAAACTAACAATTTCCATAAGTTTTGTATATTATGTATTTTCTAGGGTGGATTTTAGGAAAGCTAAAAAAGAGGGACTATAGTGTGAAACAAACACGGAAATGTATCCGCCACGTGAAACATCGCGAGAAGACTCAGGAAGGATCGAGAAGCCACCCAGAGCAACGGGGGGCCTGGCAGCTGCCAGGTGGGGCCGGCCGGCCCCACCCTAGCGCCGCCCGGCGCCCCCCTGTAGGGTTTCGGCCCCCTCTTCTGGAAGCTTCCTCCACCGCCTTTGAGGAGTCATCTCGGCCCTTGGTTAAGTTGGTTTGATCCTACGGCCCACGCGAATCCCACCGGACTATAAATACATGGGTAGACCCCACCTGGAGAGAGCCACTTCATTATTCATCAAGGCCTCAAGCCATCAAGCATCAAGCGCCTTCAAGATCATCAAGAGCCTTCTAGTTCATAGTTCTAGTTAGTTAGAATAGAAGTAGAGGAGATCTAGTTCTTCATCGGGATCTAGAGCCCCTGGCGTCGGTCTGGAGCGCAAGATTTCGGTAATAGATCTAGTTCTTACTTTATAGTATTTAGTTGTATATTAGGCAGACTTTATTCTTAATAGATTCATATGTTCTTAATTACATTAGTCGTTGTCGACTTTGATTATATGTCTAGGATAGTTGGTTTGATCTTATTGAATTCATGTAATTGCTCGTATATCGTTTACCTAATCTATCATTGGGTACATGATAGACAATATGTAGACATGGTGTCTAGATATCTTGTTTGTATGCGAGTGCACCTTGACATGTCGGGTCGTGTGGTAGTCCGCGTAGGTGACAGCTTTGTTGGTTTCTCTATAGTCCACCCCCACACGCTGGGCTAGCATGGGCGCGGTCACGGAGGAGGTGACAGTTGCGTCTTAAAACCCTCATTAGTTGATGCCTCTTTACATGCAATTATGATACAGGGTTGACTTAACGATGATTTCTAGATGTTATTGCACTAATTAGAGTTATTCATTGGTGTATTTATAGAATTACCTTAGATCCAGCTCCCTAGTTTATCCATTGGCTAACTATGATTATGACTAGTAGATGCTCTGATGATTATTTTTAATTATAATACTTGATGATTATGCTAACCTTATTATTTATCTATGTTTATCTTGTGACCTCTGCCTATAATGAAGTAGACTATACGACTTGGGTAATATCATTTATTCATCCTATATAGTTTCTTATCATTATATTAGATATAGTTTAACACTTAGCCTTTCCAGTGGTATAAATACAAATCGACAACCTGGATACTTCCCTAGGTAAAATGCTACAACAGTATAATTATCTGTCCGCTTGCAGAACCCATTTAGTTTATAATTATATTCATATTTGCTTTTACTCTGTCTTATAGTAGAACACATGAATCTATATTAAATTCCTAGCAATATAATTAGGGATGACAACCTACTTTATGCTTAGGAATGGTTGAGTGGTGAGTTGCTATTTGACAAGTTAATTAAATACCATGCATTTCTTGTGTTGTTACTGGGAGTAGGGTTTATCTCTATTTTTAGTGATGACAGTAGTAAATGTCAGCAAGCATTTTTGGCGCCATTGCCGGGGAAGGCATAATAACTTAGGACATATTTATAACATATATATGCATGGATAAAGTTATATTACCAAGAAATTTCTACTCAATCAGGTACACCCTTCGTTGTTATCATTTTTCTTGTCTTATGTAGGGTGATGAATGAATGGTTTTCCTCTTGCAAGAAACTTTACTGAAGATCCAGAGAAACTCCTTAGGAAGAAGAAGTTTGTAGAAGCAAGGGACAAAATTGAATTACCATCAAGAACACTCTCTGCTGCTCAAGCTAGCTCTTCAGAGGAGCCAGCTCCAACATTGGAAGAGGAATTTGAAGGTCAAGTAGAAGAACAAGAAGAAGAGCTTGGAGGAAACCTAGCTCCTGTGTTTGAAGACATGGCTGAGAAGACACTGCGAGAGTTCTTTGCCCCAACAACAGCAAACATTCGGACTAGACCAGCAGTCAACACTGGGGAGAATGGATTCGAGCTCAAGCCTGCTCTCATTACCATGGTTCAAGCCAGCTAATTCTGTGGAAAAGCTCATGAAGATGCAAGTGCACACTTACAACACTTTCTAGAGATCTACATCACCTTCACGATCAGAGGAGTACCAAAAGATACTATCTTACTCCGTCTTTTTCCATTCTCATTATTGGAGAAAGCCAAGCAGTGGTTCTACACCAACAAAGACAAAACACAATACATGGGACCTTTGCTCGACTGCTTTCTTAGCAAAATTCTTTCTTATAGCCAAGACTAATGTTCTACGTGGGAAGATTTCAAGTTTCCAACAACAACATGATGAATTATTCACTGAAGCATGGGAAAGATTCCAGAATTACATTGAAGACTGTCCTCATCATGGAATAGAAGAGTGGCTGCTAATGCAGACATCCTATCATGGGCTTATCTCTAGTACCCGTGAGTCTATTGATGCTGCAGCTGGGGGGGCTTTCATGTCACTTAAGCTCTTGGACGCTAAAGCACTTGTTGAGAAGATGGCCACAAATTCAACATGCAACGAAGAACGTACCCAATCTCGAAAGAAAGGAGGTGGAATCCATCAACTCAAGGAAGCTGACATAGTCACTGCCAAGCTAGACCTGATCATGAAAAAGCTCGACATAGAGAAGAAGGAAATCATGCACATCAATGATTCCCATGTGACATGTGAAGAATGTGGAGACTACGGGCACTCAGCTGTCAGTTGCCCTACACTACAAGAGGATGTGAACTTCATCAATAATAACACCAACTATCATCCTCAACAAAATCAAGGGTGGAATCAATAACCTCGACAAGGTAATTACCAAGGTAACAACCAAGGTAATAATTTTAATAACAATTTTCCACCTTTAAGAGAATTAGTTGCTAGTCAATCGAAACTACTAGATCAAATGACTAGGAAACTAACATCAAATGATAATACTTTGTAAAACATACATACTAGGATGGATACATTTGCTTCTGCTATAAAAAATCAACATATAGTTTCAATAAAATGTTAGAATCACAATTAGCACAATTAGCCGCTGTTGTTCCTCCATTAGAAAAAAGGCAAGATTCCAAGCCAACCAAAAGATTTAGAAATTGCTAACCTTGTTGATATTCACAATGCAACCCAATGTTATATTGAGCCTACAGCTGTACAGTGGATTGACCACTCTCTACCAGAGAAGATGGGAGACCCTAGAAGACCTATCATTCCTATCTCTATAGGATGCCACAGTTTTCTAGCAGCTATCCATGACTTCGGCGCAAGTGTCAACATCATGCCCAAGGTAATTTATGAGAAAATATTGAATGATCCTCTGTTGTACACAAATATACGTTTGCAGCTTGCAAATCAGTCCATATGCTACCCCGATGGAGTACTAGAAGAAGTTGTCATTAGAGTGGGGCAATCATATGTCCCAGTTCACTTTGTGGTCATGGAGACAGAAGTAGATGAGAAGGCACCCATTATCTTGGGCAGACCATTCTTATGCACAACAAAAGCCATCATCTATGCAGAGTACGCCAAGATTGTCCTATCCATCAAGGACAAGAAGGAGAGATTCACATTCAAGAATCATGTCCTGAGAGCTCCTGCAGCCCTGAAGTAATTCTACGAACAAGGAAATCAAGAACAACAATCAATGCCAAAGAAGAACAACAATAGAAGATGGAGGAAGACCAAGCATGCTGAAACAACTCAATTGGTCACCGCTCTCAACACCGAGATTGATCATATGCTACCGAAGCCATTTTCAATCAAGAGAGGTGATCTAGGAGTTCTAGTCATTGAATGCACAATCAAAAACACCACCTTCCCCCACACCATCTGCGACACTGGATCAAGCTGCAACGTAATGTCAAAGCAGGTATACAATGAATTATTTGATTTACCTTTATACCCAACACATATTTAGTTGCAGATGGCCGATCAATCATTAAGATTCTTAGAAGGAGTGGTCAAGGATGTAATGGTAGGAATTCAAGAACAAAATATATCTGTAGATTTTCTAGTTCTTGACATGCAGGGAGACGATGAGACCCTAATCCTCTTGGGAAGACCATTTCTCTACATAGCCAAAGCCAACATCTACACCAGATCAGGGCATATCCACTTCAACCTACCCGCCGGAAAGGTACGGTGTCAATTTAGAACACTAGTTAACCATGAGCAGATCAGGAAGCAACGCAACAGGAGAAGACGCCAAGCCCGTCGTCAGGCCACCTAGCCTCACTGCGGATGGGAAGACTTTCCTGACAAGATTGTGAAATATTAAGATTGCTTCATGGAGGAAGAAGAGAACACGCAAGCACCCCAATGGAGTGAGTGGGCCAAAGAAGCTGAAAGGATGGACCAAATCACCAAGAAAGAGAAAGAGGAGATCTTAGCCTGATTAGAAGCCCGGGAAAAGGAGAACAAAGATAAAGAGTTGGAACTAGAGAAGGAAGAAGCAAAAGATACAGAAGCAAGATGGGAGGATGACGCACGCACCACATCACCGCAAGACGGGGAGTTGACTAAGGTTACTGTTGACACTTGGTAACAACACTTGAATACTAGGTTGTCATTCCCAGCATGGTACTAGAGTGTACTAAGGTATTTATGAATATGAAGGCTCTCTAGAAAATATTCTATTCTATCCGCAAGCACATAGATAAAATACCGCATTGTAGCATTCCACCAGGAAAGTATTCCAGGTATCGTTATTAATAATTTTGCTTAAGAGAACACTGAAAGTGAAAATAGGGGTAAAATCTATCAAGGCATAGACTAGAGATAAACTTGTAAGAACATGATTACTAATGAGAAACTCGTCACACAGTCACTTACTTTGGCAGTGGGTAAGCCACAATAATAATGACAATGAAATATAAGCTCATTGGTAAATAACACAGTGATTAGAAAATAGACTACTCCTCATATATGTAAGGTGACATCGGATTAGCTAGAGAATGGATTCTGAGTTATCTACTATCTACTAAGTCACAATCTACCCTAGTTATCTACAAGATCATATATAGCATAAAAGACTCTTCATTCATGTATAAGGAACATTCCTAAGTAAATCAGAATATTGCAAGACTTACTCCGCAATACAAATTATGCCTGTCCTATCAACGGAGGGTGGACTATATAAGAATCAACGAAGCTGTCACTATCGCGAACTACCACACGACCCAACCAATAGGATACATTTGTAGGTAAATAACATCTAAGCACCACGCCCCCATGTGATCTACAACTTAACTCCCGCGCGTCAAGAGCTAAACGCTTTGCAAACTTATACATAAACTCATTATCAATCATAACTATATCAAATATAGATCTAGAGCAAACTAAGAACATAATAAATAGAGACATAATGCAGTTAGAATACAGTAGTAGACTAAGATATAAAATAATACCAATCTTTATTGATGATGATCCGAAATCCAGAGCGCTAGGCTCTGCTTCTCTAATTCTATCTAATCAATCCTATAGAACTTGAAGGAATTGGGAGTAGCTAATTCTTATTCTCGGTGGGAGAGAAGTTCCTAAAGCGTAACTTTGATGGCTTCCTCCGATAATGATTTCTCCTCTTCCCCTAGGGTGGAGAGGCCTTGCTTATATAGCCCCCTCAAGTGAATGTGGGCCGTCGGATCAAACCGACATTGATCGCACGGTTATTCTTGAAGATTAAAGGCGGTGGAGCACGATCCGCGAGACCTACCCTGATTGGCCACCAGGGTAGGGCGGGCGCCCTGCCCTCGGGCCCGATCGGCCTCCTGTTCGTTCCCGTGGCTTCTGGACTCTTCTAGATTAAGGAAAATTGCGCGGCACGTAATTATCTCGTTGTAAACCTGACATGTGGGCCTTCTCTCCATATTTTCTGATAACTCCGTGCAGAAATAGACAAACACCAAAGCTCGTGGAATTATGTTAGATAAAACCCTAACTCTAGATGTTTGCTGCATATTGATCCTTTTCCATGTTTAGTTGACGGTTAAATTTAGTACTTAAGGATCGTCAACATCTACTACCCACCTGAAACAAAAAGAGATAGCCTATGTTCTCCCAAAGCAAAGATCAAAGAAGAAGAGAGATAGCAATATGAGGGGCAATGAGAAGTAAGTTTTATCATCACTTATACATTTTTTTACCATCACTATCATTTACTCCACCACACATGCACATTTAATTATATGCTGAGTTCCTTTGGATCCATGGCTCGATTAAACAACATATGTATGAGCTATTTTTCACTCCTATGAGCTCCACTTAAATATTCCATTAGCTATAGAACTTGAAGGATTAGGGAGTAGTAGAGAAAGATATGAAATAATACCAATCTTTATTGATGTAGATCCAAATCCAGGGCACTAGGTTCTACTTCTCTAATTCTATCTAATCACCTATAGAACTTGAAGGATTAGGGAGTAGCTAATTCTAATTCTCTATGGGAGAGAAGTTCTAAACCCTAACTTTGATGGCTTCCTCTGATAATGATTTCTCCTCCTCCCCCTGGGGTGGAGAGGCCTTGCTTATATAGTCCCCTCAAGTGGATTTGGGCCGTCGGATCAAACCGACATTGATCGCACGGTTTTCCTTGATCCTTTAGGTCGGTGGAGCATAATCCACGAAGTTGGATGTGATTGGCCCCGAGGCCAGGGCGGGCGCCCAAGGGGGGAGGGCGAGCGCCCTGCCCCCGAGCCCATTCGATCTCCCGTTCGTTCCCATGGCTTCTGGACTCTTCTAGATTAAGGAAAATTGCGCGGCACGTAATTATCTCGTTGTAAACATGACATGTGGGCCTTCTCTCCATATTTTCTGATAACCCCCTGCAGAAACAGACAAACACCAAAGTTCGTGGAATTCTATCAGGTAGAACCCTGATTCTAGATGTTTGGTGCATATTGATCCTTTTCCATGTTTAGTTGATGGTTAAATTTAGTACTTAAGGACCGTCAACAAACTCCCCCAGGCTTACCCTTTGCTCGTCCCTGTGCAAACATCTAAACTCAGATGGATCAGGAGTTGCTTTGATGTTTTCTTTCCTGACAGGCACACATGCTTTCACATAAAAATTCTTCCAGATTAGAGTGAAGTGTTATGGAGCTTAGTACCTACACTTAAGTCTTAAGTAATCGAAAGACAAAATAATTAAGTCAAGCACTATTCCTCCTTTCTATACTTCACCTTTGTTCTGGAGTTTTGCATAAGTTTTCAAAAATCAAACTCAGAGTTCCCAGTAATGATTCTCTCAAATCTGTCTATATGTGGTATTTGTGGATCCTTACCAAAATGTCACTTACCTATAGATAATGGAATATTTAAGTGGAGCTCATAGGAGTGAAAAATAGCTCATAAATATGTTGTCTAATCGAGCCATGGATCCAAAGGAACTCAGCATATAATTAAATGTGCATGTGTGGTGGAGTAAATGATAGTGATGGTAAAAAAATTTTGTAAGTGATGATAAAACTTACTTCTCATTGCTCCTCATATTGCTATCTCTCCTCTTCTTTGATCTTTACTTTGGCAGAACATAGGCTATATTTTTTTGTTTCAAGTGGGTAGTAGATGTTGACGGTCCTTAAGTACTAAATTTAATCATCAACTAAACATGGAAAAGGATCAATATGCACCAAACATCTAGAATTAGGGTTTTATCTGACAGAATTCCACAAGCTTTGGTGTTTATCTATTTCTGCAGGGGGTTATCAGAAAATATTGAGAGAAGACCCACATGTCATGTTTACAATGAGATAATTACGTATCGCGCAATTTTCCTTAATCTAGAAGAGTCTAGAAGCCACGCGAACGAACGGGAGACCGGACGGGCTCGGGGGCAGGGCGCCCGCCCTGGCCTCGGGGCCAATCAGAACCAAACTCTTGGATCGTGCTCCACCGACCTAAAGGATCAAGGAAAACCGTGTGATCAATGTCGGTTTGATCCAACGGCACAAATTCACTTGAAAGGAGTATATAATCAAGGCCTCTCCACCCCAGGGGGAGAGAGGATAAATCATTATGAGAGGTAGCCATCAAAGTTAGGGTTTAGACATCTCTCCTAGAGAGAATTAGAATTAGCTACTCCCTAATCATTCAAGTTTAGAGGATTGATTAGATAGGAATTAGAGAAGTAGAGCACTACGCTCTGGATTCGGATCTTCGTTAATAAAGATTGGTATTATTTCATATCTTTCTCTAATACTTTGTTCTAATTGCATTATGTCTCTATTTATTATGTTGTTAGTTTGCTCTAGTTCTATATTTGATATAGTTATGATTGATAATGAATTTATGTATAAGTTTGCAAAGCGCTTAGCTCTTGACACGTGGGAGTTAAGTGGTAGATCACATGTGGGAGTGGTGCTCATATGTTATTTACCTGCAAATGTATCCTATTGGCCGGGTTGTGTGGTAGTTCGCGATAGTGACAGCTTCGTTGATTCTTATAAAGTCCACCCTCTGTTGATAGGACAGGCAGAATTTGTATTGCGGAGTAAGTCTTGCGACGCTCTAATTTACTTTAGCAATGTTCCTTATACATGAATGAAGAGTCTTTTATACTATATATGATCTTGTAGATAACTAGAGTAGATTGTGACTTAGTAGATAGTAGATAACCTAGATACCATTCTCTAGCTAATCCGACGTCACCTTACATATATGAGGAGTAGTCTATTTTCTAATCGCTATGTTATTTACCCATGAACTTATAATTCGTTTTCATTATCTTCATGGATTACCCCCTGCCAAAGTAAGTGACTGTGTGACGAGTTTCTCATTAGTAATCATATTCTTGTAAGTTTTTCTCTAGTCTATGCCTTGATAGATTTATCCTTATCTTCATTTAATCCTTTTTCTCCTGAGAAAAATTATAAATAACGATACCTGGAATACTTACCTGGTGAAATGCTACAATGAGGTGTTTATCTGTGCGCTTGCGGATAGAATAGATTATTTTTTAGAGAGCCTCCATATTTATAAATACCTTTGTACACTCTGGCATCATGCTGGGGATGACAACCTAGTATCTAAGTGGTGTTAGCTAGTGTCAACAGTAGATACCTTTGTCCATTTTTTTCCGCTCAAGTGGGCATCTTTGTACCCCTAATTCTACTCCAGACACTTGTCCATTTTTACCTCTTGTCTCACTCTTTTTCTTTCCTTTTCGAGGTTCCGGGCACTTGCCCCTTTTTATTTTCTCGCATATTTTTGCATAACCCATGCCTCTTCTACATTGAATCTTTTTAGAGAGAGAGAATAGTAACACTTGGGACAGTGAGTGATAATAATATTTTTAGCAATTTTAATGCATGGTGGTGAATGGTGTAGTGGATGTGTGCAAGTGAATATCTTGATTTAACCACATGAAAAGCTCCTAAGGGTCTACACATCTCGATCAAACTCAATGTGAATATAGTAAAAGATGTTATAGCAAGTATGGCTGTGGTAGGAAGTTTGTTATGCTAGGAACTCATCATGTGATTTGTAAGTTTTCAAAATAAATCTCCAGAACTTAGTGTAGTAGGAACAAGATAAACAGTATCTCAAACTTTATATCATGCCTTTCTCTTACCTAAACTTTAGTTTTATGCTTCCCATGGATAGTAATTTCAGTTTTAGTAATTCCTTGAAGAACTCTAATATAAAAGCCAGGTACTTGAAAGTAAGCAAACAGAGCAACTGTTCATCATTTCCATCATGTACCTTTTTTGGTCTTTTATTATTTTTTCTTTTTATTTTGTTTTCATGTTTATAAAATGCAGTAATTTAAAGCAACAAAATATTTATTGGGTTTTCTAAGTTTTTTTCTCTTTAAAATACTAAAATAGAAAAGAATAAATAAGAAAAGCAAATAAATACTTACCTGACAAAATGGGGAGGAACTCCCCCAAGCTGGATGTGGTTGTCGGTCTTACCCAATGTTCCAGAATCGCATCATGGTGGTGATGTTGTCGTTCATTGTCGTGGTGTCTTGTCTCAGTTCTTGTACTACAGTGGCGTGGTCTTGGTTCCATTTTTGTTGTTGTTCCAGGAGTCGTCCATGTTCCGCTTGCGTATTCTAGATGTCGAGGAGGGTGTTGTCGGTACGGGTGAAGAAAACGCCGGCTCCTTCGTAGTAGTCATTCGTGAAAGCATAAGAGGCGTCGTAGTACCATCCTGCATCGAATTGGGGCAGGGATCTGGACCCTGAAGCTCCATATGGATCATAGGAGTGCCTGCCCATATGGAAAGGCGGGTTTGTCCACTGGTGATCTTGGCCCTCCGGCCATGTCTCCTTTGTCCAAGATGCATCTTGAAAGGAAACCGAGATGGTCGCTCAGTTCTCTCCAAGACAACATAATATCCTGTTTGAACATCCGAAAAGCAATTCCCCCCTCATAATATTGTAAAGTGCAAAGGAATTCAAGGGTGAGAAGACGGGAACCTAGTTCAGTTATGTTCCAAAAATTTGTCCATCCCAGCATCTGGAAAATTAAGTCAAATTCAGTATCCATACCTGTTTCTTGTAGCAATATAGGATCAAGAGTGGGGGTGTGAATGAAATCCTTATTCTTTAGCTGCTGGTAAACTTCCTTTTCCCTACAGGTCTTTAGTCCAAGGTCTCCTGTTTTGAGGAGGACCTTGACTTGTGGATCAGATGAAGATGACGGAGCTTGCGGGGGTGTCGGGTCGACGCTCATCTCTGACTGGTGCGAGGAGTGTTGGGATGAACACCATGTACCTATGTTCTTGAGGACCTTCCCTGCGTTCTTCACCTTCTTGAACATCCTGTAGACAAAAGTTGACACACACACAACTAGTGGAAAATGTGAGAGAGAAAAAAGTTAGTGGTGAGCTGTCCGAAATGTCAGTAGTCCAGGGGTTAGTCGTTCAAGACAAGTTTTTATTTTGGCAGCACCTCCCCCAAAACAACTTTTACTTCCGCTCTGGACAGTGAGATGACTACTTACTAGGTGAACCTCACTCTCTCACTCAGAGACTACCAACTTCTCTTCCACTCTTCTCTTCCTCTCTACTCTCCCTCTTACTTCACTTCAAGAGCTCCTTCTCTGGAAACTGAAACTTGTGTGGTTTTCTGGGAGGCTTTGTGTGATGGAGATGGAGGTAGGAGATGGCAATTTATAGGAGGAAGGGGGGATAGGGCGGGCGCCCTCTGTAGGTGGGCGGGCACCCACCTTTGGTGCTCATCCTGGCTGCAACTTTTCTATTCCCTCCTTTGCTAAATCTTTAAGCCAAAAAATAATTCATGGGTAGTGGTTGGTCTGTGGAAAAGTGCTGGTAAGTGGAGATATGTTGGTGGATCAAATAATGTGATGGGATGTATGTGAGGTGTGGTGTATGACATGTGGGACCTAAGGAGTGTGGGTCATGCTTCTAGAAGGTTGCTATAATTAAATATAATGCAGGAAAATCTTTGATAATTGAAATTTATTGAAAATAATCATGGAAAAATATTTTTGTGCCTCCACAATAATTAATAAATGTGGGTTGTTACACACCATAAATATTATTTATATGGAGCTTTTGATTATTATAATGCTTATGACTAATGCAGGAATTAAATATGCGAGAATTAATGATGCGGATAAATACTGATTTACCTCCCAGCGAGGGTTTGAGATTTTTAGGTCCCCCAAGCTGGACCTCGAAATCTTTTAATCTCCAGAATTACCTTCCTCCGGAGACGGTGTCTCCAGTGGTTCTTCTTCATGAACTTCCTTCACTGTAGAGTCTCTCTCTGGTCTGGGCTTGAATGTGAAGTGTTCTTCTTGTCCGTTTATGTTGAACTTGATTTCTCCCTTCCCGACATCAATGTGGGCATTGGCAGTGCTCAGAAATGGCCTTCCAAGGATGATGGATACTTTTGAGTCAGGACTCATGTCCAGTACCACGAAGTCTACTGGCACAAGGAAATCTCTTATCTTGACTAGAATGTTTTCGGCGATGCCCAACGAGTGTCGAATTGATTGATCTGCTAGTTGCAGGCACATTGATGTTGGTTCCAGGGCCATATGCTCAAGCTTCTCGTAGACTGATGCTGGCATCACACTGACACTTGCTCTAAGATCACAAAGTGCATTGTTGAAGTGTTGGTTTCCGATCGAGCAATCAATGGTGGGACATCCGGGATCCTTCTTCTTCCTTGGTGGTTTGTTGAGGATGGCCACACTACATTCTTCTATCAGCTTGATAACCTAAGTGGTGGGCAGTGATCTCTTCTTGTTAAGAATATCTCTGATGTACTTTGCATATGTAGGTACCTGTATGGCATCAAGCAGAGGTTTGTTGACATATAATTTCTGAATGACCTCTACAAACTTACCAAACTGCTAATCTGACTACAGTCCTCTGTTTCTTATGGGAAATGGCAAATAGTTGGTGTCGTAAAAATCTTTCCTCATTTCTCCAGTTCTTGGTGGTTGTAGCAGTTCTTCTGCTTCAACTGGGCTTTCTTCTTCTATCACTGCTGGTTGCACTAGTGCTGATGTTCTTTGTTTCTCTTTTGGGTATGGGGGATCCTTGGTGGATCTACCCCCTCTAGTAGTTATGTTCTTTACCTGCTCAATGTTAGTGGTAACAGGCAATGCAGCAGGTAGCTTTATTAATTTAAGCTCTACCGTTTTATTAATAGTGTTTTGCTCATCAAAGGCAGTTAATAGAAAATCCATTTTATTGTGTATATCTTTTAGAGATGACTCATTTGTGTCTAGCCTTTGTTTAACTTCATCAGTAGTTTTTGTTTGTTGAGCAATTATCTCTTTTAATGAAAGTTGCTTGAAAGTATTACCTGAATTCATACCTTTGCTATTGGGTTGACTCGAGGTAGGTTGATATTTGTATGTTGTCTCAATGGCCCTTTGATCTTCTTTGAACTTGGTCCTCTGGTCAATCCAATGGAGCAAATTTTCCATCTTGGTTGATAATGCATTTACTTCTTCTGGTACTTCTTCAGTTTGATGACATTGTTGAGCTTTATCTTGGAACCAGCTTTGGTTTTCTGCTATCTTATCCAAAAGTATCTCTGCTTTTCCAATTGTAAGCTCCAAGAATGATCCCTTAGCAGATGCATCTAGGTACTCACGAGCCTTTGGGGTTAATCCATGGTAGAGGGTCTGCATAAGTAACCATCTGGCCATTCCATGGTGAGGACAATCTGATATGTATCCTTGAAAGCACTCCCATGCTTGTGGAATGGTTTCTGTCTTCTGCTGTTGGAAACTGACAATATTTCCTCTTAAGGCAGTTGTCTTGCCCATTGGGAAAAGCATTGATAGAAAGGCATCTAACAAGTTCGTCCAGATGTTGATGTTATCTTGATGAGTGTAGAACCACTTCCTCGCCTTTCCTTCTAGTGAGAATGGAAAAAGACGAAGCAGTATGACGTTTTTGTCGACTCCGTTGATGTGGATTCTGCTTCCAATCTCTAAGAAATTGTGCAAGTGTGCACTAGCATCTTCATGTGCCTTTCCACTGAATTGTGTAGCGTGTACCAAATTGATGAGGCTTGACTTGAGCTCGAACTCGTGTGCTCCTTCTTCTTCTGCAAATCTTGGACCAATTGGAATGTTCTCAAGGCTTGGACTAGAGAATTCTCGTAGGGTCTTCTGTGCCATAGCTTCAGCAATTGGTAGCTAGCTTCTTCTTTCTTTCTGTTGACACCATTTTCAAACACATATCTTTTGATATGGATTTGGAGTTAATGAGATGTAGATCGGCAGATGGAGCAGTGGTGACCAGTCTGTAGGGAAGTTGCCGATAAAGGTGGCGGCCGATAGGAAACAATTGGATATGACTATGTCTAGAAGAGGTGATGTATTCGTGCCGATGACCAATGCCGGTGTTTGCCGATGACGGTGGACGGGTAATCTGCCGATGACTCTGAAGAGAAGCGCGGAAGTTGCCGATTGATTCATGATGGTGTCCCGATCAGTTACGGGAGGTAGTTTAATGTTTCCTTAGTTATTGGAATTCGTTTTGTATACGGTTTCTATTTAGTTTAGAATTTGAGTCCTAGTTGTGTCTGGTTGTAGCTCTTTGGACAGGGTATAAATGTAGACCCTAGGGCAATGTAATGAGACATCTATCAATCAATCAAACACAAGTTTTTACTCATATTCCAGCATCTACTTTTTCGATGACTTCGTCATATTTTCTTTTTACTACGAGTTCTTAGGAATTCGTCAAGTCAAACTCGGCGTGTTCTCAAGTTCCGCGTGAACACCTCTTGGCCGTGACATCCGGGCAAAGTGTTCGAGTTACCACCTTTGTCGATTGTAAGGTCAAATCGGCTGGCAAGCCTTAACGTTTGAATCGGGTATTAGCCCTTTGTGTTTGCAGAACAGCTTTTGCACCAACACATCTTTTGGCATGCCTAGTGGGACCTATTAAAGATCAAGATCAATATGTCGAACACCGATTTCGACTTGGAGAACGTTATCCCAGTGACGGAGGCTAATCTCAAAGATGAGCAGAAGCAAGCTATGGCAAAAGCCTTGGAGGAGTACAAGTAGCAATGCTTGAAATCCTTCAGTATCAACAGGAGTGGTGAGGTGATCTAAAAGGAAGCATTACCGGCACCTCGGCAGATTACTTTTGAAGCCGATCCTGGTAAACTTCGAGACAAGGTTGACAGTGCTATTAACCGTGCCTTGATCAATCAAGGTGGTGTGCTGTCCAACATGATTTTCAATGTTCTGGCTAGAACTTTCAAGGAAGGACAATTGCCACCAAATTATGTGGGTCCTGCCTATCATCAGCTAGGGTCATCATTGGTTACAGCTCCATCGGCTACTACAGCCGTTGCGGGTACAGAAGTTACTTCGCCTCCAAGCACATTAGGGATCACTAATGCGCAATCTACGCCGATGACGACCAATCCATCAACATCGGATGGGTCAATCAAGCTTGCCACGGATCTATTGGCATCAGCAATGTCGGGGACTGTTCCTCCCAACTTGTGGGGTTATGGTATGACCCTAGATTTGATGACAAAGAGTCCTGGAACGTCTCAAGTGGCTAACTTGACAGGCAAGGCTCCTATGGCATCGGCACCTCCAAATCCGCCGATGAATCAGAGTCCCCAGTATA
The DNA here is from genome assembly GCF_000003195.3 of Sorghum bicolor. Lineage (NCBI taxonomy): Eukaryota > Viridiplantae > Streptophyta > Magnoliopsida > Poales > Poaceae > Sorghum > Sorghum bicolor. Next base: position 18,856,232 of record NC_012878.2, on the reverse strand, counting down.
CTACAACCACTACTGCAAGACCTTACACTAGAAATTCTCAAGCTCCAACGTTTCAGATGCCTAACGCATCGGCAGATTCAATGCTGACGTTGTAGAGGTTCATGACACAACCAGGGTACGTCAATTCAATGATGATGCCCAACTACCAGTCATCGGCAGGACCTATGCCGATGAATCCTAACAGTGGATGGACAGGACAGTTGGTTTTTCCACAGATGCCTCAGTAGAATCATCAGGCTGTAGGGTTCCAACAAGGCCAAATCCAACCTGGGTTCTAGAATCAGGGTTGGTCAATCAGCCGATGAATCTTGGTCAGCAGATTGGAGGTCAGGTGATTAACCCGATGTTCCACGCAGATCGTGCACCTCACAGACACGTGGAAGCATATCAGCAGGTGCCAGATCCACAACCGCCTCATCGGCAAGATGCCGATGCTTGTTGGGCCGATAAGATAGCTGAAGTAATGAGAGACCAATTTGGGATAAAACCCAAAGTCAACACTTACTCTTATCGGACACCGTATCCTTCTGCGTATGATTTAATTCCACTTCCAAATCGGTACAAGGTACCAGATTTTACTAATTTTTCTGGATAGGAGGATACATCAACTATGGAGCATGTCAACAGGTTCATCATCCAGTGTGGGGAAGCTGAGTTAAGGGTTCGCCTGTTCTCATCATCTTTGTCTGGATCAGCCTTTACTTCGTTTATATCGTTACCTCCCAACTCAGTGATCACTTGGGCCGATCTAGAAAAACAATTCCATAAATACTTCTTTTCTGGAGTTCATGAGAAGAAGATTACCGATTTAGTCAGGCTGAAGCAACGCAATGATGAACCGGTTGAAAGCTTTGTGCAGAGATTGCGAGAAGTTAAGAACAAGTGCTATAGTCTGGTTTTGGATGATCGGCATCTAGCCGATTTGGCTTTCCAGGGATTGTTGCCGCATATCAGGGACAAGTATGCTTCTCAAGAGTTCGAGAGTCTGAGTCATTTGGTGCAGAGAATTTCTGACCAAGACATTAAGCCTTTTGAACCCAAAAGGGCATGGAATAAAAAGGTGTCATTTGTTGATGAGGCAGCAAGCTCAGATTCTGATGAGGAACCAGTCATCGGCTTGGCAGAATGGGTGAAAAACAAGAAGCCGATGTCTTGCCCTTTTGGGCATAAAGAGCCAGAAAAAATTTGCATTTGACATGACCAAGGTCGATAGAATATTTGACTTTCTACTTCAGGAATGCCAGATTAAGTTATCACCCAATCATGTAATTCCATCGGCTGAAGAATTAAAGAAGATGAAGTACTGCAATCAGCTATAGAATCTGGGAGAATCAAGTTCGATAATTCTAAAGCTCAGAAGCCGATGAAGATCGATCAACATCCTTTCCCAACAAATATGTTGGATGCTAAGGGAAAAACGAAGGTCTTGACGTCAGAAGCAGCTGAAAGAAGTGCATTGGTGGATCCTTAGCATCAGATTACCGCTGCCGATGCCAAGGGAAAGGGTTTAATCTAGGAAGGAACTAGCTCAGGAAGGCCTCCCCTATCTGGCATTGTGATAACTCATAGAAGGCATCGGGAGACTTGGCAGCAACGTGAAGATCGGTATCGGCGTCAACAAGAAGATCGTCGCCGAGAAGAAGACCAACGCCGACAGGAGTGGAATCAGCATAAAGATCACTGGAACTGCCCATTCTTTATCCATTGCTGGGAGCAGAATATCAAACTGCCTACCGTTAGAGATTGTCCTGAGTGCAATGGTTATGATCGGTATGATAGACCTAATCGGCATTATCAGAATGATGATCGACGATTTAATGAACCGATTAGGGGGAGAATTTCAGTTCATGATCGGTTTGGGGGCAGGCTCAGTGTGCATGATAGACTTGGTGACCGTGCTGGATACATTCCCAGGAACCAAGAAGAGCTTGAAGAAATGGCAAATGCTTGAGTTCCCGATGAATTCATATTTTGCAGAGATGCTAATACCTATCAAGTGGAGTCAAGGGAAAATCATCGCTCATCGGCAAGGCAGCCACAACTTCCTTCGTGGTGTCCAAAGGGATTGACTAGGACACAGAAAAGAAGGCTGCAGCACGAAAGGCGAGAAGACTTGAGCAAAGGAGAGAATCCCGACAAATCTGGAGATCAGCAGCAGTCGGGTCCCAAGGGAAAAGGGCCATCGGCAGACATTAACATGGTATTTATGTTGCCGATGGAGTTTCTTGCACCGTCCAGTGATGATGAGGAGCTATATTTTTCTGACCAGATAGCTCAGTTGGCTCTGGATCCAATGACGGCTATCTTTGAAAAGCCTGCCGACAATGAAAGACAACATATTAAAGACCTGTTCGTCAAAGGAAGAGTTGATGGGCAGCCGATGACCAAGATATTAGTTGATGGTGGGGCTGCTATTAATATCATGCCATATACAGTCTATCGGAAATTTGGGAAAGGAGATCAAGATTTGACCAAGACCGATATGATGCTAAAGGACTTTGAAGGGAATGTGTCTCCGGTTAATGGGGCAATATGCGTCGAGTTGACCATCGGCAGCAAAACCTTGCCGACAACGTTTTTTGTGATCAGTGGAAAATGTGCTTACAATCTGCTACTGGGGAGAGACTGGATCCATGCCAATTGTTGCATCCCATCAACAATGCACCAATGCTTCGATCAGTGGGTAGATGACAAGATTGAGATTGTCTCGGGAGATTCTTCTTATGTCATTGCATCGGTAGAGGCAGACACTTATGAGAGGACCAGGTGCATCTTAGGGGAGATTTGGGAGAATGATTTCCTCAAAGTTGCCGATTATGAAATTCCACCGATCCAAGCAGTCGGTTCTGATGAGGAGTTTTAATGGATAGGTTCGCCGATGATGGAAAATTAGGCCAGGGGTTTACATCAGCTGATGATTTAGTAGAAGTAGACATAGGTAATGGTGATAAGCCTAGACCTACTTTTATTAGTGCTAAGTTAGATTCTGAGTGTAAGCAACAATTAACCGATTTGTTAAAGGAATATAAAGATTGCTTTGCTTGGGATTATACTGAGATGCCTAGTTTAGACCGATCTATTGTTGAACATTGGTTGCCTATCAAGTCTGGATTTCAGCCACATCAGCAGCCAGCTCGCCGATGTAATCCTAATATTCTTCCTGATATTAAGGCCGAAATAACCAAACTTATTGAAGCTAAATTTATTCGGTAGTGTCGGTATGCCGAGTGGATTTCCAATGTTGTTCCAGTTTACAAGAAAAATGGGAAGCTTCGAGTTTGCATTGATTTTAGAAATCTTAACAAGGCTACACCGATGGATGGCTACCCAATGCCAGTTGCCGATTTGCTAGTTGATGCTGCAGCTGGACATCGAGTTATTAGCTTCATGGATGGCAATGCAGGATATAACAAGATATTCATGGCTGAGGAAGATATTCCAAAGACTGCATTTAGATGTCCTGGTCATGTTGGATTGTTTGAATGGGTAGTCATGACCTTTGGCTTAAAAAACGCTGGTGCTACCTATCAAAGGGCCATGAATTTTATATTTCATGAGTTCATTGGCAAGCTGGTAGAAATTTACATTGATGATGTGGTGGTTAAGTATGGGATTTCACAAAGCATCTTGTCGATCTGCAAAAGGTGTTGGAGTGCACAAGGAAACATGGTTTAAAAATGAATCCTAACAAGTGTGCATTTGGTGTATCGGCAGGGCAATTTCTTGGTTTCATGGTGCATCAGAGAGGAATTGAGATTAGCAGGAGATCTATTGATGCTATTAACAAAATAGTTGCTCCTACCAGTAAAAATGAGCTCCAATCTCTGATCGGCAAAATAAATTTTGTCAGGCGATTTATTTCCAATTTGTCTGGTAAAATTCGTACTTTTACTCCTTTACTTAAATTGAAAGCCGATCAAGAAATTATATGGGGAGAAGAGCAACAGTTGGCCTTAGATGAAATCAAGAATTATTTAACAAATCCTCCAGTTTTGATTCCACCTCAGCAAGGAAAGCCCTTCAGATTATATTTGTCTACCGATGGAATGGTCATTGCTTCGGCTTTGATCCAAGAATTTGAAGGGAAAGAGCGGGTGATTTATTATTTAAGTAGAAGATTGGTTGATGCTGAGACCAGGTATTCGGCCATTGAAAAATTATGTCTATGCCTATATTTTTCTTGCATTAAGTTAAGGCACTATTTGCTATCGGCCGAATGCACTGTTATATGCAAAGATGATGTGGTCCGATATATGCTATCTATGCCGATTATGAGTGGAAGAATCGGTAAGTGGATTTTGGAGCTGTCGGAATTCGATCTACGTTATGAATTGGCTAAAGCGGTTAAAGGGCATATTATGGCCGATTTTGTGACTCAACATTGCGGTGTAGTGGAGACTTTGGAAATTATGCTTTGGACGCTCTTCTTTGATGGATCCACATATGACCGGGAGGCAGGAATTGGCATAGTGTTAATTTCGCCTCAGGGAATGAAGTATGAGTTCTCTTTGCCGATTGTTGCCACGTCAACGAATAATCAAGCCGAATATCAAGCTTTAATCAAGGGGTTGGAATTGGTAAAAGAAGTTCATGCCGATGTTGTTGAAATCTTCAGGGATTCTATGCTGGTTATAAATCAATTGGCTGGAAGTTATGAATGCCGAAGCGAAGTCTTGATAACTTATTACGAAAAGAGTATACAATTATTAAGGGAATTCAAGGATTTCCGATTAGAGCATGTTCCTCGGTTACATAATGAGGAGGCTAATCAGTTGGCTCAGCATGCCTCAGGATATCAACCCATACTGAACACGTTATCGACGATCGGTACCGATGATTGGAGAAAGGAAATTATTGATTATTTAAGGGATCCATCTAAGAAAGTCGAGAGGCGTATCCGATTTCAGGCTACCAAGTACGTGCTCCTTGAGGATGAGCTATATCTTGAACGATCGATGGGGTTCTCCTCAAGTGCTTAGGTGTTGATGAAGCTAGAGGTTTGATGGGAGAAATCCATGAAGGAGTGTGTGGAGCACATCAGTTGGCTTTTAAGATGAAGTGGATGATTAGGAGAAATGGGTATTATTGGCCAACTATACTCGAGGATTGCTTTAAATATTTCAAAGGATGTCAAGGATGTCAGAAGTTTGACAATATTCAAAGGGCGCCCGCATCGACCATGAATCTCATTATTAAGCCTTGGCCGTTCTGGGGATGGGCTATTGATCTAATCGGCCAGATTTACCCACCATCGAGCAAAGGGCATAAGTTCATCTTAGTTGCCACTGATTATTTCACTAAGTGGGTTGAAGCTATTCCTTTGAAGAAAGTTACATCGGCCAATATGATTGATTTTGTGAAAGAGCATATTATTTACCGATTTGGTATTCCTCAAACAATTACTACTGATCAGGGTACTATGTTTACATCGGGAGAGTTTCATGAATTTGCAATCGGTATGGGGATTAAAGTGTTGAATTCTTCTCCTTATTATGCTCAAGCTAATGGACAGGCCGAAAGATCTAACAAAGGAATTATTAAACTCATCAAACGGAAGATTAAAGAAAATCCTAGGAGGTGGCATACATTGTTAAGTGAGGCTTTATGGTCATATCGGATGGCATGTCATGGCTCGACTAAAGTTTCACCTTATCAACTAGTGTATGGACACGATGCAGTGCTGCCATGGGAAATTAAGACCGGATCTAGGCGACTATCTTTTCAAGATCAGCTGGCTGCCGATGATTATGCCACTTTGATGAAAGACGAGTTGGATGATTTGGCAGGACATCGGTTAGAGGCTTTGATGAATATAGAAGAAAATAAAAAGAGAGTTGCCAGATGGTATGACAAAAGGGTAAAGGCTAAAGAATTTGCTGATGGAGATTTGGTATGGAAACTGATATTGCCGATTGGGACTAAAAGTTCAAAGTTTGGCATGTGGTCTCCCAATTGGGAAGGTCCTTATCGGATAAGTCGGTCTGCTCCTGGTAATGCCTATATCTTGGAAACTCTCGAAGGAGTTGAATTTCCCAGAGCATTGAATGGAAAATATTTGAAGAAATATTACCCAAGCATATGGATCGATGCATAAAAGTTTAAGTGCCGATAACATTCCTATCGGCTGGATTAAAGTGTGTTTCAGACTGAATACGATGTTTCAAGAAATGTCGCTAACAGTCCTATCGGCTGGACCAAAATAATCAGCAGTTTTGAAGAAAAAGCAAAACATGTCACCGATGAAGAGTTCATGCATTCAACAGGGCTTGGATGGCCAATATAGCGCGCAGGCGAATTTGATTGGCTTCTTCTATCTCCTTGATATCTTCATCGGCAGAGCCTTCCACCGGTTTCAGCTTCTTCTTCATCTGCAGTGCCTTGCGAGCTTGGACGTTTCACTCTTGTTAAATGGTCTTGATCATCTCGGACAGCTGACTTTCTTGCTGTTGAGCTTGGGACACAGCTTCTTCTACTTGTATGAGCTCTGCCAACAGGGCCTCTCTTTTTGCTGATAGATCGGATATCTTTTGTTTGAGCACATCTCCTGAGGATTTCAGAATGCCGATGCTCTTGTGTTTCTCATCGGCAAGGTGCTTTACCTTCATTACCTCCTCTGAAAGCTGGGCATGAGCGATTCTATCGGCAAGGCGCTGAGTGGCCTTTTGGTACTGGAGCTGTCGACTCTCCAAATGTGCAGCCTTGAAAAGGATCTCCTCGGCATCGGCAGGGATTTGGCCTCTGAGAGCTTTAAACAGAGTCTTGGCTGGATCGGAGTCATCAACCAGTTGGGTTGTATCCTGATGAAGCAGGGCCAGCAAATCTTCCACCTTTGCTCTGTTTTCTGCCGATGAAATCCCGATTGCTTGAGAAGAGCTTGCTTCCTCGCCTTCATCATTGGAAATTTCGATGGCAAAGGAAAACAGGCTGTCGGAAGAATCTTGTTCGTGAAAAGAAAAGGAGATAAGTTACTTGATGGTGAAATGTTAGTAAAATAAAGGATGATAATCAAATAGCTTACTTGTTTCAAGGCTATCTCTCGCCTCTGACTTGTTGAGGCTGATGGTACTACAGGTTGATCGGCTGGAGTTGCCGATGGGACAATGTCAGCTGAAAAATTAATAGGGATAATTGTAAAGTAGAAAAATAGGTCCATCGGCAATAATTTCGTATATAGTACTTTACCTTGAGGGGGTGCGATGCTTGTCTGAATTGAGGAGACCACCGATGCTATGATTGAACCTACTGGATCGGCGGTCTGCTCATGGACATCGGTCGATGTTTCCTCTGGCTGGGGTTCCTCTTCTGGCTGAGGTTCTTCTTGCGGTTGAGGTGAAGATGGTGCTTGATGAGTCTGGACTTCTAGAGAAGAAGGGGACGATTCTACATGAATCGGTGATACTGGGGGAGGAGAAGAAGGTGGCGCTGTTTTCTAGCATTTTGCCTGTGACTTGGTACTCTTGGGACCCTTTCTCTTAGCTTCACTGGCTTGGGGGGCATCAGCACTTGTTTTGGAACTTCTGGTCTTTACTGATTTGCCGGATTGCTGATACAACAGCAAAAGTTTCGTAAGTACAAGTGTGACAGGGAGTTGATGAAATTTTGGCTGGAATAGTAAAATTTACCGATGATGTTCCCATAGCAGTCGATGTGTCCTGAAGAATTATGTAAGTATGGAATGGAATCGGTATAAGTTGAATAAGTCAAGAATCTACCTTGAAAGCTTGAGCCAGAGCAGTAGCGGCTACCGATGGGGATGTCTTCGCTCGTCTGGTGGTAATTTTCTTGAAACGCACACCCTGGTGCATTAAAGCCGCCAAGCTTGGCGCATTGTTACCGATCAGAGAGATCGGGCCCGATGGAAGGAGTACGATCGACCTTCCGCTCCAACTGACTGTCGGTGGTTGTCGATGAAAGCTAGTCAGCAGTCTACCTTGGGGTATACCCACGGTAGTAGTTTATCAGTAGACGGTGCACAAGCTACGAACTTGATGGTGACGCAAGATGCAGACCAGAGTTTTATCTAGGTTCGGCCGCCGTGTGGGCGTAATACCTACGTCCTACATCTGATTGTATTGGATTGTGTTGAGATGAATTGCCTAGGGGCGTCCCTTGCCTCTATTTATATAGTCTAGAGGGCAGGGTTACAAATCTGGAAATTAATCCTAGTCGGTTACAATTGCCAGAGATAGCACAATATCAATTCCTATCCAAACCGACTAGAATCCGGCTTGATCTCCACCTCTTGTTTCCTTGCACGAAACTCCAAGCAGTTGGATCAAGCCTCGGACTATCTTCGTGATGGGCCAAGTCTCCTGGCCCAAGTCTAGCCGTAAGGGTATAGGGGTTTATACCCCCACTGCTAGTCCCCGAGCACCATGTATTGTGATGTAACATGCCGTCTTGAGCTTCTTCGACTAGTGAGGCTGGACGTCTTCAATAAGAAGGAAAATCATCCAAACGGTTGCAACGGTATTTTAACCAACTCAAAATACAGTTGATCAACATTGACATTGAAGAATAGGTTGTTCGAAAAATGGATGGTGCTCTTAATCAAAAAATATTTCTTTCCTGGTGAAGTGTGCCCACTTTACTTTTCTCAAAAGTACAGACTTTCAAAAAGCAAGCATGTTCACCGCAAGGTGAAGTGTGCCCACTTAGTCCCCGAGCCTGGTAGTAGGTGACGTTGGCACGTGGTGCCAGGGTCAAAAAGGTCTTCATAGAAATTCCAAAACTGAGATGCATCGCTAGATGCATCGTACCGATGTAGTCCCCGAGCTTGCTGGAAGGCGAAGTATGAGCCTTGTAGCAAGGTCTAAAAAATTGAATTTACCAGTCCCCGAGCATATCATGCTTGTCTGCAACTGAATAGACTAATCAAACAGTCCCCAAGCATATCATGCTCGTCTGCAATGGAACAGACTAGTCGACCAGTCCCCGAGCATATAATGCTCGGTGGTCGGTACAGTTCCCGAACTCTCAAATTGGTGGGCTGGTCGAGCAGTACCTGAGCGTATAGTGCCCGGTGGTCGGTACAGTCCCCAAACTCTCAAATTGGTGGGCTGGTCGACCAGTCCCCGAGCGTATAGTGCTCAGTGGTCGGTACAGTCCCCAGGTATGTCATACACAGTCCTCCACCAGTTCCACTTGTCTTTTGGAAAAAGCATCTCGCCATATTAATGCGTGATGTGACAAGGCATCCTGGCGTATTGTCAGATGGTTGCATAAAAAGGTGCGCCAGGTAACTGTGCAGCCGCTCTTTTCGTGGTTCAAGAAAAGGAAACCACCAATTATGCAGAAAAGCCACCATATTAACTGCCGGTAATTATTGAAAACCGAAAAGCCGCATCCGTCGCAGGGCCCGCCCACTTCCGTAGAATGTAGGAAGTGGAAGAGGTGGAGCTGTTGTTATAAAAGGCTCAATGCAGCGCCCATATTCTTTACCCTGTCTTTGCCTACAAACCTTCTGCTCTTGCGATTCCTACCTCCTACGACTTCCATCTTTAACTTCCAGCTCAAAGTTTTTTTTACGGCGTCAATGGCAAAGAGCGACTCGAAGAAAAGGGCCGAGCTGATGGCAAAGGAGTGGAAGAAGTCCCGGAGCAGCACGAGGTCCCTCAACGACCTCGTCGGAATGGGTCTGCTTCATAACCAAGAGCTCGGCGGCTGGAGGACGCCGGAAGGGGAAAGCTACCTCGACCCCCGCGCCGGTGAGATTGTCGTTTTTGAAGATTTCTTCAAGAGGGGCTTTGGGATTCTTGTCCATCCTTTCCCCCAGGGCCCTCTTCTTTACTATGAGATCAGGATCTGCAACCTGCACCTGAACTCTATTCTTCTCATCTCCACCTTTATTCATTTGTGCGAGGCCTATGTTGGAATAGAGCCGCACTTCGACCTCTTCTGTTATCTTTTCTGTCTGAGGAAGAAAGGGGCAGTTGGAGGCTCCAAGATTGTAGGTGGAGATAACCTCAATCTGCGCGATGGGATGAAGAACCGGTACCTCAGCTGCCCATGGAACACTTCTCTCACCGAATGGTACAAGAAGTGGTTCTACATTAGGGAAGAGCCGGGCAGCGCCACGTTCTGCGATGTGGGCTACATCCCTGAGAAGATGGTCAGCTGGACAGACCGCCCGGAATTTGCTAGGCAGGTGGCAGACCTGATGAGCCTGATCGACTGGTCCCGCTTAGATGGGCCAGGAGTGGTCGGGAACTTCATTGTGCGTCGGGTGATGCCCTGCCAGAGGAGGGTACACTTGGCGTACGAGTACGCAGGAAGCCAGGACCCGACCAAAATGTGCCCTGATGGTCTGGAGAAGGCGGAGGTCCAGCAGGTGATGAACGAGCTGTTCAACTTATCGAATGACAATTTCGTTCGAAGCAGTGATCGGATGCACGCCTTCAAGCTGGGATGTCCAACTCCTAAGGTAAATAAATATTGTTATTGACTAGTATTGCCATGTGAATACTGTTTCCTCCTAGTTGATGACTTGTCGTTGGTTCTATTGCAGATTGGAGACATTGACCGGTGCGCAGTGTACGTGTCACTGGCACTTGGTATGGAAAATCCTGCGGGGATGGACCCGCCGGAAGGTGCTGCTCGGTGTCCTCAATACATCAGCAGCGTGGAGGAACAGAACCACCCCGCCCCGACCACCGAGGAGAGGGTGGCAGGGAAAAGGCCAATGGCGGTGGATCCATCTCCTGCGGAGGCGCTGCCGGCGGAGACCAGCCAAGCTCCGAAGCGTCGTCGGCTCGTTAGGATCACCGACGACGACGATGAGGAGGAGGAGGCTGCACCCTCTTTGGTCCGAAGGCCTCACAGTTGTCCAGACATCGCCCCGACCACTACTGGTCGGGTGACCAGTGACCCACCGGCCCCACACGCCGAGCCGACATGTCTTGGAGAGACAGGGGTGGCAGCGGCGACTGTTAGGACCAGGAGGAGGTTCTTCACAGCGACACACAGGTGCTCCAATCTGTAAGTTGTTCAATCTCACTTTTGCACTTCCTCCTATTTGTTTTTTGTTTTGTTGCTGTGACTTTTGACATTGGTAAAATGTCGTATTTTTGTTAGTGCGGCGTCTAACATTGATCCACACAACGTCGCTGGCCAGAAGACGGCCGAGCCGACGGTCGTCGTCGAAGATGCCTCGCAGCAGACCACCCAGGAGCAGACCGAGGGGCAGCCAATGGTAGTGAGCGCGGCAGAGACTACCGAGGAGGACCCAGCTCAGGCGAGGACCGGAGCGAGCACCCCTGCAAGGGATGATGAGGCTACGAGGATGTCTTCCCCGAGCAGTGTCGCAGAGGAGGGAGACAGAGCCATGACTCCCCCAATTGCCAAAGAAAGGAGGGCCCCAACTCCACCCCGAGCAGAAACCTCTTCGCCAAAGGATCCCCTGGCCGGGATAAGGGTCCAGTGATACCTGTGACCACGGCTGGGTGTAGCGCAGAGGGCGAGGAGGCCTAGGCGGCCTCCGACGACGAAGTAGAAGAAATCCAAGGTCGCCCCCATGATGGTCGCCAGCACGTTTACGTGTGGCGCCAACGTGGGGACCATTTCATTGGTCATGAAGAACTCGCGGAGACGGAGGAGGCCGCGAGGGTGGAGCGCGCAGCTAAGCGGCTTGTTGACGAGGTTAAGGTAAGTGGTCTTGCACTCTGCTCGAAATGTATATGCACTGTCGCTTGCTTCAATATGTTTGATTCCTGTAGGGCGCAATGAAAACGGCAAAGTACCGGAAAAGGTGCTTCGACCAGATTGAAGGGATCGTGGCCGAGAATAAGGCCCTAGCCGTGGAAGTAGACCGTCTTCGGTCGGAGGCTGAGGAGAAGATGGCCGAGATTGGTGCTCAGGAAGGGCGCCTGCTCGATCTCAATCGGCGACTAGCCGATAGGGATCAGGAAAGCAAAGGTCAGTCATGCATTCCGAGCAGTTGTATATAACCGCGTAGTCGGTTTTGTTGACCAGCAATTGCTCCTGCCGACTTGGAGGAGGAGGTTGCACGCCTCCGACAAGAAAAGGAGAGGCTCGACCAGGAGCGTGCCGGCGCGCTGGAGGCCGGGCGCCGAGCTGACGAGGAGCTAATGAACAAAAGTCGGGAGTTGTCTGGTGAGAACCGTGTCACCCTCTTTTTTGATTACTCAACATTCCTTTTCTTGTGTTTACACTGACTTCCTGCTTGGTTCATAGTGCTTAAAGTCAATACTAAGAAGCACCTCGACAAGCTGATCAAGGACCGGGACTCCTAGAAGACCAACTACATCAAGATCTAGAAAGGAGTGGCCCCGGTTCTTGACTTGATCAGCCCCGAGCTCCCTGAAGACCAACCCCGCGCACCGAGGCTGACCCCGGTCGAGAAGGCGCAACGAGCGTGGGGCTAGCTTCAGCAGTTTGTCAAGGACGCCGAGGAATTTGCCGGTGCGCACGTCCTCAGCATGGTGCGCGACCACTACCCCTTGGTCGACTTGTCCCGGCTGGAGAGGGAGTATCCCAAGGAGGTTGGTCCGCAGGAGGCAGACGACCTTCATGGTTGTCTGCTCGATCTGTCGTCGACAGTGATCGGCGACATCAACCTCTGTGGGACAGCAACTCACCCTAACCAGCCCGGGTCAGATAGGTCGGCTAGGGAGTTGTCGGGGGCGTCCATTGCAGGAGATGGGCGGTCAACGCCTGGGGTCTCGACCAGCTAGACGCCGGCCGCCCCGACCCCTTCGACTGACGGTAGGGCCATGCGGGTGATCAGCCCGAGCAGTAGGCCTGTAGAGTAGTCTATAGGAGTAGACTAGGGACCACCCAGAGGGGTGTTTTATTGTAAACTTTGTATATAAAGTTTGTAATAAAGGTTGATTTATCATAACTATGGTTTTGAGCGCTTCAATGTTGTCTGAGTGATGTATCACTGAGTCGGGTTAATAAGCCTTAAGGACCTTCGTTCTAAAAGAAGATTGTGGCACTTGTCGGAAGTTCTACATATAAAAGAAGTATATAGCAAGAAAGAAAAATTTTATTACTACTGGTCATAAGATATTTACAAACGAAATGTACTGGAACTTATGGATAGAAACCGCGCAGTTTGTCTATGTGCCAAGAGTTAGGCAGGCGTGTTCCGTCTGGGAACGCTAGTTTGTAAGATGTAGGGTGTGTGACTTCGGCGACCACAAAGGGTCCTTCCCAAGGTGTGGATAACTTGTGTGTTCCTTCTTGCCTTGTTTTCCACTTGAGTACTAGATCACCAACCACGAAGGAACGGTCTTTTACATTGCTATTGTGGTACCGCCTAATGGCTTGGAGATACTTTGCTATTCGAAGGCACGAGATTAGGCGCTTTTCTTCTATGCAGTTGATTTCGAGCTCTCCGGCGAGGTCAGCCAAAGACTGGTCAAAATTTTTGACTCTTGGTTGTCCAAAGGTCACGTCGGACGGAAGCACTGCTTCGGTGTCGTAAACCATGAAGTAGGGTGAAACACCCGTGTTGCGACTAGCCTGTGCTCGGTGACCCCAGACCACAGCCGGTAACTCTTTCATCCATCGTCCTGGTGCTCTGTCGTTCTCAGTGTACAGCCTTTTCTTTAGAGCATCGATAATCATTCCATTCGCTCGCTCTACTTGACCGTTGGTGCGTGGGTGAGCTACCGACACGTACTTTATGACTATGCTCCTGTCAACGTAGAAGTCCCAAAATGTAGTGCCGGTGAACTGAGTGCCTAGGTTAGTGATTATGCTATTGGGGATCCCGAATCTGTGTATGATTTTATTGAGGAGCTCCACAGCCTTCTCGGAGGTTGCTTTGACCAGTGGCATGTACTCGATCCACTTCGAGAATTTGTCGATTAGCACGAAAACGAACTTGAAGTTGCCGGGGGCCGGCTTAAATGGCCCGATCATGTCGAGGCCCCAACAGGCGAAAGGCCAGGACGACGGAATCATTTGGATCTCGTGAGCAGGCACGTGCGTCCTCTTGGCAAAGAACTGGTATCCTTCACAGTGTCGGACCAGTTTCTCGGCGTCGACGACCGTGGTTGGCTAGTAGAAACCTGCTCGGAAGGCCTTCCCGACCAGTGTTCTAGAGGCAGCATGGTTGCCACAGGACCCGGCGTGTATGTCATCTAAGAGCTTGACGCCATCATCCTGGGATATGCATTTTAGCAACACTTCTGAGCTTTCATTCTTTTGCATAAGTTTACCATCGACCAGTATGTAATTCTTGGACCGCCGAATGAGGCGCTCGTTCTCCGTTTTGTCTTGAAAACCCGATCCGTCCGATATATACTTGATCAAGGGAGCGCGCCAATCATGGCTGCTGGTTGTCGGATTGGTATTCCCTATGAGCATTGCCTCATTGGATTGCTTGTCGACCAGGTCTGTATCGACACTTGGCGTGTGGATGTCTTGAACGAAAACGCCTTGCGGAATCTGGGCCCGAGATGACCCTATTTTTGACAACGCGTCTGCTACCTGGTTCCTATCCCGGACCACGTGTATGTATTCTATGCCGTAGAAATTGGATTCCCATTTCCAAATTTCTTTGCAATAGAGGTCCATCTTTTCGTGGGTTGTGTCCCATTCCTTGTTAAACTAGTTGATGACCAGGGAAGAGTCACCGTGGACGTAAAGGCGTTTGACTCCAAGTTCGACGGCCAGTCGTATGTCGTGTAGGCATGCTTCGTACTCGGCGACGTTGTTGGATGCCGGAAAGAGGATTATAAGGACGTAGCGAAGTTTGTCCTTGTTAGGCGACACGAAGAGTATTCCGGCGCTGGCGCCATTGATATTTAGCGACCTGTCGAAGAACATTGACCAGTGGTCGGAGGTGTCCGAAGAAGGGGGTTCGTTGAGGTCCATCCATTCCGCGATGAAATCGACCAGGGCTTGGGACTTGACGGTAGTGCGACTCTAGAAATCCAGGGAGAATGGGCACAATTCCATTGCCCATTTTACATTTCTGCCGTTAGCGTCCTTGTTGCGCAAAAATGTCCCCCAGAGGGAAACTGGTGGTTACCAAGACCCGATGGCAGTCGAAGTATTGCTTCAGCTTCCTTGAGGTTATCAGGATGGCGTAGATTAACTTTTGTATCTGAGGATACCTGGTCTTAGATTCGTTTAAGACTTCGCTTATGAAGTAAATAGGCCTCTGGACTTTGTAGACGTGGCCTGGCTCGTCCCGCTCGACCACCATTGCCGTGGAGACGACCCGATCGGTAGCTGCTATGTAAAGGAGCAGGTTCTCATTAGGTTGAGGTGCCGTGAGGACGAGTGGTGAGGTGAGGAAAGTTTTGAGCTGGGTAAACGCAGCGTTAGCTTTCTCTGTCCAGGAGAATTTTTCCGATGCCTTTAGAAGTTTGAAGAAGGGGAGGCCCTTTTGTCCCAGTCTAGAGATAAACCGGCTGAGAGCAGCCATACATCCGGTGAGCTTTTGAATATCCTTGACATTCTTGGGTGGTCGCATATCGAGCACTGCCTTTACTTTTGAAGGATTCGGTCCTATGCCGTCGCGGCTGACGACGTTGCCGAGTAGTAGTCCAGAGGGGACCCCAAAGATACATTTTTTGGGGTTAAGCTTCCACTTGTATTTATTTAGCGCCTTAAAGGTTCGGTCTAGGTTGTCGATTAGAGTGCTTGCGTCCCTTGTTTTGACAACAACGTCGTCTACATAAGCCTCGACGAGGTCGTCACGAATCTCGTCGTGGAAGCATTGTGTTGACGGTCCTTAAGTATCAAATTTAATTATCAAATAAACAAAGAAAAGGATCCAAATGAAATCAACATCTAGACTTAGGGTTTTATCTGACAGAATTCTACGAGTTTTGGTGTTTGTCTATTTCTGCAGGGGGTTATCGGGAAATACGGAAGAAAGGCCCACACGTCGGGATTACATAGAGATATTAACGTGCCGCACAATTATCTTACATCTAGAAGACTCCAGAAGCCACGGGAAGAAAGCGGAGGCCGAACGGGGCCAGAGGCAGGGCGCTGTTTCGTGGGAGATCTCCACCAACCTAAAGGATCAAGGATAACCGTTCAATCAATGTCGGTTTGATCCAACGGCCCATATTCACTTGAAGGGACTATAAAACCAGACCCCCTGGCCCCTGGAGGAGAGAGCCTCTCAACCCTAATTCATTATTCTCAAGGGAGAAGAAGCCCCTGATCAAGATTAGAGCCACCACATCAATTAGATATCTAGATTAGCATAGCTACATTGTATTAGAACTAGATGGAGTCAATCTTCGATTGGTTTCCGGATCTGTCAAGAGGATTCTTGGTAATTCTCTAATTGTGCTTCTAATTGCTTTCTAATCATCTTTGTTATTCAATATTATGAATATGACTTTGTTCTACTTCAATATATTGCTTATGACTTTGCTCTACTTGTTTATATTCAAGATTACATTGTTCTTAATTTATCATAGTTATGTACTTGGCTTAGTTAGATTGGGTCTATATACATGCTTAGGATCGTATAGTGTTTATCCGTCGGATCCCTGGGTAAATGATAGATATTGTGTAGGCCTGGTGCTTATACAGTATTTATCTGCGATTGTACCCAATATGCCAGATCGTGGGGTAGTTCGTGATGTGACAGCTTCGTTGATTCTTATATAGTCCCCCTCTCGTGTATTGGGCTGGCAGAGCAATATTATTACAGGGGAGTGATTGCTATGTTTCTCATTTACCTTGCTAATATCACTATGCATGGGCGTAGTCTTGTCTCGCAATGATTGCTAAGTATGCTTGCACTAACTATGATAATGCTAGACTATATAGTTGAGAATAACTTAGGAAATATTCTTGTAGTTTGTTCTAATTCCATGCTAATGACTTTCTAGAGTATCTAATTGAGGTGTTTATCATATTTATTATGTGGCTAGTTATGATCAGATTAATTATCTTTGTCACTATTCATTATTTTATATATCTTTTATGTGACACTTACCCCTGTATGAAAGAGTTAGATAAATGTTCTCAATTATATATGCAATGATAGATACTCAATCTCATATTCTATTCTGTAATCAATATTGATGATTGTTAATCCCTTCCCAGAGGTAAAAATATAAATAATGATACCTGGAATACTTCCCGGTTAAAATGCTGCATTGGTATTAATCTGTGCGCTTGCAGATCCCATTCATTATTTATTTAGAAGAGCAATTGCATATTTCAATACCGCGTCTCTCATGTCATGCTGGGGATGACAACTTGGCTTAAGTGGTATGAGGGATAGGTTTGGCATTTTTGGCACCGTTACTAGAATTAGAAAACTGTCTACTTTTGGTAGTCATGTTAAGAATACCCAACAAGCTTTTTTGGCGCCGTTGCCGGGGAAGGTTGATTACTAATCAGGAATGGAATAAAGGATTTTGAGTTATCATTCGCATCACTAATATGATTGAGCTTATCTATTCTCTCATACAGTTTTACCCTGATATTTTTCTATTTTATCTTATGCAGGGGAATGTATGAATAGAAGACATCTTCCAGGAAATTTTGTTGACAATCCCGAAGCGTTATTCAGAAGAACTAGAGCCAAGCTCAAGAAGAGATCATCAACACTTTAGCAAGAAGGTTCATCCATTCAAGAAGATCACCGGAACTTGTCTTCACAGTTTGAAGCCATGGCGAACAAATCAATCCGCGAGTTCTCAGCTCCCACTACAGACAACATCCGCACTGGACCTGCTGCAGAGATCGATGGCAACTTTGAGCCCAAGCCGGGACTTATCAACATGGTGCAATCCAACCAGTTCTGTGGGAAGGCACACGAAGATGCTAGTGCTCATCTCCAACACTTTCTGGAGATATGCAGCACATTCACCATATCAGGAATCCCCAGAGATGCTATACTACTTCGCCTCTTCCCATTCTCACTGTTAGGGAGAGCGAAGTAGTGGTTCTATGCTACAAAGGAGAAGAATACTATGTGGGCACTCTGCTCAACAAACTTCCTGGCTAAATTCTTTCCCATGGGCAAGACCAATGCTCTCCTTGGGAAGATTACAAGTTTTCAGCAACAAAATGATGAATCTGTTCCAGAAGCATGGGAGCGCTTTCCAGACTACATCCTAGAATGTCCCCATCATGGAATGGAGAGTTGGCTATTGATGCAGACGTTTTATCATGGGCTCGGCAACAATGCCCGAGAGACCATGGATGCTGCAGCTGAAGGAGCATTCTTATCACTTACCATATCACAAGCCACAGCTCTTGTGGAGAAGATGGCGTCCAATCAAAGCTGGAATGAGGAACGGACCCAGACACGCAAGAGAGGTGGAGGCATGCATCAGCTGAAGGAGGTAGACATGCTGTCTACAAAGCTAGACCTGCTCATGAAGAAGCTCGATGATAGAGCTGGAGACAAGAAAGAAGTTATGCACATCTACGACTCTCACATGACTTGTAAGGAGTGTGGAGGTACTGGACACTCAGGCAATCACTGCCCTGAGATACTTGAGGATGTGAACTACACCAACAATAACAACAACAACTACTACAACCGTCCTCAACAAAATCAAGGTTGGAATCAACAGAGGCCTAACTACTCAGGTAATTATCAAGGTAGTAATTCTTACAACAATAATAATAATTTTCCACCTCTGAGAGAGTTAGTGTCTAATCAAGGAAAGCTAATGGATAACCTATCTAAGAGATTGGCATCAAATGATAAAATGCTAGAAAATATAAATAATAGAATAGATAATTTCTCTACTGCCATCAAGAATCAAATTAGCTTTAATAAAATGATTGAATCTCAGTTAAATCAAATAGCTGCTGCTGTTCCTACTACTAACCCCGGTATACCATCACAACCGGAAGGATTAGAATCTGCAAATCTTGTAGACATGGTTGATGCAGGTAATTGGAGTAACCCTGTCACTGAAGTTACTACTGACCTTCTGTCGATCAAGAGAGGCGATCTAGGATGCCCTGTCATCCCGATCTCCATCAGCATGGTGGAAGTTCCACAAGCACTCTGTGACTTTGGCTCCAGTGTCAACATTATACCTAGGGTACTCTATGAAAAATTCTTTACATATCCTTTATTAGAAACAACCATGTGTTTGCAGTTTGCAGATCAGACAATAAGTTTCCCAAAAGGAATATTGAAGAACCTTTGTGTCTGAGTTGGTACCTTGTATGCCCCAGCAGACTTCGTAGTGATAGAGATCGGTAATGATGAGAGGGCACCCATCATCTTAGGGAGGCCATTCTTGAACACCTCGGGAGCTGTCATCTACGCTAGTGCTACCAAGATCAGTTTCTACATCAAAGGGAGGAAGGAGACGTTTTCCTTCAAGAACAAGACTACACAAATCTCAGATCAATCTAGACATGAATCAAGGAAGAGGACCAACAGGAGGAACAGGAACAAGCAAGTGTGGACCGAGTCAGCTAAGATGGTCACCGCAGTTCAAGGAGGCCAAGATCATCAACTTAAGTCACTGTTTTTGACCAAGAAGGACGACCCAGGAATGCCAAGCATCTACTGCTCCATAAATGGATACAGCTTCTACAAGACGTTTTGCGACACCGGATCGGGCGTCAACATAATGGCCGCAGTCACCTATCGGCTCTTGTTCGTAACTATGCCCTTAAAACCAACATACATTCAGCTCCAGATGGCAGATGAGACATTTCAAGAGGTCAAAGGAACAGTAACTGATGTCCCAGTCAAAACAGACGATCATTTTGTCTACAGAGACTTTCACGTTATTGACACGGGAGAAGACGAGTACGATCCACCCATCATCCTTGGAAGACCGTTCCTCAACACCGTTAAAGCAAATATCTACATTAGAACTGGAGAAGTCCATATGCACTTCCCCTCAGAGAAGGAACGCCGTTATTTTACTGACCCTAACTACATCTTTGAAGAATCTAAGCAGGTCAGAAAATGACGCAACCGCAACCAGAGGAGGCAAATCATCAAGGACGGATGGGCAGACTACGAAGGAGAAGTTGTAAGGTCAGAAGACGTAGAGTTTAAACAGAATTATCTAGAGGAGACCGAAGCACCGAGTCAGGTATGGAAAGAGAAGATAACTATATATGAAGAAGAGGCGCTGCCGCAAGTACCGACTCCGCCACCCAACGAATCCCAGGACAATTGAGAAAATGGAGAGTCCCGTTCGGAGGACTTAAAAACACCGAACGCCTTGCCAAGAGGTAAACTTGGTAGTTATCCTTTCCCTTTCAAATATTTTAAACAATTTGCTTAGTTATTCTTTTTCATGCTATCCTAAAAAGAAAATAAAAATGTGAAAAACAGTAATCCCCATGTGAGTATACGAGTGGCATAAAACCTATAAGTACATTCACTGTGGTGGTATAAAAATAAAATAAATATTTCATTTCTGCTTTATAAAATAAAAATATAAAAACAGGGAGTAATAATTATT
Organism: Sorghum bicolor; assembly: GCF_000003195.3. Lineage (NCBI taxonomy): Eukaryota > Viridiplantae > Streptophyta > Magnoliopsida > Poales > Poaceae > Sorghum > Sorghum bicolor. Next base: position 18,835,833 of record NC_012878.2, on the reverse strand, counting down.
AAGGAGTCTCAACATGATAAAGGCTAGATATTTATGCTAACACTTAATCAGTTCTACAAGCTTTGTTGTCTATTTGAGCTCCACAGAATTTAAGAATCAAGAAGACTAGCAGACGGAGGACATTCTAATCGCTGTCAGAATGCTGCTGACTTTCAAATACACCTCTGCCACCTGCTAGCTACATCAAAAGAAATTACGTCAAAATTCAGCTTGGGGGAGAGCACCCCCATTTATCCCGATAAGTATTTGTATCTATCTTTATACTTATTCTATTTTAGAATATAAATATACATAAACCAGGAAAAACCAAATAAAGATTTTGTGCTTATATATATATCTTTTGCTTAGTGTGTTTAATAAATAAATAAAGTAGCTATGCTAATCTGTATCTTAATAATAAAACTCTAGCATGGATATGATGAATAGTTGCTGTGCCTAATTTGCACATTTTAAGTTCTCTCTCAAGTTTAGATATAACTGTTATAATTTAAAGCTTGCTCTGGACCTAAACTTGTGGGATGAAGACTTGATCTAAAGTCTAAGTTGTTAAAGGATACGATATGGGAAGGTTGAGCTGCTGTTTATCTGTTCCTAGAGATGCTAGAATTTTGGAGAATTTTATCTTTGAAAATCTTTAAAATGTTGCATGATGAGTTCCTATATGATGAAAGTTTAAATTCCTACCACAGCCATATATACATGCTTACTAGACTTTGAGCCACACATTTACTATTTACTGCTTATGAGCATTGAGTGTGGTCAAGCTGTGTAGACCCTTAGGAGCTTGTCATGTGGTTATATCAAGATTTACTTGCACGTTCACTCATATATGCTACTTCTACTTCGGAAGTACCATCCACATATATCCACCCATTCCATCTCCAGATCCACCCAAAAAAATATTCTACTCCTAATCCGGGAGAGAATAGCCAAAAATATTTTAGTTTTTCCTTGTGAAATAAATGCTCAAGATATCTTGTTACTACCACTTGCTATATTATCTCAAGAGATGAGTGCTCTAATAAAAGAGAAAAAGAGATACGAGGATATAAAAAGGGGCAAGTGCCGGATCCTCGAAAGAAAAGAAAAAGTGAGACGAGAGGTAAAAATGGACAAGTGTCCGACAGTAGAATTAGGGGTACAAGATACCCACCTGAGAGAAAAGAAAAATATAGAGCATCTCATTCTCGTCATAAAGTTTCAAAAAGCAAGGAAGGTATGTATTTAGAATGAGACTTTCACCATTGTTATCACCATCATCACCATACGCCATTCATTCGCCACACATGCACATCTTGATTTGACTTATTGATTTGTTTCTTTGGATCCATGGTTTGACTATACAATAAATGTGTTGTGAGTATGTATATTTTATCTCCCACCTATGAGCTCCAGATATTAAAGCCTTATTAGAGTAGGGTGAGAGAGAAGGCAACGTCACTATGCCTTATACCACAAATACTACATATATTGAGAGAAGGCAATACCATCACTGCCTTGGTAAGGATCCAGAAATACTACAAAAGAGAGATCTGAGAGAATCATACAAGGAACCTCTGAGTTTTATTGGAAAATCTGCAAAAACTCCAGAGCTATAGCTGATCAAGAATAAGAGACATGGCACTTGACTAGACTGTTCTATCTTTTCACCACTCAAGACAGAAGTGACGGTTACAAGTCCCATGGTAAAAGGTAAAGTAAGTAAGTTTTAAGTCTTGATAGTTTACTCTAACTCAGAGATGAGATCTTATTTAAAAAGAATGTGTACCGTCAATTTTTAAAGGCATTACAACAACTTATGAGCTTGGGGGAGTTTGTTGACGGTCCTTAAGTATCAAATTTAATTATCAAATAAACAAAGAAAAGGATCCAAATGAAATCAACATCTAGACTTAGGGTTTTATATGACAGAATTCCACGAGTTTTGGTGTTTGTTTATTTCTGCAGGGGGTTATCAGGAAATACGGAAGAAAGGCCCACACGTCGGGATTACATAGAGATATTAACGTGCCGCGCAATTATCTTACATCTAGAAGACTCCAGAAGCCACGGGAAGAAAGCGGAGGCCGAACGAGGCCAGAGGCAGGGCGCCCGCCCTCCTTCCCTGGGCGCCCGCCCAGACTTGGAGTCCAATCAGGACTCTGCTTCGTGGGAGATCTCCACCGACCTAAAGGATCAAGGATAACCGTTTAATCAATGTCGGTTTGATCCAACGGCCCATATTCACTTGAAGGGACTATAAAACCAGACCCCCTGGCCCATAGAGGAGAGAGCCTCACAACCCTAATTCATTATTCTTAAGGGAGAAGAAGCACCTGATCAAGATTAGAGCCACCACATCAATTAGATATCTAGATTAGCATAGCTACATAGGATTAGAACTAGAATGAGTCAATCTTGGATTGGTTTCCGGATCTATCAAGAGGATTCTTGGTAATTCTCTAATTGTGCTTCTAATTGCTTTCTAATCATCTTTGTTCTTCAATATTATGAATATGACTTTGTTCTACTTCAATATATTGCTTATGACTTTGCTCTACTTGTTTATATTCAAGATTATATTGTTCTTAGTTTATCATAGTTGTGTACTTGGCTTAGTTAGATTGGATCTATATACATGCTTAGGATCGTATAGCGTTTATCCATAGGATCCATGGGTAAATGATAGATATTGTGTAGGCGTGGTGCTTATACCGTATTTATCTGCGATTGTACCCAATATGCCAGATCGTGGGGTAGTTCGTGATAGTGACAGCTTCATTGATTCTTATATAGTCCCCCTCTCATGTATTGGGCTGGCAGAGCAATATTATTACAGGGGAGTGATTGCTATGTTTCTCATTTACCTTGCTAATATCACTATGCATGGGTGTAGTCTTGTCCCGCAATGATTGCTAAGTATGCTTGCACTAACTATAATAATGCTAGACTATATAGTTGAGAATAACTTAGGAAATATTCTTGTAGTTTGTTCTAATTCCATGCTAATGACTTTCTAGAGTATCTAATTGAGGTGCTTATCATATTTATTATGTGGCTAGTTATGATCAGATTAATTATCTTTGTCACTATTCATTATTTTATATATCTTTTATGTGACACTTACCCCTGTATGAAAGAGTTAGATAAATGTTCTCAATTATATAAGCAATGATAGATACTCAATCTCGTATTCTATTCTGTAATCAATATTGATGATTGTTAATCCCTTTCCAGAGGTAAAAATATAAATAACGATACCTGGAATACTTCCCGGTTAAAATGCTACATCGGTATTAATCTGTGCGCTTGCAGATCCCATTCATTATTTATTTAGAAGAGCAATTGCATATTTCAATACCGCGTCTCTCATGTCATGCTGGGGATGACAACTTGGCTTAAGTGGTATGAGGGATAGGTTTGGCATTTTTGGCACCGTTACTAGAATTAGAAAACTGTCTACTTTTGGTAGTCATGTTAAGAATACCCAACACGTTGTTGAATAGCCCGTTGATAAGTAGCTCCAGCATTTTTGAGTCCGAAGGACATGGTCGTGTAGCAATACACACCGAAAGGAGTGATAAAAGATGTTTTGATCTGGTCGTCTTCCTTTAGTGAGATCTGGTGATAACCAGAGTAGCAATCTAGAAAGGAGAGGAGGTCACATCCGGCCGTTGAGTCGACCACCTCGTCGATGCGAGGGAGACCAAAAGGATCTTTAGGACAGTGTTTATTGAGATCAGTGTAATCAACGCACATTCTCCATTCATGGTTCTTTTTTCTTACAAAAATCGGATTGACGAGCCAATCGGGATGATACACTTCTTTAATGAATCCGGCTGCTAGAAGCCGCGTTATTTCTGTCCTAATAGCCTCCTTTTTGTCATGAGTGAACAGTCGTAGCTTCTGCTTGATAGGTCTTGCGGTCTTCGAGACGCTTAAGGAGTGCTCGATCAGGTTTCGTGGGACGCCGGGCATGTCTACGGGTTTCCATGCGAAAACACTCACGTTGTCCCTTAGAAACCTGATGAGCGTGTCTTCCTATTTAGGGTCCAGATTGGCCCCGATGAGAGCCGTCTTCGCGGGGCTGCCGTCGACCAGCTGCACCTCCTTGTGCTCTTTGGACTTTGAATTTTTCCTCGGAGTCTCCTGCTCGGGTAGTCGAAGCTGGTCGGGTGGAACCTGCGTAGCTTGGGCTACGGTTTCTGCCATGCGGATCGAGAGATCGATTGCCTCAGTGATCTTGAAGCTTTCCTCCTCGCAAGTGAATGCGGTGTAGACATTGCCTCTGATAGTTAGGACGCCCTTCTCTATTGGCATCTTGAGGACTAGGTATGAGTAGTGTGGAACTGCCATGAACTTTGTCAGCGATGGTCGGCCTAGAATTGCATGGTAAGTGCCGTCGAAGTCGGCGACCACAAAGTTGACAAAATCTGTTCAAAAGTGGTCAGGTGTTCCAAACTGGACAGGCAGCGTTATCTGTCCGAGAGGTACTGAACTTTGACCTGGCAGGACTCCCCAGAATTGAGCGTCATACGGCTTTAGCTGCGCCGGGGTTATCTTGAGAGCAGGTAGGCTATTGCGGAAAAGGATGTCAATGGAGCTACCCCCGTCAACGAGCACGCGCTCGAATCTGACGCTATTGATGCAAGGATCTAGGATTAGAGGGAAACGTCCTGGTTCTGGGATGGCGGACCATTGATCCTTCCTGTTGATGGAGATCTCCCTGTGCGACCAGGGAGGAAATTTCGGGTCAGCGACCAGACCATCTGCGCTGTCCACATTGAGGCAGGCTCTCTTCAGGAGCTTTCTCTATCGTTTAGACTCGATGGAAACTTTGCCTCCGAAGATGGAGTGGACCACGTCGGTGGGACTGACATACTGGTGTCGTGGGTCCCTATCCTGGTCGTTGTCTTCGTCTTCGTGACCATGTCTGTCCTGCTTCCTGTTTTTCTTGGCGGAATCCCCTTGAGCAGCCCGCTATGTGTAGATGCTTTTGAGGACACGACATTCTTCCATCGTGTGATTGGACTTGGGATGGAGTTGGCACGGTCCTTTCAACATCTTGTTGTAGTCTTCCTGGTAGTCTCGCCGCCCATTGGGGCACTTGACTGTATTCACCTCGTGGTCGTGGTCACGAGGTCGCTTGCCCCTGAAGTCATCGCGATCGTCACGCCGCCTGTCCCAACCTTCTCTATGGTCGCGGTTGTCAGAGCGACGAGGGTTTCTGTTGTCGAAGCATCCACGACTGTCGTCTCGTCGAGGAGGCTGGTCGGCACCTCTCGCATCCTCTCGGATGAGCCTTTCTGCATCATCAGCATCAGCGTTGTTTTTTACCGTGGCGAGGAGCTCGGCCACCGTGGTCGGCCTTTTCCGCAGTAGCTTATTCCTGAGTGCTTCGTGGAAGCGTAGCCCTTTGATGAAGGCTGATATGGCCTCATCGTGAGAAATTTTTGGAATCTTAAGGCGCATATCCGAGAACCGTCGGATGTAATCACGCAAAGGCTCGTTCTTCCTATCCCTTATTCTCTCGAGATCATATTTGTTCCTAGGCTGCTCGCACGTAGCGATAAAATTGTCTATAAATGCCTCGCGCAGTTCTTCCCACGAGTCAAAGGAGTCCTCTGGCAAGCCGAGGAGCCACTGACGGCTAGCCTGGTCAAGGACGACTGGGAAGTAATTTGCCATGACGTGCTCGTCTCCTGCTGCTGATCCAACTGCGATCTCATAGAGATTGATCCAGTTCTCAGGATTTTCCTTGCCGTCGTATTTTTTAAGCTTCTCGAGCTTAAAGTTGAGGGGCCATACGACTTGGCGAAGGTGTGAGGAAAACTGTCTTAGGCCTGGAGGACCGGGCGCGACATCGTACTCAATGCGTCGCAAGTTTTCGTGTACCGCTCTTTCTATCGCGCACCTGTTGATATGGTCGTGGGCATCCTTGGGAGGGATGTTGTATCGTAGATCCCTGTCCTGGTTTACTTCCTGACCACGCCCGCGCTTCTGCTCGCGGTAGCCGCCGGTGTCCCGACCACGGTTGTCGCGCCCCATGTCCTTCCTGCGATTATTGGGAGAACGACTATGATGGCGCTCACTGGGTCGTGATGAAGTTCGGCTGCGATGAGTCTGGTTGGAAGAGGCTTCTGTGTAGGAGATGGCTTAGACCCTTTTGAGTAAGGTGGCTGTCTGTCCCATCGCGGCGGTCAGGTGCGCGCGTATACTGGATCGGACGCCCTGGCACTCAGGAGTATCAGGTAGTCGGTCCAGGTTTGCCATAGCAACAGCCACGTTAGCGCTTGGTGTCTTGTAGACTGGCTGATCTCTGACCATGTCAAAAACAACACTGAGGATATGCGGCGCAAGTTGTCATTCCTCATCCGCGTGCCACCGAGCACGATCGGCATTGCGCTGTTCGCGGAGCTGCTTCTCCTCGTCTGTTTCTCTGTCGACAACCGGTTCATCGTTGCTGACATTGAAGATAAGATCTCCTCGCCGAGGTGGAAAGACTGGGAAACGAGAAAAACCCAGAGGATACGGTGGTAAATCCAGGTCGTAATCTTCGTCCTCAGAGTTTAGAACCTCGGTAGGGACAGACCCTGTGCTGGAGTTCGTACTAGCAGCCTTGTCGTTCGGTAGTACTTGGATTGATACCATGTTGACGTAGTGGCGAGCTGCTCGGCTGCTCTGTCTCGGCGACCAGCCCGCCCTGTTAAAAAGGGATTGGGTGTGCCATGAGTAGTGATCGGCCGAGTTGTTTAGTCCATAAGGGGGACTCTGGTCTTGAGCTGTCTTGAGCTTGACGGACCGACCCGTGGGGGTGGACGTTATCGTTAGAGACGTCCCCAGCTGTTCGTGTGTGATGACACGAGTTGGCTGGTAGGAGTCGAAAGAGTTTGTCGATGCCGCTTGACCAGATTGGCATGAGATCCAATCTACCAGTTTGGAAGCTTCGAGGAGCCTAAGATCGGCGCGATCCAGAGCTCGGAAAAGATCCGAGTCGTCGACCTTTTTCCCCTTGTAACGAGGGAGCGGAGGTCGGGTGCTCGGTGTCGGCATGATCGGAATCGACGCCCCTGCTGTCCTAGATTGGATCTGGGTTTCTTCCGAAGTCGTGGTTGTGAGACCGTCGCCATGAGTCGTCCACGTGATCTGGCCAACGGTGAACGTGAGGCCTTCAGCCACAGCCGCAGAAGCTGGAACGATGACCATCTTGTTCGTCGTAGAGCTGTACGCACACACCCTACCTGGCGCGCCACTGTCGACGAAAGCTAATCGGCAGTCTACCTTGGGGTATACCCACGGTAGTAGTTTATCGATAGACGGTGCGCAAGCTACGAACTTGATGGTTTTGCAAGATGCAGACCAGATTTTTATCCAAGGTCGGCCGCCGTGTGGGCGTAATACCTACGTCCTGCGTCTGATTGTATTGGATTGTGTTGAGATGAATTGCCTAGGGGGTCCCTTGCCTCTCTTTATATAGTCCAGAGGGCAGGGTTACAAATCTAGAAACTAATCCTAGTCGGTTACAATTGCCGTAGATAGCACAATATCAATTCCTATCCTAATCGACTAGAATCCGGCTTGATCTCCACCTCTTGTTTCCTTGCGCGAAACTCCGAGCAGTTGGATCAAGCCTCGGACTGTCTTCGTGATGGGCCAAGTCTCTTGGCCCAAGTCTAACCGTAAGGGTTAGGGGTTTATACCCCCACAGTGGTGTATCATCGACCTGTGTAAAATAGAGGAAGTAAGTTGCTGATAAGAGTAAAAACAAAAAAATTGAAGCATTGGTTGAATACTTACAGCATTATCGGGAACCTTGTACGCGGAGTCGATCATACCGCGGTATGAAAGAGCCGATCTGCAGAACAAGTGCTCTTTCCATTCTGCCCACCAATGTTTGTACGCCTGGGTGATGAAAAGAGCTGGGATCCAGGCCGATAGGTCAATGTCTGATGTATCAGCATTTGGTGGGAGTTGAGCTATTCTGATCCATTCAAGACCGCTGGTGATAATCTCCCTTGGTTTCACCACATCGGCGTAACAGAGTGCAATCGGCAGTTGCCCAAAAGCCAATTGGCGAGCCAATGCCGATGGATTGTAGAACTCATAGGTAAGATTGAAAGCTTTCCCACTGCCAAAGAAATTCACTAGTATAGCTCTCGGAGTGATGATTGCCATCATCAGATCATGGTCCTTGTTGAGAGCATTGTCAAAAGGATGAAAAGTCATGGGAAATCTGGTATCTGGATCTTCATAAGGCATCCATGCCCGTTGTTCTTTGGTTAGACCCTCATAAAGAGTCTGAAAGAATCGGCTAACCTAGTCTTGATTGCCACCGGTACCGGGCAGAACTATTGCAGCTTCACCGTAGTTCAGAGGGGGACGAGTTGCCGATTCTTCTTCATCCAACTCATGATCTTCGGCTATGTCTCTGGGGAAGCGCTGTGCAAAAAGTTGAATTCAAGGCGCTTGTGCATATGGACACTGAGCCACATGTTGATAAACCACCAGGGTCCCCCTAGATTGCCGATGGACTGGCCTAGCAAGAGTTTCTTAGCTACCTGATGAAGGAGGTGATAAACAACACCGAGCAAGTATCGGCCAAGAGGAAATCGGCCACCTTTGGCTAGTTTCTCTGCTGCCGATAAATAGATAGAGGTTGGTCCTGTCGATCGGCCACGAAACACAAACTTATCCAACAACATGTTCAGGAAAATTTCCTGCTCCCTATCCCCGACATGTCATATCTTTCAGTACTTCTGAATATATCCAGACCAACCACCGATAGCGCAAGTTTCTACTTTAGAACTGGGCTTGGTGTCAAACAGGTGACTGCTATCGGTAGTGGATATGTCTAAGCCAGTTAGCATGAATACATCGGCAAGAGTGGGTGAAGCAGGGCCATGGCCGAATACAAAAGCATTGAGCGTGTCTGACCAAAAATACGAGGCAGCTATCAGCAGTGACACATTTCTCTCTATATCGGCAAGAGATAATATGATGCACTGGTCTAATTTCTGCTCACCCCACTGGACTTCATTTGAATGACTGACTCTCAGGAACCAGTCCTTCCATCCCTTAGTGGGACTGGGCCAAGAACGAAAGGCATCTTTCCACTAAGGAAAAGTTTTCGGCTCTGAAGGGAATTCTATTTGTCTCTGCGTTTATTAGATCGGTGGGATCTGGATTTCCTAACGGGCCGAGACATTGGAAGTGAGGTTGATCGGTAGGAATTACAATCTTATCGGCCAAATCATAAAAGTTTTGAGGATAAAAGAACAAAAAGAAAAAAAGGGTGCATTCAGTAAAAGAAATCGTGGATGAACAAGAGCACAGCAAAAGTGCAAAAAGGAAGGAGGATGGTAGACTTACCTCAGGGACGACGAAGTTGATGGCCATTTCCTCACGAGGTAGGAGGTCGAAGACTTGGAGGATTGGTGAAGGAGGCTCTTGCTGAGGTTCTTAGAGTTCTCGGGTAATGCCGCCGCCAGGAAAGTAGATTTTAGGCTGTAGAATGATAAGATGGAGAAGGAGTACTGGAGAAGGAAGTATTTATAGGACAAAACGGGCAGGGGCAAATCTGACTTATCTCTTTGCCGCATCCGTGAAATCCGAGGGTGTTCAGGTGGATATGGTAACTGTTCACACGGTAATCAAGGGATTGCGCAGGTGATTTGACAGCAAACGGTCATGATTTTGAAGATATTTCACTGTACAAGATCGCCTGGTCGGCTCATCGGCAGTTTTCTCTAACGGTAATGTTGCCAATTTGTGCATAAAGTGGAGAGATTTGATTGAGAGGTTGAGAGATTCGAGGAATCTGCAAGAGAATCGTGCCGAGGTTGTTTAGATTTGGCGATTTGATTACCAAATTGGGAGAAATAATTGCTGAAAGACGTCATTACTACAGAGAATTTCAGAGCATTAATGATTTTATACTCCAAAATTGGGGGGCATGTGTTGACACCTTTTTTGGACACGTATCTTTTGATATGCATTTGGAGTTAATGAGATGTAGATCGGCAGATGGAGCAGTGGTGACCAGACTGTAGGGAAGTTGCCGATAAAGGTGGCTGCCGATAGGAAACAATTGGATACGACTAAGTCCAGAAGAGGTGATGTATTCGTGCTGATGACCAATGCCGGGGTTTGCCAATGACGGTGGATGGGTAATCTGCCGATGACTCTGAAGAGAAGCACGGAAGTTGCCGATTGATTCATGATGGTGTCCCGATCGGTTACGGGAGGTAGTTTAATGTTTCCTTAGTTATTAGCATTCGTTTTGTATACGGTTTCCATTTAATTTGGAATTTGAGTCCTAGTCGTGTTTGATTGTAGCTCTTTGGACAGGGTATAAATGTAGACCCTAGGGCAATGTAATGAGACATCTATCAATCAATCAAACACAAGTTTTTACACATATTCCAACATCTACTTTTTCGACGACTTGGTCATATTTTCTTTTTACTATGAGTTCTTAGGAATTCGTCGAGTCAAACTCGGCGTGTTCTCAAGTTCCGCGTGAACACCTCTTGGCTTTGTCATCTGGGCGTATCGCTGTTGTCGGGACCAAAGTGTTTGAGTTACCACCTTTGTCGATTGTATGGTCAAATCGGCTGGCATGCCTTAACGTTTGAATCGGGTATTTGCCCTTTGTGTTTGCAGATCAGCTTTTGCACCAACACATTCTTGATTGCTTTGGTTCTGATGATGAAGAGTTAAATGTACCAAAGTCAATCCTGATATACCCTGTATAAAATATAAACATAGAAAAACAACAGGGTGAACATGCCAAAGCAGAGGTGCCTTGTTATGATTTCTCACTTAGTAGCTGTTTTATGCAATTATTTCTCTATACTCTAGTCTAATAATTTATGTGAATAACCTTTACTGACTTCCTGACTTTCCTTACCGTCTCCTATGTGTTTCCCTTTTGTGTGCTCCCCTGCAACGGCGCCAGAAATGCTTGTTGACACTTACTAACACCAATTAGATACTAGGTTGTCATCCCCAGAAAGGTGCCTGAGTGTACAAAGGCTCTCTAGAAAATAATCTATTCTATCCACAAGCGCACAGATAAAATACCTCATTGTAGCATTTCACCAGGAAAAGTATTCCAGGTATAGTTATTTATAATTTTGCTTAAGAGAACAGTGGAGATGAAGATAAGGATAGAATCTATCAAGGCATAGACTAGAGATAAACTTGCAAGAACATGATTACTAATGAGGAACTCATCACACAATCACTTACTTTAGCAGGGGGTAAGCCATAATAATAATGATAATGAAATATAAGCTCATGGATAAATAACACAGCGATTAGAAAATAGACTACTCCTCATATATGTAAGGTGACGTCGGATTAGCTAGAGAATGGATTCTAAGTTATCTACTACCTAGTAAGTCACAATCTACTCTAGTTATCTACAAGATCATATATAGCAAAAAAGACTCTTCATTCATGTATAAGGAACATAGCTAAAGTAAATCAGAGCATCGCAAGACTTACTCCGCAATACAAATTCTGCTTGTCCTATCAACGGAGGGTGGACTATATAAGAATCAACGAAGTTGTCACTATCGCAAACTACCACACGACCCGGCCAATAGGATACATTTGCAGGTAAATAACATTTAAGCACCACGCATACATGAGATCTACCACTTAACTCCCACGTGTCAAGAGCTAAGCTCTTTGCAAACTTATACCTAAACTCATTATCAATCATAACTAAATCAAATATAGAAATAGAGCAAACTAAGAGCATAATAAATAGAGACATAATGCAATTAGAATAGAGTAGTAGAGAAATATATGAAATAATACCAATCTTTATTGATGAAGATCCGAATCCAGAGCATTAGGCTCTACTTCTCTAACTCTATCTAATCACTTATAGAACTTGAAGGATTAGGGAGTAGCTAATTCTAATTCTCTGTGGGAGAGAAGTTCTAAACCCTAACTTTGATGGCTTCCTCTGATAATGATTTCTCCTCCTCCCCCTGGGGTGGAGAGGCCTTGCTTATATAGTCCCCTCAAGTGAATTTGGGCCGTCGGATCAAAACGACATTGATCGCATGGTTTTCCTTGATCCTTTAGGTCGGTGGAGCATAATCCGTGAAGTTGGACGTGATTAGCCTCGAGGCTAGGGCGGGCGCCCAAGGGGGGAGGGCGGGCGCCCTACCCCCGAGCCCGTCCGGTCTTCCGTTCGTTCCTGTGGCTTCTGGACTCTTCTGGATTAAGGAAAATTGCACGGCACGTAATTATCTCGTTGTAAACATGACATGTGGGCCTTCTCTCCATATTTTCTGATAACCCCGTGCAGAAACAGACAAAGACCAAAGCTCATAGAATTCTGTCAGATAAACCCCTGATTCTAGATGTTTGGTGCATATTGATCCTTTTCCATGTCTAGTTGATGGTTAAATTTAGTACTTAAGGACCGTCAACACTTGCGCTGATCAACATGGTGCAAGCATGCTAGTTTTGTGGGAAGGCTCATGAAGATGCTAGTGTTCATCTCCAACACTTTTTGGAGATTTTCAACACATTCACTATCAAGGACGTTCCAAGAGATGATATACTACTCCACCTCTTCCCATCCTCACTATTGGGAAGAGTGAAGTAGTGGTTCTATGCCAATAAGGATAAGAACACGATGTGGGCACTTTGTTCAACCAGTTTCCTAGCAAAGTTCTTTCCCATGGACAACACCAATGCTCTTTAAGGGAAGATATCAAGTTTTCAGCAACAACATGATGAGAGAGTCCTAGAAGCCTGGGAGTGCTTTCATGACTACATACTCGAGTGTCGTCATCATGGGATGAAGAATTGGCTACTTATGCACACATTCTATCATGGGCTCAACAACAGCACTCATGAAACCATGGGTGCTGCTACTGGAGGTGTATTCTTATTACTTACCATTACTCAAGCCACTGCTCTTGTGGAAAAGATGACCCCCGATCAAAGTTGGAGTGAAGAGAAAACTCAAACTTACTAGAGACGTGGAGTAATACACCAGCTTAAGGAGGTAGACATGCAAGCTGGCAAGATGGACCTGCTAATAAAAAGGCTCGATGAGAGAGCCATCGAGAAGAAGGAAGTCATGCATATTAATGATTTCGGCATGATTTGTGAAGAGTGTCAAGAGACTGGGCATACGGGTACCAACTGCCTAGAGCTGGCGGAGGACATAAACTACATCAGCAACACAACAACTATTACCATCCTCAGCAAAACCAAGGCTAGAACCGGTAACAACAACCTAACTACTCAAACTCAAGCGGTGAACTTTCTTCATTGGTGTAACCTTGAGGTAAACATAATCACCCACAACAAACTCAAGCGGCCTTCTTCTCTTGTCAGCATAGCTCTTTTGGCATGATTGCGCAGCCTTCATATGTTGTTGTATGACCTATACCTTTTTCTTGGCGTCATTGATGAAGTCAATATCGTAGTATCTCCGCTCACCGGGTTCGACCTAGTTTAACGGAGTTCTACACTTCCGACCATACAAAGCTCCAAACGGAGCCATCTTTATACTCTCTTGGTAGCTATTGTTGTACGAGAATTCAGCCAAAGGTAACAATGCTTCACAAGATCCCTTTGAAGATAACACACAAGCTCTCAACATATCTTCTAGCACTTGACTGAGCCTCTCTGTTTGGCCTGTGGTTTGAGGATGATATGCTGTACTTCTCACGAGACTAGTCCCCAAACTCTTGTGCATTCGTTCCTAGAAGTGAGCGGTGAACTGCGGAGGTCTATATGTTATGATAGTCTTGGGAATACCATGCAGCTTGACAATCTCAGCTATGTACAAGTCCGCATACTCGGGAGGTCTATAGCGGGTCTTAACTAGGATGAAATGAGCCGATTTGGTGAGTCGATCAACAATAACCCAAATCGAGTCATTTCCTTTCCGCGTAGTCAGCAAACCCATGATGAAATCCATACTGACCTCTTCCCACTTCCACTCAAGAACTGACAATAGTTGCAACAACCTTGCAGGTTTTAGGTGTATCACTTTAACTCTGCAACACGTGTCGCATCGAGCTACATATGCTGCTATTTCTTTCTTCATTTTGGTCCACCAAAAATAGGATTTCAGATCTTGATACATTTTACTACTCCTGAGATGGATGGAAAGCTTCGAAAGATGTGCTTCATCCATGATTCGATTTTATAGTTCTCGATTCTTGGGAACTACTAACCAATGTTGAAACCAAAGTACCCCTTTGTCATCCACTCGAAACTGGTTTTTGGGGTCATTCTTGATCTTTTCCTTGATATGAGAAATGCCCTTATCTGTTTTCTGACTCTCTATAACTTGACTCTCAAGTGAACAACTGAGCTGTATGCGACACAAAACCTCAGGATGCATCAGGTTGAACCCATCTTAGAACAAAGGCTGGACCACTTGATAGTGTGGTTTACGACTTAAGGCATCTGCTACCACGTTCGCTTTGCCTAGATGGCAGTGGACTTCAAGATCATAGTCCTTGTTTAACTACAACAATCTCCGCTGCCTCATATTCAACTCAGATCGAGTAAAGATGTACTTAAGGCTCTTATGATCCGTGTAGATATGACACTTATTCCCAAGCAGGTAATGCGTCCATATTTTCAGAGCATGTACAACAGCAGCTAGCTCAAGATCGTGGGTCAGATATTTGACCACATGCTTTCTCAACTATCGTGAAACAAAGGCTATAACTCTGCCATCTTGCATCAGCACACATCCCAAATTATGAGACCATACCAGGGCAATCAACATTCAAGCATCCACTCAAGGTGAAAGCTAAACATAATTCCAAATCATTTAGGTTTCCATATTCAAGGCTACTACTTGGTTTATATGATTATAGATTCAAACACCTTGCCATCATGGAACAAGAAGATTGTGATGTTATCACAACATTACAAACCGATGTCCTAGCACAACTCTTTGGATCAGAAGAGTTAGAGTCGAGGACGACTCCTTTTCAAGAAGGAGGGGATAATATGACCATGCCAGCAAGCAAAATGTCACATGCTCCAAGTCAAGCTACAACTACTCAAGTTTTACCTACACCGTCACCAGCCCAAGTCATCGATGGACCGGTTACACGTAGTCACGCAAAAAAGCTACAAGAAGAGGTCCACGCGCTACTTTGTGAGATTCATTTTAACATTAATAAGAATTATATACTACCTAAGTGTTCTACCTTGATTGTACTCAGGTATATACAAGAAGAGATGGATGAATCGGACCCTGAAGAACGAACTAGTGCAATTTCCAGAAGATACTACAAAACGGACCAGAGAGTCAAGAACGGACCAGTGCAAAGAAATCTTCATAACTTTTTACTCACAAAAGCTATGAAGGCCCATGAGGACTTGATGGAAAGCTTGTCGAGTCTACTTTTCAATGAATCTAGAGCCGACTAGTTTGGATACTCCATATTGCCTGCAGACCATAATTAGTACAGACTGCTCAGAAGGTCAACAGTCTGTCGTGATAGAAAGTTAGTACAACTTGCCGTGCAAAAATGTACCAATCTACAACGTTTCGTGGTGCATGGCATACATTGTTGGAAAGCTCTTGGAGTCTAGTTTCACACCCAAGAAACTGTTCATCATTTGGACTTCCCAATAAAAAGTTATGGTCAGTTTATTAGAAACTGCTCTGGAGGCCAACAGTCACGCGAAGCCAGTTCGGGAATCCATTCCGAGGGGTCCTTTCACATTGCCTTCTCCCAGAAACTCTATTTCATTTTTCATAAGTATCTAGAGGGTTGTTCCTAGTATAAATATCCCCTACCTCTAAGCTATCAGCAACATTTGATCATTTGATAAACTACATGATATTGCAGCCGTGCTGCTGAGTGCCTTACTCAACCTTTGTTCT
Source organism: Sorghum bicolor (assembly GCF_000003195.3). Lineage (NCBI taxonomy): Eukaryota > Viridiplantae > Streptophyta > Magnoliopsida > Poales > Poaceae > Sorghum > Sorghum bicolor. Next base: position 18,819,962 of record NC_012878.2, on the reverse strand, counting down.
TCCTTGTTCTTCATGGACTTGTGAAGTGAATCTTCTGGGTTCCCCTACTTCGTACTCGACGGCTTTCGTTCGGCTGCGACGTATTGTGTGGATTAGTTCCGGATTGTGGTTCTGCAGTCGTTCGGAGATCGAGTCGAAGTCTTCGCGGTTTCGGTGTCTCTCTCCCCGTCGCTTGGTCGCATCTAACCTTTGTCAGGTATAAAGCTAGTTATCCGCTGTTCGCAGCAAGTTATCCCTGTTCTTTTGATCTACTGTCGTGAAGATTGGACCTAGTATCGATTCATATCGGTAACTTATCAACTGGTATCAAAGCTTTCGTTGTCACGGTAGATCTCACAATCATACACATATCTACCTTTAATTTATCTATCGTTTGTTACTGTTTTGTTCATCACCTATAGTCCACTGAAAAAGCCACAAAAAAATCCTAGAGCCCTTTGACGGCACTGTTATCTTGTGTTTTTGTTTTTGTGTTCATCAAGTTGCTAATCACCCTCTTTACATATATTGTGTTGTGTTTCATTTGTCATCCGCACCCCTGTTAGTAAAAAAAAGAGTTCTAAAAAAAGTAAGAGGAAAAGAAAATTCAGAGAAAAGAAAAGAGAAAGAACAGAAAAAGTAGAAGAAGAGAAAAGGGGTTGTATTGCGGTTTGCTCACTGAAAAATTCAGTTTACATATTTAGATTCTTGGTGATTTATATACCAGCAATATTATATCTTTTGAGCATATCAAACCACTTGATTTTCAGTACCATAGCCTCCCTTGTTTACCCACCTATAGCTACACCAAAAATTGAAACCTGGACATTCGACTCATAATCCTTGTGACCTCGGAATCAGTTCTGTTGAGCTGCTACACTAACACAATTCACTGTCCTTGAGAACAGGAAAGAGCATTGGTAAGTAAGAGGTGAGATTGTGTGATTCCACAAATTTACCCATTCCACTATATCTTGCATAAGTGCTAACATGCCAGGATCCAATTTGAGCGTTCGTGATGGTCGATATGGAGAAAAAGAAACATCAGTTTCGCGGGCTGAGTTACGCCAACTACAAAACTCACTAGTGGAGGACATGGAGAAGATGTTTGATGAACGTCTTCCTGTGGTGTGCGGTCGGGCTAAACAATATAGCTCAGCCAACTCTCGCCGTGGTCTCTTTATCCACAGTGGACAACATGGAGGAGGTGCACATGGGAATAGCATTCGCCCCCGTGTGCTCATTGATGATGAAGATTACTGTGTGTCCCCCAAAAGAAAAATTCAGCAAGAGTGCACCAACCAAAATTGAGTGAGAGAAATCAAAAGGAAAAGATGAGACATTCCACCATACGTGAGAAAGAGTGGCACCGACCAAAATTCAGTGAGAGAGTTCAAAATAAGAAGATGAGAGATTCCACAATATTTGAGGAGAGCCACAAAACACTATGTGAGAGTGATCCACAAAAATTGAGAGAAAAAAGAGATGAATCATGTGACGAATTATTTACTTCTAACATCATAATACCTTCTATTCATGTTCCTTTTGTGATGCAGGTTCATGAAGAAAATGATGTTGTGAATTATGATCAGCCCCCAATCTTTGATGAGGAAGAACAAGTGATTGTCAATTACAACGATACACATGCATATGTGGCTTCACAAGACATTGAAGTAATTGTGCATCAAAATCTATGTGAGAATGAGAGCCACATTGTCAAAATGAGAGAGAGTGAAAACAAAAATGAGTTGAGTGATTCCACCCACTATAAGTTTGAGAGTGCCAACAATGAGAGTGTGAGGCATACACCACAGAAAATAGATATTTAAAATGCAGGCCAAGTGAGGATATATTTGAAACTAACACTCTCATCTCTACTTCTGGTTTTTTCTTTCCAAATGTGCAGGTTTGTGATGAGAATAGGGAAGAGATGGATGCTCAAGACAACACCATACTTGTTGAGAGAAATCAGAAGGTAGCTATTCAACTAAACCCATTGTTTGTTGCCCAAAACCTGAACCATGACATGGATAACGGAAAGATTTCAGAGGTGCAATCGTTGGTACTTGCACCACCAAAAAGTCTATAAGTTATTGAAAATAAATCAGATTTGAGTTTGCCAAATAAAATGGCATGTAATTATGGTAATACACATGGTTTAAATGGGATTAACCATACACGAAATATTTGCACTGATTTGATTATTTCACATGTTCACCCATGTGCTGAAATTTTGCAAGTTGATAACCAAAGTTCAATCATACATGATATTTTCTATGGTTTGATATGGTTCATGTACATGATGATTTGCATTCACATGTGTGATATGATGCATTATGTTTCAATACTCATACATCTTAGAGATGGCTGCACATTTCTCAACCCTTTAGTTAATTCATCAAAACCATCTAAGATCAACATTGAAGGTAAAAATTCAGAGATTCAAACCTTGGTACATGTAGAATCATTGGATTTAAAATACATGAAAAATAAATCAAATCTGATTGTTCAATGCATACTAAGTACTTGTGATATCACTGTTTCAGCAATAAAACATAACCAAAACATTTGTGTTGATTTGACTGGAACTCATGTTGATGAAAGTGCTGAGTTTCTTTTTGATGAGAGTCTTTGTGCTTTGAATGATCCTTGCAACACTTCCTATAACAACAAACAACACCTCATCCAGTCGGTTACTTGTGCTGATTTGTTTACAAGGATATCTCCTCTTGAATGTTTGTGTTATACTATGCTTAACATGCCTATCAATATTGAACAAATGCTTGAGAAAATTTCTAACATAACATATTTGAGTTCAATGAATACTACTCATAGCTTCCAGTTTACATTTGTCTTGATTTGAGAACATGTTGTAGATACCTTCCAGGTTCATGCAATTTGTGTAACATATAATAAGCTTGCTGATTTAGACTCCAAAATGTTGAGAGATAAATAAAGTGAGAAATCTTTTAAGATGCAACAAATGCTTGGTGCTTATGGTTTCGATCAATTCATGTTGTCAGCATGTTCGTACCATCCACTTAAAGATAGAAATCTTGTGCAAAGCAAAACCTTGTTCATCCACACCTTGGAGCATTGAGTTTAAAAATTATACTTCTAAACCCTTGAATAAATTTTGCTGCCACAATAAATTTTGGATTAACATGAGTTCTCAACATCTATTTGATGAAAAGTTTGATCTTCTAAAGATAAAACATGACAACATGAATCAAATGATTGGATTGGAAGAAATTTTTGTGCTACCATCCTCTAAACTGTTTGCAGGTTCACCAAAGTTGAGAGAATGTTTCTTACATGGAAAAGGAAATAATGCAAAAATAATTCAAAATGAAACAAATCAACAGAACAAAAGGAATGATTATTGGAATTATCAAGTACGTCCACCCTCTATTTTGTCTAAGCTGTTTTCAGGTAAACAAAAGTCGTGGACGACTTTTCTTGAAGGGAGGGAGGATGATGAGACCATACCATGGCAATCAACATTCAAGCATCCACTCAAGGTGAAAGCTAAACATAATTCCAAATCAAGGCTACTACTTGGTTTATATGATTATAGATTCAAACACCTTGCTATCATGGAACAAGAAGATTGCGATGTAATCACAACATTACAAACCGATGTCCTAGCACAACTATTTGGATCAGAAGAGTTAGAGTCGAGGTCGACTCCTTTTCAAGAAGAGGAAGATGATATGACCATGCCAGCAAACAAGATGTCACATGCTCCAAGTCAAACTACAACTACTCAAGTTTTACCTACACCGTCACCAGCCCAAGTCATCGATGGACTGGTTACACGTAGTCGTGCAAAAAAGCTACAATAAGAGGTCCACGCGCTACTTTGTGAGATTCATTTTAACATTAATGAGAATTATATACTACCTAACTGTTCTACCTTGATTGTACTCAGGTATATAGAAGAAGAGAAGGATGAATCGGACCCTGAAGAACGAACTAGTGCAAGTTCCAGAAGATACTACAAAACGGACCAGAGTGTCAAGAACGGACCAGTGCAAAGAAATCTTCATAACGTTTTACTCACAAAAGCTATGAAGGTCCATGAGGACTTGATGGAAAGCTTGTCGAGACTATTTTCCAATGAATCTAGTGTTGACCAGTTTGGATACTCCGTATTGCCTGGAGACCAGAATTAGTACAGACTGCTCAGAAGGTCAACAGTCTGTCATGACAGAAAGTTGGTACAACTTGCCATGCAGAACTGTACCAATCTACAACGTTTCGTGGTGCATGGCATACATTGCTAGAAAGCTCAGGGAGTCTAGTTTCACACCCAAGAAACGGTTCATCATTTGGACTTCCCAATTAAAAGTTATGGTTAGTTTATTAGAAACCGCTCTGTAGGCCAACAGTCACGCGAAGCCAGTTCGCAAATCCATTCCAAGGGGTCCTTTCACATTGCCTTCTCCCAAAAACTCTTTTGTTTTTCATACCTATCTAGGAGGGTTGTTCCTAGTATAAATATCCCCTACCTCTAAGCTATCAGCAACCTTTGATCGTTTGATAAACTACATGATATTGCAGCCGTGCTGCTGAGTGCCTTACTCAACCTTTGTTCTTCATTGTTCTTCATGGACTTGTGAAGTGAATCATTTGGGTTCCCCTACTTCGTACTCTACGGCTTCCGTTCGGCTGCGCCGTATTGTGTGGATTAGTTCCGGATTGTGGTTCTGCGGTGGTTCGAAGATCGAGTCGAAGTCTTCGCGGTTTCGGTGTCTCGCTCCCCGTCGCTTGGTCGCATCCAACCTTTGTCAGATATAAAGCTAGTTATCCGCTGTTCGCAGCATGTTATCCCTGTTCTTTTGATCTACTGTCGTGAAGATCGAGCCACCCTCGTACCGATTCATATTGGTAACCTATCACCAAACCACTTTTCGATGCATCAGAAAACACATCAAAAGGCTTCTCGATGTCCGGTTGTGCCAGAACCGGAGCAGTGGTTAGTATCTTTCGCAAGGTGCGGAAGGCTACTTCACACCCCTTTGTCCAGGCGAACTTATGATCCTTTTGCAGCAAACTGGTCATTGGCTTAGCAATCTTGGAGAAGTCTGGGATAAAACGACGGTAATACCTGGCTAAACCAAGAAAGCTTCAAGCTTCCGAGACACAAGTTGGTGCCTTTCAATCCATGACCTCTTGTACTTTTGCTGGATCCATGGCAATCCCTTCTTCTGACAGAATGTGCCCTAGGAATGGAACCTTCTTAAGCCAGAACTCACACTTACTAAACTTTTCATACAACTGATGTTCTCGCAGTCGAGTCAGCACAACCCTCAAATGCACAACATTATCTTGCTCATGCTCCGAATACACCATAATGTCATCGATGAACACAATAACAAACTTGTCTAACTCTGGCATAAAGACTTAATTCATTAGATACATAAAGTATGCTGGAGCATTTGTCAATCCAAAGGACATGACAAGATACTCATACAACCCATATCTGGTAGAAAAAGCAGTCTTTGGGATGTCTTGTTGTCGAATCTTGATCTGGTGATACCCGGACCTTAGATCTATCTTGGAAAACACTTTTGCTTTAGATAACTGGTCAAACAGGATGTCGATTCATGATAGAGGATATTTGTTCTTGATGGTCACAGCATTGAGCGGACGATAGTCCACGCACATGTGCAAGGATTGATCCTTCTTTTTCACAAAAGTGTCGGACAACACCATTTAGACAAATTTGGCCGGATAAAACCCTTGTCCAGCAACTCCTTCAACTAAGTCTTTAATTCAGCGAGTTCGTTTAGCGGCATACGGTATGGTCTTCTAGAGATTGGTGCTGTACCTGGTATCAACTCTATGGCGAACTCCACTTCTCTATCTAGAGGAAGCCCTAGTAACTCTTCCGGAAAAACATTAGGAAACTCACAAACCACGGTAATCTGGGTTAAAGGAATCACTTACGTAGCACAAGAGATGCTAGCAAAGTCGAACAGACGAGGCAAATGTACTTGGAAAGAACCATTGCCCTGAGGCTCTCTGAGAGATAACATCCTTTTCCCTGCATCTATAATTACGTCCCACTCCTTCATCCAGTTCATGCCCATGACGACATCCAAGACTAAACTAGTCATGACCACCAGATTCACTTGAAACACATGATTACTTATATCCAGGGTAGCCCCTCGGACCACTCTATTCGTTAACACATCTGCCCCTGCTGAGCTGATGCGATAGCCATAACCCAGATCTCTCACTGCTTGATCATGCTTTTGCACGAATGCTTGGCTCATGAATGAATGCGATGATCCATAATCTAACAAAACAACTGCAAGATGTTGGTTGACAGAGGACATACTAGCTGTTACCGGTTCTCCTACCGAGATCTCCTCGATTGAGGTGTGATGCACACGGGCTGGGTAGGTCATCTATTGCTTCTTGGGGTAGGGACATTGCTTAGCAAAGTGCCCCATCTTGTGGCAGTTGTAGCATAGCCCCTTGGTCATAGAGTTGGCCGCAGGTGTTCCGGCTTGATCGGTTCTTGGCTTTGTTGGAGCCACAGCTACCTTGTACGGCTTCTACTGAGTTGGATGTCCTGTATTTCTTCTCTGCGTTGGTCGAAACCTAGCACCCGGGGCAAGAGGACGATACTGCTGATGCCCCGCAAGCGGTGATGGGACCACCAAATCCTAGTGGGCCCCTCCAACTGATGTGCTTGTACTCTGCCTTGAGTTCTTCGGTCATCCGAAGGAGACGGATCTTTTGCTCCATAGTGTTAATCCATTCATCAGCTTCGAGTGGTTCCACAGACTCCTTAAAGAGCTACAGTGATTCACTTCCTCGCCGCCCTGGTTAGCCCCATGGTGGCTGTTGTCAGCGATATTGCATAGGGCAGCTTCCATGTTTTGTTGCATCTGTTCCATGTTCTGTTGGCTTCCCAGAAATTGCACGAAGGACACCTCCGTAGTGTACGGAGGGGGTGGTGGTGGTGGCGGTGATGGCACTCTTTCCTCATTCCTGCGAGCCCCACCTCTAGAAGAACCTTCTCCAACACCGGCGTTAGGGTTACCCCTGCCACACATTTGCACCATCTGCATGCGTCAATGATAAGCAGTCGTTAGGAGTCGTTATCAACCGGTAGACATATGCAAAATCGTGCCACACTGAATTTACTGACGAGAATAAATCCACACAATAAACAGAGGCACAATAATTCATCATCCACACACAATATCACTAACTGATTACTTAGCACATAACCAACATGGTTCGTATGCATCCAAACTTGCCACTATTGATATTTGGGAACGTAATACGGAATTGATCCGCAAGCGCATGGATATCGGTGAGCACTTCACCCGGGAGGTTATGCAGAGTATCGTATTTATTTTTTTACCACTAGGAGAAAGAGTGCATCTGACTAACCTGGTCTATTACTACTAACGTTTAGGCTACAAAGAATGTTTCTCGATGTGAGTAATAAATAGAGAAGGCTACAACCCTAATCTCTTTCTAAACTTGGTAAGGATGATCTAATGTTCTATTGGGGAGGCTAACGGAATCTAGACACCACAGAGGATGTTCAACCCGCAGCTATAAACCCTATCCTTCCTGCTAACGAGATATGGTCTGCAAAGGTAACTCGGAAATGTCATGTTGCTCGCTACTACCACGGTCTAGCTAGTCAGGGGATATCTATGAGTATCCTAGCCCAAATACCACGTCTACGCTAGAGATGATTACTCGAAACTCTACGCGAAGAGATTAAAGTAAACTCATAAACCAAAGAACAATAAAACAAGAACTTACTAGAATTTAGAAGTCGAAATACTGAAGAATCTTAGGAGCAAGCTTCGGGTTAGGAGAACTTGATCCCGCAGGTACAACCTCGGAGTAGACACCGACAGGCCGGGCTTCCTCCGATCTACACCTCTACTCTATCACTATCAATCTAGTAGAAACTAGAAGATCTAATTCTACTCACATTGGATGCTAAGCCTAAAAGAAATTTTATTTAGAGGAGAGGTATTCCTTCGAGGGCTCCACTCAACTCTATGATGAACTTGTCTCCTCTAGGGGCCAGGGGGTCTGGTTTTATAGTCCCCTCAAGTGAACGTGAGCCGTTGGATCAAACCGACATTGATTGGACGGTTATCCTTGATCCTTTAGGTCGGTGGAGCTTTGTCCGCGAAAAGAGTCCCGATTGGAGTACAGAGGGGGGCGGGCGCCCTGGTCGTCAGGGCGGGCGCCCTGGGCCAGGCCCCGTTTGGCCTCCGCTTTGTTCCCGTGGATTCTGGAGTCTTCTAGATGGTAGAAAATTGCGCGGTGCGTTGATATCTCTATGTAATCCCGACATGTGAGCCTTTCTTCCTTACTTCCTGATAACCCCCTGCAGAAACAGATAAACAACAAAACTTGTGGAATTCTGTCAGATCAAACCCTAATTCTATGGTGTTGTTTGCATATTGGTCCTTTCTCTTGTTTATTTGATAATTAAAATTGATACTTAAGAACCGTCAACAAATACCTCCATACTTAGGCTTTTACTCATCCTCGAGAAAAAGGATGGTTAAGAATAATATCTGGGTTAAACATTGTAAATCATTTTCTTCATACTTGCAGGGTGTTGTAAAAATTCACTATGTACCATAGTCAGGGAAATATATGATCAAGAGTAGAGGCCCTTTCTTCTCAATCCTGTCACTTGGAGTTTTTGTATATTTTTGAAAAGAAATTTTAGCATACCTTTTATCCTCATAGGTTCTCTCGGGTCACTCATTATCTTTTATATATCTCACTGAGGCTGTTTTAATTTGTAAAAATTCTTAAGCATACTTACTTTGCATTTATTGCCTGATCAAAACGGGATCCAAGGAGAAGAATGTCATACTCTTAGATCAAAGACTTTGGAAATTTAAAAACTAGTCAACTCTTGCTAGCATATTGCTTATTAGAGGGACCATGGGCTATCATTTTCTTTCTTTTCTCCCCCTTTTTTAAGTGGATACCGGGGTACCCCTAATTCTACTGCCGGACACTTGTCCATTTTTTCTACGAGGTTATCGAGCACTTGCTCCTTTTTATTTCCTCGAAATATCTTTATTTTTGCATAGCCCATGTCTCTAATGCAATAATACTTTGGAAGAATGAATCTTTCTAAATAAATGCCTTGATCTTAGGAACATGATAAATCTCTCAACAAGGGTCTAACTCATTTTGAACAAACTCAATACAGAGCAGATAGCTTTTCTAATTATCATAATAATATTTTCAGGTTTAGTAGGCATATAAAACACTAAGGATGGTAGCTAGAATTTTGAAGATTTTGAAATAAATTCTCCAAGCAACAATGATATCAAGAATAAGAAATTCATACTCTACCATCTCACATTCCACAATGACTTAGTAACACAGGGTTTTAAAATGATTTTTCAATACTTGCATGCTTCACGAAATATCATAGAGTGAGATGAATCATGATTAGAAACATTTTAATCTTTTTAATTTATCATGTCGGAGACAATATTCAGCATAATGCAAGATATATGTGTACGTGTAAAGTGTGCAGAGTCACTACTACAGAACAGGCCTTTAGTCACTTGCCCAATTTGAACAATAATCTCGGCCCAAACAGCGTCCGGGACAAAAACATTTTTAGTCGCGGTTGGTGAGACCAACTGGGACTAAAAGTCCCCTACCCAACGGCTATTATGTCAGACATCGGCAGAGGAGACCTTTAGTCCCGGTTGGTCGCACAAACCGGGACAAGAGCCTAGCCTTTAGTCCCGGTTGGTACCACCAACCAGGCTTAAAAGCTGTTGTCCCGGTCCATCCCACCGGCCGGGACTAGTGTTGGAATTTAGACCCGGTTTTTAAAAGGAACCGGGACTAAATGTCCCTCCCCATATTTGAACTCTTCTTCCCCTGGCCGAGCCCATCGATCTTCACTCTTTTGCTGTGTTCTTCATTTGGAGTTGCTTGTTCTTGCTCTCATCTCCGACTATTGATTCATTTCATCGTTTCTACACCGTCATCAACTTGTTAAGAGGTCACTAGCTTCATCTTCTCAACATTTAGAAGCGGCATATGTCATTTCCTAGTGTTATGTATATTGTTTTTTATTTTATGGTTTTTTTAAGAGGTTATTAGCTTCATCGCCATTTCAAAAGCGACGCGTTTTTTTAGAGAAATAGTGCTAATATGTTTTTTATTTTAATTAGTTTAGAAAAAAAATGAAAACATATAATACTTTAATTTGCAATTTTTGACCGATTTAGTTAGTTAATTATAACTAGTATGCATACCACATTTCATGATTATTTAGGAAAATAGAGAATTTTTGGGTTTTTTTAATTTTGCTTGTTTAGAAAAAGTAGAAATAGAGAATTTTATGTTTTTTGTTACTTTAATTTCTCTATTAAAAATTAGAAACTTATAATACTTTAATTTGCAATTTATGACAAGGTTAATTAGTTAATTATAACTAGTATGCATACCACATTTCATGATTAGTTAGAAACATAGATAACTTTTGTGCTTTTTTAATTTTGGTTGTTTAGAAAAAATAGAAATAGAGAATTTTAGGTTTTTTGTTACTTTAATTTCTCTATTAAAAAATAGAAACTTATATTTCTTTAATTTGCACTTTATGACATGGTTAATTAGTTAATTATTACTAGTATGCATGCCACATTTCATGATTAGTTAGAAAATAGAGAACTTTTATGTCTTTTTAATTTTGTTGGTTTAGAAAAACCAGAAATAGAGAATTTTAGGTTATTGTTACTTTAATTTTTTTATAAAAAATTAGAAACTTATAATACTTTACGTTGCAATGCAGACAATGACACGTCATTGGATGTACAATGCCGATCGCCGCTCCAAAGAATTCATTGATGGTGTGTATTATTTCTTAAGAGTTGCCGAGGAAAACAAGCGGGATAGATTCATATGTTGCCCATGTGCCTTGTGTCATAATTTGAAGGAATATTCTAGCTCTAGAAATATTCACTCACATTTGTTGAAGTCGGGTTTTATGCCAAACTATATTTTTTGGACCAAGCATGGAGAAAACGGGATAATGATGGAAGAAGGTGAAGAAGAACAGTTGGAGCCTGACGACATTATTGCTCAATACGGTGACTTCGGTGATACAGCAATGGGAGAAGCTGAAGATGAGGCAGGTGCAGAAGGCGCACCTGTTGAAGATGATGCTCTTGGTGATGTCATTCGTGATGCACAAAAAGATTGCGAAAATGAAAAAGAGAAGACAAAGTTTGACCACATGTTAAAAGATCACAAGAAATTACTATACCCATCTGCCTAGGATGGGCAAAAAAACTGGGTACAATACTAGAATTGTTAAAATGGAAGGCACAGAATGGTGTATCCGATAAGGCATTTGGACAATTACTGAAGATCCAAAAAAAATGCTGCCGAAGCCTAATGAACTGCCCACTACTACGTACGAAGCAAAACAGATCGTCTGTCCTTTGGGATTAGAAATCAAGAAGATACATGCATGTCCTAACGACGGCATCCTATACCGTGGCAAGGACTACAAGAATTTAGATGAAAGCCCGTATGTAAAGCATCGCGGTATAAGATCAGGCGAGATGACCCTGGCGATGTTGCGGGGGAAGAACGTCCCCAGAAAAAAAATCCCTGCAAAGGTTATGTGGTATGCTCCTATAATACCATGTCTAAAACGTCTTTTTATAAATAAGGACCATGCAAAATTGTTGCGGTGGCACAAAGAAGACCGTAAAGTAGACAACATGTTGAGACACCCTGCCGATGGGTCCCAGTGGAGAGCAATAGACAGGGAATTTCCAGAGTTTGAAGACGCAAGAAACTTAAGGTTCGCTTTAAGTACGGACGGTATGAATCCTTTTGGTGAGCAAAGCAGTAGTCATAGCACTTGGCCTGTTACACTATATATCTACAACCTTCCTCCATGGTTATGCATGAAGCGAAAGTTCATTATGATGCCGATGCTCATCCAAGGCCCGAAGCAACCAGGCAATGACATTGATGTCTATCTAAGGCCATTAATTGAAGAACTCCTTCTTTTATGGAGTGAAACAGGTGTTCGTGTGTGGGATGAGTACAAACAGGAACACTTCGATCGACCTACGAGCACTGTTGTTTGTGACAATCAATGATTGGCCTGCTCTAAGTAATCTTTCAGGGCAGACAAACAAAGGATATAATGCATGCACACATTGTTTTGATGACCTTGATAGTATATATTTGAAAAAATGCAGAAAGGTCGTGTACCTTGGGTATCGTCGATTTCTTTCTATGAATCACCCAATTAGAAAGAAAGGAAAGCATTTTAAAGGTAAGGTAGACCACCGATGCAAGCCTCGCAACAGAACTGGAGAAGATGTATTTGAGATGGTTAAGGATGTAAAAGTAGTTTTTGGTAAGGGACAAGGCAGCCAACAGTTCCAAAAGATGCAGCTGGTCATGCACCCATGTGGAAGAAGAAGTCAATATTTTGGGAGCTACTCTATTGGCAAGGCCTAGAGGTCCGGAATGCGATCGATGTCATGCACCTAACAAAGAATCTTTGTGTGAACCTTCTAGGATTCATGGGTGTATATGGTAAGCCTAAGGATTCACTTGAAGCACGGCAAGACTTGCAACGCATGGAAGAACGAGACAACCTGCATCCAGAGAAGACAGATGATGGACATCAATATTTAAGACCTGCTAGCTACACTCTTAGCAATGAACAGAAAGAAATCATGTTTGAATGCTTAAGCAGCATCAAGGTCCCATCTGGATTCTCCTCTAATATAAAAGGTATAATTAATGTGCCTGAGAAGAAATTTCTGAACTTAAAGTCGCATGACTGCCATGTGCTTATGACGCAATTGCTTCCAGTTGCATTAAGAGGAATTCTACCTCCTCATGTACGTTTGGCCACCGTAAAGCTATGTGCATTCCTCAATGCAATTTCTCAGAAGGCAATCAATCCACTGGAACTAGCTGCTCTACAGAATGATGTGGTTCAATGTCTTGTCAGCTTTGAGTTAGTGTTCCCTCCATCCTTCTTTGATATCATGACATACCTCCTAGTTCATCTGGTCAAGGAGATCAATATTCTGGGTCCTGTGTTCCTACATAATATGTTTCCCTTTGAGAGGTTTATGGGAGTTCTGAAGAAATATGTTCACCAACGTGCTCGGCCAGAAGGAAGCATCGCCGAGGGCTATGGGACAGAGGAGGTTATTGAGTTCTATGTTGAATTCATTCCTAAACTTAACCCAATTGGTGTTCCTGAATCGTGCCACGAGGGGAGACTGAGTGGAAAGGGAACACTAGGAAAGAAAACATACATCGGTACGGGGGACGATTCTTTCAATAAAGCACACTACACAGTTCTTTAAAACTCATCCGTGGTGGAGCCGTATGTCACGAAACACAAGGACTTCCTACGATCACAATTCCCAGAGAATAATGAAGCTTGGTTTATGCATCAGCACATAGACACTTTCAGTGATTGGTTACGAAAAGAATGTCAGGGTAATGACCAGATTGATGAGCAACTGTATTTGTTGGCTAGGAACCCATCATGGCACATCCTCACGTACAAAGGGTACGAGATAAATGGAAATACATTTTACACCCTAGGCCAAGATAAAAGAAGCACGAACCAAAATAGTGGAGTTCGCGTAGACGCCATAGAAACGAATGGAAACAGACAAACATATTATGGCCGTATAGAGGAGATTTGGGAACTAGACTACGCACCTAATTTTAAAATCCCTTTGTTCCGGTGCCAATGGGTGAAGGTTACCGGAGGCAGGGTGACAGTTGACAAAGACTATGGAAAGACAACAGTGGACCTCAACAATGTTGGTTACAAAGATGAACCATTCGTCCTTGCTGCTGATGTGAATCAGGTGTTCTATATGAAAGACATGTCTACAAAACAGAAGAGAGGAAAAAATGACAACAAATCAACAAACGAGCCAAAACGCCATATAGTTCTCTCAGGGAAAAGAAACATTGTGGGAATTGAGGACAAGTCAGATATTTCAGAAGATTATGAAAGGGATGACCGAATCACGCCATTCAATGTGACCAAAGATCCGAGCATACTGATAAATGCTGAGGACACTCCATGGTTACGTCAAGATCATGACCAAGGAACATACGTCAAAAAGAAGATCACTATTGTGCCTGCCTAATAAATAGATTGCAATAGAGTATGTGTATGTGACAATTGTAACTTAAGATGTTTATATTATTTTTTCTTATTTTATATCATTTCAAATAATGAAATGACATTTAAGTTTGCAATTATAAGAGATGTGTCAATTATTTGTCAAATGCAAAAATAGTCAAACTTGGTCAAATGACAAACTAAATTACTTAAAATGAAAAAATTTTGAATACCAAGTTGTTAGATATCATCAAGATCTAAACTTTTTATATAAACAATTTTTCCATTTGAGAAAGTTGAAGTTCACAATACCCACCAATTCTTGAATCTCACACAAACGATATGAAACTACATGTGTCAATTGTGGATTTTAAACTACATCTTCGCAACACTTTGTCAAATGCAAAAATGGTCTATATATTAATTGTAGATTTTGATGAATGGAACAATATTGGAATTCATGACTTTTCCGTTCGAGACCATCTAGGGTTCCGAAAACCGATGCGTGGCTATGAATTCTTTCAAAATTCAAAATTGAGTGGTTCAAACTTTTCCAAAAGAAATATTGACCATTAGACAAAATGTAGAACTGGATGAGTGCAAAAACTTTGTATTCATTACTTTTCCATTTGGGACCATATAGGGTTCGTTCAAAGTGTGTGTTTCTAAAAACCAATGCTTTGACTTTGGTCAAACTTGGTCAAATGACCCATCTGATGACTTGAAATGAAAAAAATTTGAATACAAAGTTGTTAGAGATCATCAAGATCTACATTTGATATGTTGTCCATTTTTCATTTGGATAAATTTGAGCCAATCCTAAGCACATTTGTTCAAAATCCAAGACAGGTTTTGGTCAAACTTGGTCAAATGACAAACTAAATTACTTAAAATGAAAAAATTTTGAATACCAGGTTGTTAGATATCATCAAGATCTAAACTTTTTATATAGACAATTTTTCCATTTGAGAAAGTTTAATTTCACAATACCCACCAATTCTTGAATCTCACACAAACTATATGAAACTACATGTGTCAATTGTGGAATTTTAACTACACCTTCGCAACACTTTGTCAAATGCAAAAATGGTCTATATATTAAATATAGATTTTGATGAGTGGAACAATATTGGTATTCATAACTTTTCCGTTCGAGACCATCTAGGGTTCCGAAAACCGATGCGTGGCTATGAATTCTTTCAAAATTCAAATTTGAGTGGTTCAAACTTTTCCAAAAGAAATGTTGACCATTAGACAAAATGTAGAACTGGATGAGTGCAACAAACTTTGTATTCATTACTTTTCCATTTGAGGACCATATAGGGTTCAGTCAAAGTGTGTGTTTCTAAAAACCAATGCTTTGACTTTGGTCAAACATGGTCAAATGACCCATTTGATGACTTGAAATGAACAAAATTTGAATACAAAGTTGTTAGAGATCATCCGATGTAATAGTGAATATTGTTGTAAGCATAAATAAATAAGAAATAGAGAAAAAGTTTTAAAAAATAATCCGATGTAATGGTGAATATCACGTATATCATGATTTTGGAGATAAATGATGATAAATAAACAAATTTTACGTTTAAATAATGCACAAACAAATTTTTCTATCAAAAACATCTACTTTAAGATATTAAAATTAAATCATTCATTTTTGCATTAACAAAATACTAATTATTTTTCATATTTATGTTTGCTAATATAAGTGATGAAAAGATTTTATGTTTCCAAATTTATTATGTAAACAATTAGACCAAAAGAAATGGAACTATTATTTTTTAACAATTTAATACCTATTATTCTATTTACTATGCAATTAACAACATTAATCTAATTATTGTAAGCATAAATAATAAGAAACAGCAAAAATACATTTAGTCCCGGTTCATGGCCAGAACCGGGACTAAAGGTTGCTTTTAGTCCCGGTTTTGGTCAGGAACCAGGACTAAAGGTTGGACCTTTAGTCCCGGTGCGTAGCACCAACCGGGACTATAGCACCAACCGGGACTAAAGGTCCCCGCGGGTATTTAGTCCAACAGTCTTCTTCTTCCTCCGGCCACCAGATCGACGTTGCCCTATACCGCCGTCGCGCGCTCCATTCTCCGCCGCGCACAGTCTTCTTCCCCAAGCAGCCGCTGCCTCCTTCTCCGGCGTAGAGACAAACGCGAAGGAGCGCCGCCGCCGCCTCCTCGTCCCGAGCCGTCACGTCTTCGCGCCGCGCGCCGTGCCGCCTACTTCTCCACCGGCGACGCCCCGACCGGCCGCGCGCACCCCCCGCCGACCGCGGCCGCCTCCTCGCCCTCGGCCAACCGCCTCCCCGCCCTCGGCCGTCTTCTCCTCTGCGGCCAAAGAAGGCCCACGCCGCCGGTGAGCACAACAGAGAATGATGTTGATATTTTTTTGTGTTTGTTCCCACTAGATCATTTGCAGTCTCCACACTGATGTTTGTTCCCACTAGATCATTTGCGCCGCCGGTGAGCACAACAGAGAAATTGTTGTTTCTAGTCAGTTTATAGAATTATTTAGGTTGCATTATTTAAATGGTGTTTTCTGGGAATTTTGTTTATAACAAAAGTGTAGATATTTCATTCATATAGCTGCTGTTAAAATTTGATGGCTTGCGGTATATTGCTATGTGTGATCTTGTTATGATTTATTCACGCAACTGTTGCATGTACGTCCAGAATTGCTGATAATGCATGAATGCCTTGATTAACTTACATTGTGTGTGGATTGCACAGAACGAAGGTGGCAACATTGTGCTGGATGTTTGTTCAAAGATTTGCAGACTATGTGTTCGATCTGCAGGCTATGTGTTTTTGTTCAGAAAACTAGCACTTAATGATTTTTTACTATATATTTGTTCTTGTTCTCCCCTAATGCGGTGATATGTTGTACGAATGTGGTGATCTGCAGGCTATTTTTTTGTACTGTACGAATGAAATGATATGTTGTATGAATTAGAAATCATTTTAGTGAATTTTATTTGAATCAAAACTATGAATCTGTTCCCAAACGCATGATAAAAATCTCGTTCCCAAATGCCTGCCGAAGTACCTCTCGCCAAAACATACTCCGACATCTACACTTGTCATATTCCGATCGACCAAACACACGCGCTCACGAAACGTACACGTTTCTAGATTGTTCTAACGCGCAGTGAACTCAATTGTATTATTTCTTATGAGCTACCGCAATCTCATATTCTAAATCATTCCATGAACCTTGTAGAGTCAAAGTATCTCAAATTTAATCAAATTTATATGATAGAATAATAATATTTACGTATCCACTTATTATCATTAGATTTTTCATGAAATTGTTGTTAAAATATTTTGACTTATCAAATAAGTCATAATCTGATAAGCAAAGTTACAAATATGATTTTTTTTCAAACCTCAAATGGTTACAAATATAATTTTTTTCATTAATATGCATCCACTATAAATTTACTTGAGACATAAATGCTAATAACTTGGCGTCCAATTTGCAGAAATGGCCAATCCGAATGACAACATGGATGATGCAATGATGGACCTAATCAACAGCGGCGCCAATCCAGATCCCCAAGGCGAAGATGATGTGAGTCAGTACTTTGCTGATTATGAAGAACTTGTGGGAGACAATCCTGATGAGGTCTGTCTACAATCTAGTATATATATGAAATTAAAATAAATAACATTTATACTAATATATTTATACTTGTTTGTGTAGTCCTCTAAATCGGCGACAACTTCTGAGAAGAGTAGAAAAGTGCGCGGCCCGAAGAAGATGTTGGAGGGTCGGTACATTCTGTCGGAATTCAATGAGGGTACAGGACAAGTACTTGGGGCTAATTCTAAAAAATTTGTTGCACACTATGGCTACCTTGTAAGGAACAGGCTCCCGGTCAGTGCTCGTGAATGGAGGCAACGGAAAGATAAACCTAATATTAGTTTTGTCTTAGATCGTGACAAGGAATTGATTTGGCAAGATATCCTTCAACATTTCACGCTTGATACACAGGATGAAGCTTTGAAGGAGAAGGTTAAAATCTGGGCTATGCAGAAGATGGCCAAACAATTTTAGGCTTGGAAGAAGACATTATACAAGACTTTTGTTGCACAAGGCCGGACACCATATTTGACCAACAAGGCCTACGTCAAGTTGAGGCCTTTTTGGGATGAGTTCGTAGAGTTTAAGAACTCATAAGAGGTTCAGGCACGGATGATCAAGAATCAAGAAAATGCTAAACAAAAGTAATACCACCATCACTTGGGTTCAGGTGGCTACAGGACTGCTATTCCTAAGTGGCAAAAGCTGGAACAGGAGATTCTTGGGAGAGGGATCAAACCAGAATCAATGCACTGGCCCGAGCGCGCCAAGTATTGGTTCTTTGGTCACGGGGGAACCATAGACCTATAGACCGGAAAGATAGTGTACTGCGAAAAGCTCGAGAGAGTAGGACAGAGAATGGCCTATGCGAGAGGATTAGTTGAAAGCGGCACCTGGCAGCCAAATAGAGAAAAGGATGAGCTGACATACGCTCTGGAGACTGCTGAACACTGTGGGCGAACCAGAGGCTATGGGGAGGTATCATGGGAGCATGGCTTCCCTAAAGATAGACCGACTTATAGAAGCCGCCAACGAAAGAAGGAAGAGGAAGCGGAGCGGTTGCATAGGTTGGAGGCAATGGTGATTGAATCACGCGAAGCGGCTCGTGAAGCGATAGCGCGAGAGAAAGCACTTGAGTAGAGAATGAACGAGGAGATCAAAAGACAAGTGCAGATTGCAGTAAGTTCTATACAAGGGCAAACTGCATCAGAGCCTAGAGTCAATCTTAGCCCCCCCGATCAGTTGAAAAGTAGTTGCGCTTCCACGGAGATGCCAACTATTCAAGACGACGTGGGGCTGCACTTTCCGGTGGATGACATCACTGAACCTCTGACAACATGTGAGCTGCACATTCCACAGGGGACTGCCACAGTCATGGTTGTTGTCGGTGTTGTAACTCCTGTCGACCCTACGAGGACACCAAGAATCCATGGGGCGATAGTTCCACCTGGATATGCTAGTGTCTCGGTGGATAGTGTTGTCAAAGGCTTCAGTAATATGCAGCTTGAGATATAAGGAGGTGATGGAGAGAAGACTCTAGGAGAAGCAGAGAATACTTTTATTTGTTGGCGCAAGCGCTACATCATTATTCCTGGGGCATCACCTAGTAGTCTACCACCACCTCCTCGTCATGAATCTAATCCTAGGTGCGGATGAAAATTGACTACACATTTGTTCACTAAATTTATTTTGCATTCTCTTAGTTAGTGGTTTACTCATATACCTTTTGTTTTCACAGGTGGTCACCGACATGTCATAGTGCTGCGGGTGATGACGATGGAGTGTAAGACACGGCTGCATCGCCTCGGTCTCCAACGCCACCACCTAGGGCTCCAACACTGCCACCTTGGGCTCCAACACCACCACCTCAGGCTCCAACACTGCCACCTAGGGCTCCAACGCCACCTAGGGCTCCAACGCCGCCTCCTCGGGCTCCAAGACCACCACCGGCCACCCCATCGCCTCCACGCGTGGCTCCAGCATGAAAGAAGAGGCCGGCCACACAATCAAATGTGTCGGCCACCCCGCCACCAAAAAAGAAAGCCTCCAAAAAAGAAACAAGCTATCATTCCTAAGAAGCTATCCTATGAGAAGACTGATGTAGAACTAAATTCTTTAGTAAAATCAGACGTGGATAGTTTCTTCAAGAAACTTAAGACTGAAAGAGAAGCCAAGTGAAACCCTGAGAAGCCGTACCTCTTACTACGGCCAGAAGATCTACGACAAAGGGTTGAGGCTGAACAAAAAAAGAGGCGTGAAGCTCAAAAAGAATCATCATCTTCTTCGGACTATGATCGCACTTTAAGGAAATCCATATAAGAAGAGAAGAAGAAAGAGAAAAGAGCACACAAGGGTGTAGCACAGCTCGGGAAACAATCAAAGCAATCAGTGCCCCCGCTAGTCATTGGAAATGAATATGGTTCAAACATTGACGTGCTAGACCAGCAGATACCAGCAGATTTAAAATTTGATGAGCTTGAAATTTTTTTTGTGGAAACTGGTCTTAGCTTAGTCCAAATGATAGTGGGGGCACCAATTAAAAGTGCTCCACAAATTGATCATTGGCAGAAGGAATATACATATGGCAAGAGTTTATACAACCCTGCGGCCCTCAGCAAGCTTGGAACGCAAATGTACATGCTAAACAAATGGTACATGGAAGCGTGTGTTAGAAAAGCAGATGATTATCTTTGTGTCTGAATTAGAAACTATCATTACTTCCGTGGTGATGATATTATTTATGTTTAATTTAATGAGCTACACCAACTATGCCACATGGACGCTCTTGACAAATCTCTAATGAGTTGCTTCTGTCTGTAAGTGATTCTTCCTTTCAATAATGTCTCTGTAACTTATCATGTATATATATAACTAATTACAGAAACCCACTATACATATGCAGAAACATGATGAGGGACCTCAGAGTTAGAAATGACAAGGAGATTGGATTTGTGGATCCAAATGTTGTATTCAAAGACCACAAGAAACATATGCAGAAACATGTCTGTAAGTGTTGGATGCGGTGCGCCTAAAAGGAATTTAGGAGACAATCGCAGGATTTCTTAACGACCATGTCCTGATTCCCGGCGGCTAGTGCTACTTCAACCATCAGGAGCCAATGAAACCAAATAACGATGATCATTTGTACGATGCTTGAGTGACGGAGATAAATTGTGTTGTAAATACTTTGTCCGTGAAGCATATGTGTAAATATTATATTATGGACCTATAGATACATATTATTTATATATATATAGTGTTTTATAGTATATTTCTATGTAATGCTTTAAATTATATAAATTATAGGTGCGCGTTCCATAAACTACTAGCAAACAATACGCATTCGAAAATAACAATAACATAATTGTAAACCCTAAATGGAAAACCAAATGAAAAGAAAAAGAAAAAAGACTTTAGTCCCGGTTGGTAGCAACAACCGGGACTAAAAGTGGAGGCTAGGTGGCACACCGTGGCGCGCCTTTTAGTCCCGGTTGCTGTTACCAACCGGGGCTAAAGGTGGACCTTTAGTCCCGGTCCTCGGAACAGGGACTAAAGGTGGGACATTTAGTCGCGAAACCTTAGCCCCGGTTCCGTAGCCGGGACTAAAGGCTCTTATGGCCCGGGGCCAAAGCCCTTCTCTGTACTAGTGAGTGTGTACCTGAATCGTGCAGTGGTGTAGTCGAAGTGTGTTTGGCATGTCGAGGGATCTCCCCCATACTTGTTTTCTGCTTTCTTACACAAAAATTAAGTAGAGACACACAAGATATAATAATAATTATAATATTCTTTATTAATCTTGAGGCATTTATTACAAATGACTAGTAGCAAACTAACGATAATAGTAGCAAACTGATGATAATAGTAAACCTAAACCGAATTGAAAGATAGATAACTAAGATGCATTGCATCAAGATCTAATCTAGATAACTTAGCGTCGCTCCAATTCCTTGATCTTCTTATTGGCACTAGCAAGATCATGCCTAAGGCCTAGTATAACAGTGTTGTGGTTAGAGAGCTGCCTAGTGATGGAGTTAACCGAGGACTGGAGGTCTATGATGACTCTGTCTAGCCTACGAACGTCCTCATCAATATCTATATAGTCTTGCGACGCTTAGGAGGTGTCTCAAAAGCATTGAGAGCGTGCTTCGGGGCAGCCTTTGGAGGGATGAAACGGACTTTGGCTGCTCTAATCCCTTCAAAGTAAGGTCTCTCCTCCTCCGTAGTGTAGCGGATACTACTGATCTCGCCGCTCCGGTTGGTCTTGACTCCAACGACCCTCTCATTGGGTCTGGGTGGAAGGATCCTCGTGCTGGCTGGCACCTTGATAGTGGTCTCCTTCTTGGATGATGATCCCTTGAGAAGTAGGGGTTGTGGCGGTGCGGTGAGAACTCGTTAAACATGATAGGATTGGGCGGAGCTGCGTTGGCATAATGGCATGGTTTCTTGCTGTCGCCATGTGTTGGCCGGGACGAGAGCACAGACGTCGGGGTCTTCCTCAGGCTTCATGTTGAGGTTGAAGGGGATGACTTCCCAATCATCGTGGAACTTTTCAGCCATTGGAGTAGCAAGGGACTAAACAAGCTCTAATTGAAGAAGAAGAGAAGGCTTGGGTGGATTGGTGTTTGAAAACTGACGTCAGGGGTCTATTTATATAGGGGTCAAAAAGTGCCTCTAGGGGTTGTTCGGGTTGCTCCCGTCGATGTGCGTGCGAAACTTTCCATCTGAGGGATTATTCAGATTAGCATAAGTGTATTTTCCATAATGGAGGAAATCAGGACCGAGAGGGGTCAGAAGCTCGGCGCCCGCCCTGTGTCTGGCCCCTCTGTGGGCCGCTTCCTCGAGCGTGTTTCTAGATGCAAAACTTTTTAGGAAAATATATGTATGACCCAAAAGCATCAGATTAAAAAGGTCGGGCTCTAATTCTCCATGGGAAGGTAAAAATGGATTACTTCTATTTCTTCTAATTCTTTATTGGGCTCTAAAAATAATTTAAGACGTTGACCATTTACCTTGAATAACGTATCTTCATCGTTTTGAAGTGTGATAGCTCCGTGGGATGATGAATTGATTACCTTGAATGGTCCTTCCCACTTACTCTGGAGTTTTCCATGCCCAAAAAGCTTCACCCTGGAATTAAAAAGTAATACCTTATCTCCGGGTGCGAACTCCTTCTTTATCCTCTTATCATGCCACCTTTTGACTCTTTCTTTATAGATCTTCGAATTGTGATATGCTTTCTCTCGCCATTCTTCCAATTTTGATAGTTGCATTCTTCTATGATTTCCAGCGACATCTAGGTCCATATTCCATCTCCTTATGGCCGAGTGTGCTTTGAACTCTAGTTCAACAGGTAGATGGCAAGTCTTCCCGTACACCAATTGGTATGGGGACATTCCAATTGGAGTCTTGTATGCTGTCCGGTATGCCCAGAGTGCATCAGGTAACTTGTCTTTCCATGCCATTCCCATTTCATTCACTGTCTTCTGAAGAATATTCTTGATTTGTTTGTTGGAAGTCTCTGCTTGGCCACTTGTCTGAGGATGATAGGGGGTAGCGACGTTGTGACGGATTCCATGTTTAGATAGATATTGTTTGAAGCATTTGTCAATGAAGTGCGCTCCTCCATCACTTATCACTACTTTGGGGACTCCAAATCTTGGAAATATAATTTCTTCAAACATCCTCTTTGAACTGATGTTGTCGGCATGCTTGCAAGGTACGTTATTCAAGGTAAATGGTCAACGTCTTAAATTATTTTTAGAGCCCAATAAAGAATTAGAAGAAATAGACGTAGTCCATTTTTACCTTCCCATGGAGAGTTAGAGCCCGACACTTTTAATCTGACATTTTTGGGTCATACATATATTTTCCTAATTAAGTCTGCATCTAGAAACACGCTCGAGGAAGCGGGTCCACAGAGGAGCCAGAGAGAGGGCGGGCGCCCAGCTCCTGCCCCCTCTCGGTCCCGATTTCCTCTGGTATGGAAAACACACTTATGGTAATCCGAATAATCCCTCAGATGGAAAGTTTCTCACACACATCGATGGGAGCAACCCGAACAAATCCTAGAGGCACTTTTTGACCCCTATATAAACAGACCCCTGACATCAGTTTTCAAACACCAATCCACCCAAGCCTTCTCTTCTTCTTCAATTAGTGCTTGTTTAGTCCCTCGCTGCTCCAATGGCCGAGAAGTTCCATGATGATTGGGAAGTCGTCCCCTTCAACCTCAACATGAAGCCTGTGGAAGACCCCGACGCCCGTGCTCTCGTCCCAGCCAACACAGAGCGACGGCTAGAAGCCATGCCATTATGCTAGCGCAGCTCCGCCCAATCCTATCATGCTCAACTAGTTCTCACCGCACCGTCACAACCCCTACTCCTCAAGGGATCATCATCCAAAACAAAGACAACCATCAAGGTGCCAACCGGCACGAGGATCCTTCCACCCAGACCCAATGAGAGGGTTGTTGGAGTAAAGACCAACCGGAGCGGCGAGATCAGCAGCATTCGCTACACTACGGAGGAGGAGAGGCCATACTTCGAAGGTATTAGAGCAGCCAAAGTCCACTTCATCCCTCCAAAGGCAGCCCCGAAGCACGCCCTCAATGCTTTCGAGACACCTCCTAAGCGTCGCAAGACCATAGTAGATATTGATGAGGACGTTCGCAGGCTAGACAGAGTTATCATAGACCTCCAGTCCTCGGTTAATTCCCTCGCTAGGCAGGTCTCTAAGCACAACACCGTTATACTAGGCCTTAGGCAGGATCATGCCAGTGCCAATAAGAAGATCGAGGAATTAGAGCGCCGCTAAGTTATCTTGATTAGATCTTGAGGCAATGCATCTTATATATTTATCTTTAAATTTGGTTTAGGTTTACTATTATCATCAGTTAGCTACTATTATCGTCAGTTTGCTACTAGTTATTTGTAATAAATGCCTCAAGATTAATAAAGATTATTATTATTATTATGTCTTCTGTGTCTCTACTTTATTTTTGTCCAAGAAAAGCAGAAAACAAGTATGGGGGAGATCCCTCGACATGCCAAACACACTTCGACTACACCACTCCACAACTCAGGTACACACTCTGCACACTTTACACATACACATATCTTGGATTATGTAGAATATTGTTTCCAACATGATAAATTAAAAAGATTAAAAATGTTTCTAATCATGATTAATCTCACTCTCTGATATTTCCTAAAACCTACAAATTATTGAAAATCATTTTTAAAACCCTATGTTACTAAGTCATTTTGGAATGTGAGATGGTAGAGTATGAGTTCTTGATATCATTGTTACTTGGAGAATTTATTTCAAAATCTCCAAAATTCTAGCTACCATCCTCAGTGTTTTATATGCCTACTAAAACTGAAAATTAATTATAATCATAAAAGCTATCTACTCTGTATTGAGTTTCTTCAAAATGAGTTAGACCCTTGTTGAGAGATTTATCATGCTCCTAAGATCAAGACATTTATTCAGAAAGATTCACTCTTCCGAAGTATTATTGCATTAGAGGCATGGGCTATGCAAAAATAAGGATATTTCGAGGAAATAAAAAAGAGCAAGTGCTCGATAACCTCGCAGAAAAAATGGACAAGTGTCCGGCAGTAGAATTTGGGGTACCTCGGTATCCACTTAAAAAAAGGAGAGAGAAAAGAAAAGAAAATGATAGCCCATGGTCCCTCTAATAAGCAATATGCCAGCAAGAGTTGACAAGTTTTTAATTTCCAAAATCTTTGATCTAAGAGTATAGCATTCTTCTCCTCGGATCCCGTTTTGATCAGGCAATAAATGCAAAGTAAGTATGCTCGAGAATTTTTGCAAATTAAAACAGCCTCAGTGAGATATATAAAAGATAATGAGTGATCTGAGAAAACCTATGAGGATAAAAGGTATGCTAACTTTCTTTTCAAAAATATACAAAAACTCCAAGTGTCAGGGTTGAGAAGAAAGGATCTCTACTCTTAACCATATATTTCCTTGACTACAGTATACAGTGGATTTTAACACCCTACAGTTACGAAGAGAATGTTTTAAAATGTTTTACCCCAGATAATTTTCTAAACCATCCTTTTCTCGAGGACGAGTAAAAGCCTAAGTATGGGGGTATTTGTTGACGGTTCTTAAGTATCAACTTTAATTATCAAATAAACAAGAGAAAGGACCAATATGCAACCAACACCTAGAATTAGGGTTTGATCTAACAGAATTCCACTAGTTTTGTTATTTATCTGTTTCTGCAGAGGGTTATCAGGAAATAAGGAAGAAAGGCCCACATGTCTGGATTACATAGAGATATAAACACACCGCGCAATTTTGTACCATCTAGAAGACTCCAGAAGCTACGGGAACAAAGAGGAGGCCTAAAGGGGCCTGGCCTAGGGCGCCCGCCCCCTCCTAGATGCCAATCAGAACTCTTTTCGTGGACGACGCTCCACCGACCTAAAGGATCAAGGATAACCGTCCAATCAATGTCGGTTTGATCCAACGGCTCACGTTCACTTGAGGGGACTATAAAACCAGACCCCCTAGCCCCTGGAGGAGACAAGTTCATCATAGAGTTGAGAGGAGCCCTCAAAGGAATACCTCTCCTCTAAATAAAATTTCTTTTTAGGCTTAGCATCCAATGTAAGTAGAAATAGATCTTCTAGTTTCTACTAGATTGAGGGAGATAGAGTGGAGGTGTACATCAGAGGAAGCCCGGCCTGTCGGTGTCTACTCCGAGTTTGTACCTGTGGGATCAAGTTCTCCTAACCCGAAGCTTGCTCCTAGGATTCTTCAGTATTTCGACTTCCAAATTCTAGTAAGTTCTTGTTTTATTGTTCTTTGGTTTATGAGTTTACTTTAATCTCTTCACGTAGAGTTTAGAGTAATCATCTCTAGCGTAGACGTGGTGTTTGGGCTAGGATACTCATAAATATTCCCTAACTAGATAGACCGTGGTAGTAGCGAGGAACGTGATATTTCTGAGTTACCTTTGCAAACCATATCTCGTTAGCAGGAAGGATAGGGTTTATAGGTGCGGGTTGAACATCCTTTGTGGTGCCTAGATTCTGTTAGCCTCCCCAATAGAACAGTAGATTATCCTTACCAAGGTTAGAAAGAGATTACGGTTGAAGTCTTCTCTATTTATCACTCACATAGAGAAACATTCTTTGTAGACTAAAGGGTTAGTAGTAATAGACCAGGTTAGTCAAATGCACTCTTTCTCCTAGTGGTAAAAAATAAATACGATAATCTAGATAACCTCCCGGGTGAAGTGCTCACCGATATCCGTGCGCTTGTGGATCCATTTCTTATTGCATTCCCAAATATCAACAGTAAGCTTGGGGGAGTTTGTTGACGGTCCTTAAGTATCAAATATAATCAACAAATAAATAAATAAAAGGATCCATATACAACCGACATCCAGACTTTCACGAGTTTTGGTGTTTGTCTATTTCACGAGTTTTGGTGTTTGTCTATTTCTGCAGGGGGTTATTAGGAAATACGGAAGAAAGGCCCACACGTCGGGTTTACATAGAGATATTAACATGCCGCACAATTATCTTACATCTAGAAGGGTCCAGAAGCTACGGGAACGAACGGGAGACCAGACAGGCTTGAGTGTAGGGCACCCGCCCTCCCCCCTTGGGCGCCCGCCCTGGCCTTTCCACCAATCAGAACCAATCTCGCGGATCATGCTCCACTGACCTAAAGGATCAAGGAAAACCGTGTGATTAATGTTGGTTTGATCCGACGGCCCACATTCACTTGGAAGGACTACATAACCAGACCCCCTGGCCCGTGGAGGAGAGAGCCTCTCAACCCTAATTCATTATTCATCTTGGGAGAAGAAGCCTATGATCAAGCCATAGAGCCACCACATCAATTAGATCTCTAGATTAGCATAGCTACATAGGATTAGAACTAGAAGGAGTCAATCTTCGATTGGTTTCCGGATCTGTCAAGAGGATTCTTGGTAATTCTCTATTGTTCTTCAATTGTTCATCTTTGTTCTTTAATGTTATGAAAATGACTTTGTTCTACTTCAATATATTGTTTATGACTTTGCTCTACTTGTTTATATTCACAATTATATTGTTCTTAGTTTATCATAGTTATATACTTGGCTTAGTTAGATTGGATTTATATACATGTTTAGGACCGTATAGCGTTTATCCATGTGTACAGTGGGTAAATGATAAGTATTGTGTAGGCATGCTGCCTATACCGTATTTATCTGCGATTGTACCCTATATGCCAGATCGCGGGGTAGTTCGTGGTAGTGACAGCTCCATTGATTCTTATATAGTCCCCCACTCGTGTATTGGGCTGGCAGAGCAACAATATTATAGGGGAGTGATTGCTATGTTTCTCATAGTCCTTGATAATATCACTATGCATGGGCGTAGTTTTGTCTCACAATGATTGCCCAGTATAATTGCACTAACTATGATATGCTAGACTGTATAGTTGAGAATAACTTCGGAAATATTCTTGTAGTTCGTCCTAATTCCATGCTAATGACTTGCTAGGATATCTAATTGAGGTGCTTATCATATTTATTATGTGGCTAAGTTATGCTGATCAGATTAATTATCTTTGTCACTATTTATACTTTATATATCTTTTATGTGACACGTATCCCTGTATAGAAGAGATAGATAAATGCTCTCAATTATACATGCAACGATAGATACTTGTAACAGAACCGCCCAATTTACAAGAGATCAACTATGAAAAACTCCCGCCAAAGCAGTTGCTTTAACATAATCGAACTCTCATAAACCCGGTAGTCCGTGAAATCACGAGGGATTTCAAACCAATCATCTTACAAGCCAAGATCGTAGTGATTCAACATAACAAGTCACATGTTACATCCATTTCACAAGTAGTTTGATATACATCAGAGTTCAAGATAGTTATTACCACTAAAGTTGAAAAGTAGCGGAAGCGAAGTAATTTGAAACTAATATTGCCCTTATTTCAAATACATGCCAGTATCCATGTCAATTCCAACAAAAGCAGTATAGATGAGGTAACTAAGAAGGATCATGCCCATGATCTTACTCCTCAAATACGGTAGGAGTCATCCAACTCTTGCAGTAGCCATGATACATCACAACCTGCAACAAGTGGGAATAAACCCTGAGTACGAGAAGGTACTCAGCTAGACTTACCCGTCATAAACCAGAAATAATATGACACCAAGGAGTATGCAAGGCTTTATTGGTGGGGCTAGCTTGACAACACTTTTTGCATAAAAAGCTTAGGTTACAGGTAAGTAACTTTTCAGGTATTTAGCTCAAGTTAATAATCATTACCTGTCATCTATATTAGCACCTGTACTAGAGCAATCACTTGATTAAGATACAACAGTAGTACCCATATTTGATGTGGCATTTCCAACATCATCTTCATACCATAACCATCCAAGTGTTCCATAAACATTACTACGATGACGAAGCTCAAGTCAAGTGCTCACTGTCCAGGAGCGATGGCGATTCGAATCGATTTCTAACCAGCTGGCGAGTTATTCCCCACACAAACCACACTCACTGATCAAGTGAGCTATAGGTCACCGTATTGCACTATCCAGGACCAATTCGCGGGTTCGACAGGCACCGCCCGTACCCGAGGACCGTTCCGGCGACCGAGGTATCCAAGGTATACCAAGGTTGCGCGCCGCGCCCTCGTCGTTCTCCTCAACCATCACCAATACAGCGCGTACATCGGGCCAATTCCCGGCCCGGATAGTGCTCAGGCTTCGCGGTCGGAACGACTTATCCTTCCAGCTAAGTGTGGGGCATGCGTTCAACATGACAAGAGGGCCGTCAATGATCGGTCCTTAATCGACTCAGGCGGGGATAGATAGGCACCCAAGACCTCCATGTCTTGTTACTTCTCTATCATCGTCCCGCCCGGTCTCCAATTATTCATCCTCATCACTTGGTTATTTCCATGATAGCATATATAGCCAACCTTTTCAGGTGTCCACCTATCTGGCTCAGGTGACAGGAGATCACCTGGCTTCTACCGATCTAAGCATAGCTAAGCATTTAGATTCGATCCTGAATCTACATAAGGTTATAGGTATATTTGCTGGACAAGGAGTGATATATGCAGCAAGGGTTTCACCCAACTCCTATACTTAATGCAACAATACATATATAACATATATTCTCAATTGCATTCAAAAGTAGTAGGAGACTTATAATGCTCCGGGGCTTGCCTGGGATCAACACTGAGTCAGTTCAGTTAGTTGCTCCGTCTTGGTGACATCTAAGGTCACAACGCTTGCTTAGTCCTTCCACCTTCGGGGTGGGTCCATCCAACACCGTCTTCGGGTTTGTTCCCACACCAAGACCTTCACGTGATTCATCTAGCGCACCTAGATGAGATGCAAGATGCAAGTGCATGAATATAAAGAATAATAACACAACATGCATGACATAAAAGTATGCAAGACACAGGCATCAATTTAGCTAACATCACACAACCAATTATATAGAGCAAATATATCAATCATGACAAAAGTTTAACAAGTTTACAAGTGTATTACTTAAATCATGATTAGAGACATGAATCATACTTAGATCACACAAAGTAAAGCAATCAAGCATTCATGTATTTCAGCAAACTCTGGATATACATGCAGCAACTCAGTAATTAAATCATAACTGGAGTTACACAACTCCAAAAACTATGCAATTGGACATTCTGGAAAGAATATAGAATTATCTACAATTCATCTTTAATCATATCAGTATGATTAACAAGTTAACCAAATCAAACATGCATGACCATATAATCTGGTCCAGGAATTTCCAGAGAACAAGCAATTCAAAGGACGAACTTCATACTACTGTAACTCACAAACCACTTAGCCAAATGACATGAAACTTTACAACAAGATATATTAGTAAGTTATCTACATCTTTTCTATATACAAGTTTCACAGAAAACATAATTTATATCATGGAATTAATTGCACAATCAAAACTGCTCATGCTGCCAAACAGTAGAAGTACAATTACAACTGAAAACTGATAGGCAATTCAAGGAAGCATAACTGGAGTTGTCGACCTCCAGCCAACATGATTCTTATATTTTTGGAAAGCTTATAAAGTTACCTACAACTTTCTTATTATCATCTAAATATGAATCTAGAGTTAACAAGGTCAATTAATCCCATGAAGATATCTCTGTCCAAAACACAGACAGAATCTGTCATGCTACATTAAACACCCATAACTTGAGTTTCACATGTCCATAATTTATGGTTGTGTACTTTCTAGAAAGCTTACTAAATTGTGAACAACTTTGTTATAAACATCTAGAGCTAAATATACCACTAACAAGGTCTTACATTACAAACAATGCAATTCTGTCTGGGTTTAGACAGAAACTGGAACAGTACTTTAAACTACTATAACTAAACATGTGCTTAACCAAAAATTGTGCTATTTATCTTTTTGGAAAGCTTATGAAAAGTACTAAAACTTATATATTTTTATCCAGGCAAGATTCACAACTTAACTGAGCCAAACAATACAAACATGCAGATCCACTCAGAATAGGAGCAAAGCAACACATGACATTTGTTATTTTTATAACTCTTAATCTATTTTTCCTAAATTCATGACACTTTTACCAGTCATCAAATACCATATGAAAAACATGTCACAATATTTTCACATTTATTTGGGCAACAACACAGCAGTTATGAAAAAGACAAATATAACAAGCAATTTAAAATCTAACTGCATAAATCTATTTTTACGACTAAAACTTCAAACTAAACCATGCCATATTATAGATCTAATGCATATAGAATTTCACAAGGATTCCAAAAAGTCCACATTTGCTATTTTACGATTTTTCTACAATTTATGATGTTTTTCCAAACTTCAGCCATATGAAAGAAAAACAGATTTGCACAGAGTCCCTTAAGTTATCCGCAAAACAAACTACAACCGAGAGATCCCTGCAGGTACTATTCACATGTGTCATGACTTCACATTTGAACCCCTCACTTTTGATGAATTTGAGCCCGAGGTCCCTGGTCGCGAACAGAACAGGGGAGACTCGCCGGAGCTTCCTGTTCCGGCCCGTCGGAGCCTCGTCGGCGGCGATGGAGGGGTGGGGAAACATCAGGGCAATGAGCCGCACCCGAAGGTGGCCACGGCTCGGCCAAAGGTGGTCCGTGGCGGTCCGGCCACGCACGCACACCGACGGCGGCGGCGGCGGCGGCACGCCGGCGACCACGGCGACGGATTCGGACGGCGAGCGCGAGCACGAGATGTAGGAGATGGAGGCGAAGCTACTGACAATGCTTGCAGGGAGTGAGGAGGTCCGGAGCAGCGAGAACGCGGCGGCAGGAGCTTCCACGGCGGCCATGGCGACGGCGCGAGCAGCAAGGCGAGCACCGAGCGAAGGAGGAGCGAGCGAGGGCAGAGAGTGAGAGCAGGGAGAAGTAGGGAGCGCAGCGCCCACTTCTGGAGGCGCAGAGAGCAGGGCAGCGCGTGGCAATGGAGGTGGGGTGCCAGTCCATGCATGAACGCCACGGAGCCATTCCATCGAGCACGTGGCGTGCAGCAAAGTAGGGAAGGTGGGACGCCGGTTTGGGCTTGCTCCGGGCTGAATTGGACCTTGGGCCTAAAACGAAGTTTGTTCACCACGTCGTGCACTACAACTTTGATTAACACACCAAGATCATTAGACCAACAGATTAAGAGATAATTAGATGCCAAGTCATAAGTGTCAACGTATTGACGGTGATTAGCAAAACCAAGAATTGATGATCCAAACCATGTCAAACTTGATGCAACTTTTTACATGACCTTCTCCAAATAATTGTCCACCACTTTTATTCTTGGACCAACTTTAGTTGCTTAACAAAAACACGAGAACGCGGCATGCCAACGGGTCGACGTCCGTTTAGCAATAAATTAATCTTTTGCTGTTTTGGGAGCTACTTTTAGATATCCAAATGAACTCCAAATTTGATGATACTTGATCCATTGCTTTCATTAAGAAGAGTACTCCAACTCATATTAAGGAATCCAACTGTGTTACTATATGAATTTGGATAATATAATGTCACAAAGAAGCTAACTTGCTGCTGTCACTTTTCGGGACTTAGAATTATTTCTTAGGGCTAAAAAGCAGCAGCTGATTCGAACTTGGAGCCTCTGTTTGAACTATTTACATACTGATTTGGTTCTTGACCCTTGAATAAAGTTTCTTCTACACAAGCAAAACTACAACTTTCATTTAGGGTGAAACCTCATAACTTCAACAGAAGTTAATCTTTCACTTTGGTCAAAGCAGTAACCCGATAAAGCTCCAAATAGGATTTTAGGCCAATTTAAGCATTTTCTTGACATAAGCTCAACATGAACCCTTCATGACTTTTGTTGTATAATTCATCAAGAGTCATATGAGCAAGTTTGCATGGGTTGGTTCATGACCCATGATTCCATTTCCTTAATAGAGTCATTCCAACAATGATATAACTAATCATTTCATGTGACTTCTTGATTCCAAACTTAACCAAACCTTTCCAGAGACCAACATAGATTGGGATGGATATAGGACACATGAAAAAGGTTCCATTAGCATCATCAAAGCATACCTTTTAAAAAGGCATATATGCAAGCAAGGTTGCATCCACCAAGCCCAAGTTGAGGTTTACTTTCATAGATTGACTTTGACCTCTTTATTACCATTGAACTTGTCATGTTTGAACTCAAACCTAGTACTTAGCAAGTGACAAACACCTAGGGTGTTACAGCCTTCCCCCCTTAAAAGAATCTCGTCCCGAGATTCGGTGCAAAAGACTTTCAAGGGAAGAAAACAATGTCACGCATTTTCCAATATTAGCGATAGGAGTGGGCGACTTTGCTTGGAACATCAGAGAAGCATACTTGGTCCAAACATTTCATGATACTTGCTCTTCATAGTAAACCCTTATTTGGAGAATCTCCCTCTTTGTTTGACTTTAGTGAAGCATTGTTACTTTGGGAGGAATCCAAGACAAACTGTTCCATGTACTTTGTTTCTGGTTGTTTAGAGCCTAAGGAGCTACTTGTACCATTAGCTTCTTTAGTGAAACTAATGCAAGCCATACGAACTTCACACCACTTCACAAGCTTCTAAGGGTTGCGCATTATAGTGATTCCAGGCTCATTCACAAGATTTGAAAAGCAGTCCTCTACCAAAATGGTTGGAGTGTAACTTTCCATGCATGCAGTTCTCTTTCTCTAATGACAACATTGTACTGACCACCCGATTAAGAGAACAGTGAATGTGATAGCTGACTCTGTTGGTTTCATGCCTCCCATGATCATTTACTTTAATGGGATTCTTGTATCCAAACAACAACAATTATCTGGGTTGAATTAGATGTAACTTCTTGGGTAACACATAGAAGGTAACCAAGGCATGTAAGAATTGGATAACCACTACTGATAAA
Source organism: Sorghum bicolor (assembly GCF_000003195.3). Lineage (NCBI taxonomy): Eukaryota > Viridiplantae > Streptophyta > Magnoliopsida > Poales > Poaceae > Sorghum > Sorghum bicolor. The sequence goes on along the minus strand of NC_012878.2, from coordinate 18,785,751 downwards.
GGATGATAGTGGGGTCCATAGGTCTCCAACTGTTGCAAGTGTTCAACCAACTAAAGAAATAGCGTACCACCAGTAGGTTAAGCATGACCTTTCTTCATGATGTAGTTACATAAGAGTTAGGTTGACTTGTACCATAGCAAAACCAATCAAGTGGAACTACTTTTGCATTTGAGGCTTCTTTTTAGGATCAGTCGGTAGCTCTGATATTAACAATCTATTGATTGACACCTTTCAAATTGTATTTGACTCACATTGGCACAAATGGGTACAAAGAATCTTATTTCAGCATATAAGCATTATCTATGCAGCAAGACATTGCCCATACTATAATCCATGGCACTAAAATCAACACCACTTTATATACGAAGGATGATCGATATCAAAACTGAGATTGTAGATTTCTACCCCTTTTGGGTTTTGGTTCATATTTCACCAATTATCACTCACATCCCCCTGAAATTTGGTAGAAATATAGATCCATGAGTCTTCTAACCTCTGACCAAAATTCAGCTCAAAGAGGTACCATTTGTGTAGGCAGAACATATACATACTAAACTTGTTCGGTGCTAAAAGGGCAGCATTCCTGATTGACAAGACATCTCTCAACTCCACAGTTTAATTCACTAGTTGACGAAATATATCCTTCATGGCTATCAATCCATCGTTTCCTTGCTTGAGATTAGCTTTGTTACTAGCAACCAATCAATTGGCTCTCAGCACTAAAATTTCCAAAGCTCCACACTTAACCATAACCATTGCGGTTGACGCTTAACAATTGGTCACCTTCAAAACCAGTAGATAAGGATTCACGCTAAAGATGGTTGACTTTAGTTGTATCACCATGATGCACATAAAGATCAAGACTTAGGAAAACTAGATCATAAGCACAATGGTGATGATCGATGCTTGTTCAACAGATAACTTGTCCAACATTAAGTGTCCTGTGTCCTTTGATTCGGCATGGATGACCAATGTTGCTCATTAAATGACCATCATCATTGCAGGAATAGTTAAATAGTGTCACTTGTCTACCATCTCTTGTAGTCTGTTAATGTTTATGTCGGTGACCTATTCTTCAAAGGTTATCCTCTTTGTAGCTTCATGGGTAATTCTCCTACTCGCACATGAAGTAAGAATCTTTTGATATGATCTAAAGAGATAATTGAGGACAAACTCATGATGAGATGACACATTGGTGTAGTTCTATAATAGAGCATGGCTAGCGACAACGATACCAGTGCGTGCCGAGCAGCACAACCATGTGTCGGCCGCCACAAGGGGCTCTCAGTTTCGTCACGGCACCATCAATCATTAACCAAGACACCATTACTGAACATACAATCCAAAAGGAATCTCTCATGGCAAAAAATTGGGTTGCATAGCAGTGAGCACTTTGTAAAAGAGGGGGTATCAACTAAGATAGTCATGAGATTAGAGGTTCACAAGGAAGTGATTTAAAACATAGTACTAGAGAACATAGATCACATGAGATTAAGATGGATAAATACCCAGAGACTCAAGAGAGTTGGAGATAAAATGATTGAGATTTGAAAGATTGAGTCAATACACAGATTAGGGGATGGATACACAACATTCAAGAGCTAACAACCATGCACAAACTCAAGCTCTTTATCATTGGAATCTACTTGGAGATAACCATGAGATTAAAGTGACATGAGTGTTATTCTAAGATAAGGCTCTTCAACACTCGCATGCTTACTAAGGACAAAAAGGTAACAACTACGACACTACCTGATTAACAACACATCTACTCATGCATCATGGTTTTAAACAAACATGTGAGAACATCAATCATACTATCTCCAAGAACCAATACTAAGCACAAAGTTTGAAGATAACAAGCAGTCATCTAACGCAACACTAGTACACCTGAACATACAAAACATGATGGTAAGGTGTTTTTATCTTTCACTTTCTTTTACTAGAAAGGTGTATGTCTCTTCTCTAGTTGTGAAAACAAATTTTTACTTATGTTTTAGAAGAATGGTCATCTTAGAGATGTGCATCATACTAACAGGGTGCACAGATTGACCACAACACGGGCAAAACAAAGCTAATCACACCCTACATTCAATTATAGCTATTCAAGCAACATGGAGCAAAACATTTCATCTAACTTCACACAAGCAAGATGACACACATTGATTCACAAGTTATTTATTACTGGAACAAGGGTGAGAGAAGCACAGTTAGACATAAGGAAACAATCATGACGATGCATGCTTCGTCCTATTCGTTCTCACAAAATTGCCAGCCTAAGGTGGCAATCACGTTCTATGTCGGTGGCATAACACGTACACTCTCGACATATAGCTAGTCGTAATATTCAATTTATGCATTCGTGGCTAGCATACCTGCAGAAAACTCATTTCAGCCCACCCACAGTATGAAACATGCAGTACAAGATTAAAAACCTATGCGCTCCACACACGTGTATTCCCCATACATGTATGTGTAGTGCTACTACCCACATCATCGTCCTAGTGACGACATCGCCTCTAAGGACGGAATCACCCATCATGCGATACCTTTTCATAGGCACATGTAAAATGTGCACATGATCCAGTACCAAAAGCACTTCCCTAGATCGGCGGTGTATCCGATCATGCTCTCATAGCTCACACTTACTGTTGATGCAAAACTGATCTGCAAACACAAAGGGCTAATACCCGATTCGAATGTTAAGGCGTGCCAGCCGATTTGACCTTACTATCGGCAAAGGTGATAACTCGAATACTTTAGTCCTGACAACAGCGATGCGCCCGGATGTCACGGCTAAGAGGTACTCACGCGGAACTTAAGGATACGCCGAGCTTGAGTCGACGAATTCCTAAGAACTCGTAACAAAAAGAAAACGTATGACGAAGTCGTCGAAAAGTAAATGCTAGAATATGAGTAAAAACGTGTGTTTGATTGATTGATAGATGTCCTGATTACAAGGTCTTAGGGCTTATATTTATACCCTGCTCAAAGAGCTACGACCAGACACGATTAGAATTCGAATTCCAAATTACACGGAACCCGTATACAAAATGATACGAATAACATAAGGAAATAATAAAACCATCCTTCGTGACAAACCGAAACTCCTCCACATGACAACTGGCAGCTCCCGGACTCCCCCTTCGCGTCATCGGCAATCCCCTTGCCATAGTCATCGGCAGACCCTTTTTACTTGGACATCGGCACCATATTACTGTCTGAGAACTTAGTCACGTTCAACCTTTCCCTCATCGGCAACCATCCTTACCAGCAACCCGCATCGTACTGCCACCCTGTCCTGCCATCCTGGACACGTGCCCAAAAATGGTGTCAACACATGCCCCCCAGTTTCGGAGTATAAAACTATTAATGCTCCGAAATTCTCTGCAGTAATGATGTCTTCTCCGCAATTAATGCTCCTAATCTGGTAACCGACAACCTCAATCTGGGCAACTCTGATCCTAATCCTCCGCAGATCCCTCGAAATCCACAACTTCCCAAACGGGCATTTCTCTTAGTCGTACATCGGCAACAATACCGTTACAAAGATCTGCCGATGCTCTGCCCAGGATATTCGCAAAAACGGTTACTTTCCCTCTATCCGTCCATCGGCAGGACGACCGTTATAGAATATCACCGATGGACCGACCAGGAGATCGCGTACAGTAAAATATCTTCAAATAATGACCGCTTCCTGTCAAATCACCTGCACAATCCCTGGATTATCGTGCGAACAGTTACCATATCCACTTGAGTACCCTCGGGTTTCTCGGATGCGGCAAAGAAATAAGTCAGATTTGCCCTTGTCCATCTTGCCCTATAAATAGTTCCTTCTTGGGTACTCCTCCCCCATTACATCATTCTGCCATCCAACTTCACTTTTCCAGCGGCGGCGCCATTCTCAATCCCCAAGATCTCCGACAAGCATTCTTCTTCATCAACTCCGGCGTCTTCCAGCGTCCCCTTCACGATAAGATGGCCGTTGGCTTCGTCGTCCCTGAGGTCAGACTTCCATCTCATCTGCTGTACCTTTTTCCTGCATTCCTGTTCATCTGCGATTCACCTTACCGAATATTTTCCTTCTCCTTTTTCTTTGTATCTTTATTCCCCAAAACACCAGGAGTTATCCAATAAAATTGTCATTCCTACCGATCAACCACATCTTCAATGCCTCGGCCCTCTAGGGGATCCAGATCCAACCGACCTTATCAACGCAGAAACCAACAGGGTTCCCTTTAGAGCTGAAAACTTTGCTCTAGATCTATGGAAGGACACCTTTCGCTCTTGGCCTAGCCCTACTGTAGGGTGGAAAGACTGGTTCTTGAGGGTCAGCAACTCTTATGAAGTTCAATGGGGTGAGAGGAAATTAGCTCAATGCATTAGGCTGTCCATTGCCGATATGCACAGGAACGAGTCTTTGCTGATAGCCGCATCTTACTTTTGGTCAGACACTCTCAACGCTTTTGTCTTTGGCCACAGCCCTGCTTCTCCTACCCTCGCCGATGTAGCCATGCTTACTGGGTTAGACATATCTTCTGCCGATAGCACCCACTTTTTTGATACCGCCCCCAGTGCCAAAGTGGAGACTCGCGCTATCGGCGGCTGGTCAGGGTATATCCAGAAGTACCGCGGGAGAGGGCCTGTCACCATAAAGGAACAAACCACTTTTCTGAACATGTGGCTAGACAAGTTTGTATTCTGTGGTCGATCGGCAGGACCGACTTCTGTCTATCTATCGGCAGCAGAAAGATTGGCTAGCGGTGGTCAATTTCCTCTCGGCCGTTATTTGCTCGGCGCCGTTTATCACCTTCTTCATCAGGTAGTCCAGAAACTCCTGCTCGGCCAACCTATCGGCAACTTGGGAGGTCCTTGGTGGTTTATTAATATGTGGCTCAATCTGCACCTGCACAAGCGCCTCGATCTCAACTTGTTCTCTCAGCACTTCCCAAGAGACATAGCCGAGAACCATGTGCTGGGTGAAGAGGAATCGGCAACACGTGCCCCCCTGAACTTTGGCGAAGCTGTTATAGTTTTACCCGGTTCAGGGAACACCCCGGATCAGATCGGCCGATTCTTCGAAACGCTGTATGAGGGTCTGGCCAGAGATGAACGACCATGGCTGGCTTATGACGACCCGGATAGCTTGCTCCCTCTGACCTTCAATCCGTTCGACGAAGCTCTTGACAGGGACAATGAGGTGATGATGGCAATCGTGACTCCCAGAGCCATACCAGTGAACTTCTTCGGCAGCACGAAAACCTCTCCCCAAACCTATGAATTTTATAATCCATCGGCATTAGCTCGCCAGCTAGCTTTCGGCCAATTGCCGATCGCACTCCCTTATGCCGATGTAATAAAGCCCAGAGAACCCATCGCTAACCTCCTCGAGTGGACTCGAGTAGCCTAGCTACCACCAAATGCCGATACAGATGTAGATCTGTCAGAATGGGTTCCAGCTGCCTTTATCACTCAAGCATACAAGCTATGGTGGGCAGAATGGAAGGAGAATCTATTCTGCAGATCGGCCCTCTCATACCGCGGCATGATCGACCCCGAATACGAAGTCCCTGACGACACTGTAAGTATTTTTAAACCGATGTCTCGTTTTCCAATACTATTCCCATCGGTAACTTACCCCTGTATTCCTTTTGCATATTGACAACACCCCCCCATCGGTTAGCAGGAGTGGCAAGCCGATCGACTTATTCCCATCAGGCCCGATCTCCTCAATCGGCCACAATGCTCCCACTCTGGCTTCCATCGTGCACCGGGGCGCGCGTCTCAAGAAAGTTACCACTAGGAAAACTCAGACATCACCAACGGTAACTGCTTCCACTCTGGCGCAAGCTTTCAAGGCAATCTGTTAAAACCCTTTCTTATTTATGCTGACTATCTTTATATCGGTTATCTATGCTCATAAGCTCTTTATCGTTGTTGCAGCAAACTGGTGCATGGGCAAAAGCCAAACGCCAAGGTGCCGATCTCCCCCAGTCTAGCCAGCCAAAGAGGAAAGGCGTCCACGGTGCTAAGACTGGAACAAAGCGTCATAAAGTGGCAACTCCTCCTCCTCCTCCGGTGTCTCCAATCCCGGTGGAATCTTCCCCTTCTCCTCCAGAAGTCCAGGCACAGCAAGCACCATCTCCTCAATCAATACAGGAAGCACCACAGATGGAAGAACCTCAGCAAGAAGAACCTCAAACGGCAGGTATGTCAGCTGACGTAGGTGAACAAACAACTGGCCCGGCAGGTCCAGTTATATCGTCGGCGGTTTCCTCAATTCAAACAACTGTTGTTCCTCTTCCGGGTAACATATCCCAACAATACTCCTACCGATAAACTTATTTTCATTTATTCTTATAATCCTCCCTGTCTTCTTTCAGGCGATATCGTTCTATTGGCAACATTTGCCGATCAACCTGCAGCTCCATCGGCCTCTCTGAGTCAAAGGCAGGAAATCGCCTTGAAGCAAGTAAGTCATCCACTTTTCCATCGGTATCATCTGCCGAAGTTTTGACCACAAAATTGACCTATTTCATTTTCATTTTCAGGAACAAGATTCTCCCGACAGCTTGTTCTCCTTCGCTATTGATATCTTCGAAGAAGAAGGCGAGGAAGCAAGCTCCTCTCGGGCAGTTGGAATTGTATCGGCAGAAATCAGAGCTAGGCTGGAGGAGCTATCGGCCATACTTCATCAAGACACAACTCAACTGGTCGACGATTCTGACCCAGCCAAGGCCCTGTTCAAGACTCTTAGAGGCCAAATTCCTGCCGATGCCGAAGAAGCACTCTTCCACGCTGCACATCTAGAAAGCCGCCAGCTACAGTACCAGAGAGCTACTCGACGCCTTGCCGACAGAGCTGCTCAAATCCAGCTCTCTGAGGAGATGATGAAAGAAAAACTCTTAGCCGATGAGAAACATAAGAACATCGGCATCTTAAAGTCCTCAGGTGATGCACTGAAGCAGAAAATGTCTGATCTATCGACAAAAAGAGAAGCTCTGCTGGCTGAACTCAAGCAAGTAGAAGACGCCCTATCCCAAGCCCAGCAAGAAGATAGTCAACTGCCGGAGACCATCAAGCATCTTGAACAGGAACGAAACGTCCATGGTCGTAAAGCGCTGCAGCTGAAGAGGAAGCTGAAGCCGATTGAAGGTTCTGCCGATGACGATATCAAAGAGATAGAGACAACCAACCAGATTCGGCTGCGCGCCATATCTGCAATCCAAGCGTTGCTGAACATCTGAAGCTTTCATCGGCAACACACCTTTGTTTCTCCGTTTTTAGCTTTTAGTCTAGCCGATAAGACTGTTATCGGCATCTTTTGAAACATTAAGTCTGCCCCCGAACATTTAAATCCAGCCGATAGGAGTGTTATCGGCACTTAAACTTTTATGCGTCGATCCATATGCTGGGGTAGTACTTCTTTAAATATTTGCCATTTAACGCTCTGGGAAATTCAACTCCTTCGAGAGTTTCCAGAATATAGGCATTACCAGGAGTTGAGTGCTTTATCCGATAAGGACCTTCCCAATTAGGAGACCACTTCCCAAACTTCGAACTTTTAGTCCCGACTGGTAAAATCAACTTCCATACCAAATCCCCATCGGCAAACTCCTTAACCTTTACTTTCTTGTCATACCATCTAGCAACTCTCTTCTTATTTTCTTCTATACTTATTAAAGACTTCAACCGATGCCCTGCTAAATCATCTAACTCATCGGTCATTAAAGTGGCATAATCATCGGCAGCCAATTGATCTTGAAAAGATAATCGCCTAGATCCAGCCTTAATCTCCCAAGGCAAAACTGCATCATGTCCATACACCAATTGATAAGGTGACACCTTGGTTGATCCATGACAAGCCATCCGATAAGACCACAGTGCTTCATTCAACAATGTATGCCACCGCCTAGGATTTTCTTCAATCTTTCGTTTAATAAGCTTGATAATTCCCTTGTTAGACGCTTTGGCCTGCCCATTGGCTTGAGCATAGTAAGGAGAAGAATTCAACACTTTAATTCCCATACCGATTGCGAATTCATCGAACTCCCCCGACGTGAACATGGTGCCCTGATCGGTAGTAATCGTTTGGGGAATCCCAAATCGGTAAATAATATGCTCCTTCACAAAATCAATCATATTGGCCGATGTGACTTTCTTCAAAGGAATAGCTTCGACCCACTTGGTGAAATAGTCAGTGGCAACTAGAATGAATTTATGCCCTTTGCTAGATGGTGGATAAATCTGGCCGATCAGATCGATGGCCCACCCCCGGAACGGCCAAGGTTTTATTATAGGATTCATAGCCGATGCGGGTGCTCTCTGGATATTACCGAACTTTTGACAACCTTGACATCCCTTGAAATATTTAAAACAATCTTCAAGTATGGTTGGCCAAAAATATCCATTCCTTCGAATCATCCACTTCATCTTAAAAGCTGACTGATGCGCTCCACACACTCCTTCATGGATTTCTCCCATCAAACTTCTGGCTTCATCATCACCCAAGCATCGGAGAAGAATTCCGTCGATAGTTCGATAATACAATTCATTTTCAAGGATCACATACTTGGTTGCTTGAAATCGAACCCGTCTTTCAACTTTTTTGGATGGATCTTTTAGATAATCAATAATTTCTTCCCTCCAATCACCGGCACTAACTACCGATGTCGCATTAATCATTGGCTGATATCCCGAGGCATGCTGGGCTAACCGATTAGCGTCTTCATTATGCAATCGGGGAATATGCTCCAATCGGAAATTCTTGAATTCCTTTAACAGTTGTATACTTCTCTCGAAATAGGTTATGAGAACTTCACTCCGGCATTCATAGCTTCCGGCCAATTGATTTATAACCAACATGGAATCTCCGAACACTTCAACAGCATCAGCATGAACTTCTCTTAATAACTCCAATCCCCTGATCAGAGCTTGATACTCAGCCTGATTATTTGTTGATGTAGCAACAATCGGCAAGGAAAATTCATACTTCCTCCCCTTAGGAGAAACTAATACAATGCCGATTCCTCCTCCCTGGTCACAGGTAGATCCATCAAAGAAGAGCGTCCAGGGTGCAATTTCCAAGGTTTCCACTAGACCGCAATGCTGAGTCACAAAATCGGCCATAACCTGCCCTTTGACCGCCTTAGCCGATTCGTAACGCAAATCGAACTCCGACAGCGCCAAAATCCATTTACCGATCCTACCACTCATAATCGGCATAGATAGCATGTATCGGACCACGTCATCTTTGCAAACAACAGCACATTCGGCCGACAACAGATAATGTCTTAGCTTGATACATGAGAAATATAAGCACAAGCACAGCTTCTCTATAGCTGAATACCTGGTTTCAGCATCAATCAACCTCCTGCTCAAATAATAAATTACTCTCTCCTTTCCTTCAAATTCTTGACCTAAAGCTGAACCAATAACCGATCCATCGGTAGATAAATATAATTTGAAGGGTTTCCCTTGTTGGGGTGGAACTAAAACTGGAGGATTCACTAGATACTTTTTGATCTCATCCAAAGCCAACTGCTGTTCTTCCCCCCAAACAAACTCCTGATCGGCTTTCAATTTAAGAAGGGGACTGAAAGCACGAATTCTCCCAGATAAATTTGATATAAATCTTCTGATAAAATTCACCTTGCCGATCAAGGATTGGAGCTCGGTTTTATTGGTAGGGGCCACTATTTTATTGATGGCATCAATAGATCTTCGACTAATCTCAATACCCCTCTGATGTACCATAAAACCAAGAAACTGCCCTGCCGATACGCCAAATGCACACTTGTTGGGATTCATCTTCAATCCATGCTTCCTGGTGCACTCCAACACTTTTCGCAAATCGGCAAGATGCTTTGAGAAATCTCCAGACTTAACCACCACATCATCAATATAAATTTCTACGATTTTGCCGATGAACTCATGAAATATGAAATTCATAGCCCTTTGATAAGTAGCACCAGCATTCTTTAACCCAAAAGTCATGACTATCCATTCAAACAATCCAACATGACCAGGACACCTGAATGCGGTTTTTGGAATATCCTCCTCTGCCATGAATATTTGATTGTAACCCGCATTACCATCCATGAAACTGATGACCCGATGGCCAGCCGCAGCATCAATCAGTAGATCGGCGACAGGCATTGGGTACCCATCCATCGGCGTAGCTTTATTGAGATTCCTGAAATCAATGCACACTCGAAGCTTCCCGTTCTTTTTGTAAACCGGAACAACATTGGAAATCCATTCGGCATACCGACACTGCCGAATAAACTTAGCTTCAATAAGTTTAGTGATCTCGGCCTTAATATCAGGTAGAATGTTAGGATTACATCGGCGGGCTGGTTGCTGATGTGGCCGAAATCCAGACTTGATGGGTAACCGATGTTCAACAATTGATCGGTCTAAACCAGGCATCTCTGTATAATCCCAAGCAAAGCAATCTTTATATTCCTTCAACAAACTAGTTAATTGCCGTTTACACTCAGGGTCTAGTTTAGCACTAATAAAAGTAGGCCTAGGCTTATCACCACTACCTATATCTACTTCTACCAAATCGTCGGCCGATGTGAATCCTTGGCCTAATTTTCCATCATCGGCGAATCTATCCATTAAAAACCGTCGTCAGAACCGACTGCTTGGATCGGTGGAATCTCATAATCGGCAACTTTGAGAAAATCTTTCTCCCAAACTTCTCCTGAAATGCACCTAGTCTTTTCATAAGTATCCGCTTCTGCCGATGCGATAACATAAGAAGAATCCCCTGGGACGATTTCAATCTTGTCACCTACCCACTAAACCAAGCACTGATGCATTGTAGATGGGACACAACAATTGGCATGAATCCAATCTCTCCCCAATAATAAATTATAGGCACCTTTTCCGCTGATCACGAAAAAGGTTGTCGGCAAGGTTTTGCTGCCGATCGTCAACTCTGCACATATCGCCCCCTTGACCGGAGACACGTTTCCCTCAAAGTCTTTGAGCATCATATCGGTCTTGGTCAAATCTTGATCCCCTTTCCCAAGCTTCCGATATACTGCATATGGCATAATATTAATAGCAGCTCCACCATCAACTAGGATCTTGGTCATTGGCTGCCCATCAACCCTTCCTTTGAGGAACAAAGCTTTAAGATGCTGCCTCTCGTTATCGGCAGGTTTCTCAAAGATAGCTGTCATCGGATCCAGAGCCAACTGAGCTATCTGATCAGAAAATCCCAACTCATCATCACTGGCTGGTGCAAGAAACTCCATCGGCAACATGAATACCATGTTGACGCCTGCCGATGGACCTTCCTTCTTAGTGTCTGCCAGCTGCCGATTTTCAGAACTCTCTCCTTTATTTAACTCCTCCTGCCTTTCTCGTTGCAACCTCCTTTTCTGTGTCTTGGTTAATCCTTGAGGGCACCATGGAGGAAGTGGCCTTTGCCTTACTGCCGGGCGTCGGTTCTCCCTTGACTCCATACGATGTGTGTTAGCATCTCTGCAAAATATGAACTCATCGGGAACCCGCGCATTAGCCATTTCCTCAAGCTCTTCCTGGTTCCTGGGAAAATACTGGACACGGTCACCGAGCCGATTGCGAACACTAAGCCTGCCCCCCAGCCGATCATGAACTGACGCTCTTCCTCTGATTGGCCCATTAAATCGCCGTTCATCATCACGATAACGCCGATCGTTCCTATCGTACCGATCATAACCGTTGCATTCAGGGCAGTCTCTGACAGTAGGAAGCTTGATATTTTCCTCCCAACAATGGATGAAGAATGGGCAACTCCAATGATCCCTGTGCCGATTCCACTCCTGTCGGCGTCTTTCTTCCTCCCGTTGATAATCTTCCTGCTGGCGCCGATATTGATCTTCCCGTTGTTGCCATCTCTCTCGAGGCCTTCTATGAGTTATAACAATACCAGACCGAGGAAGTCTTCCTGAGCTAGCTCCTTCCTGGACCAAGCCCTTACTTCTTGCATCGGCGGTAGTAACTTGATGCCGAGGATCTACCGATGCACTCTTCTCAGCTGTCTCCGATGTTAAGACCTTAGCCTTCCCCTTAGCGTCCAACATGTTTGTCGGGAAAGGATGTTGGTCTATCTTCATCGGCTTCTGGGCTTTAGAACTGTCAAACTTGATTCTCCCCGACTCTATAGCCGATTGCAGCTGTTGTCTGAATACTTTGCACTCGTTGGTGTCATGTGAAGTTGCATTATGCCACTTGCAATATCTCATCCTCTTCAACTCTTCTGCCGACGGGATCACATGGTTAGGTGACAGTTTGATCTGACCTTCCTGAAGTAGAAAGTCAAATATCCTATCGGCCTTGGCGGTGTCAAAGGCAAACTTCTCTGGTTCTTTCTGCCCAAAAGGACAAGACATTGGCTTCTTGTTTTTTACCCACTCTGCCAAACCGATTACTGGTTCCTCATCGGAATCTGAGCTTGCTGCTTCGTCAACAAATGACACTTTCTTATTCCATGCCCTCTTAGGCTCGAAAGGCTTGATGTCTTGATCAGATATCCTCTGCACCAAATGACTTAAACTCTCGAACTCTTGAGATGCATACTTATCCCTGATATGTGGCAACAAACCCTGGAAAGCCAAATCGGCTAGCTGCCGATCATCCAGAACCAGGCTATAGCATTTATTCTTGACCTCTCGTATCCTCTGCACAAATCCCTCAACCGACTCGTCATTACGTTGCCTCAACTTAACCAAGTCGGTGATCTTCTTCTCATGAACCCCTGAGAAGAAGTATCTGTGGAATTGCTTCTCTAGATCGGCCCAAGTAATTACTGAGTTGGGAGGTAACGATATGAACCAAGTAAAGGCCGATCCAGACAGTGATGACGAAAATAGACGAACCCTCAATTCGTCCCTGTTACCAGCCTCTCCACATTGAATAATGAACCTGTTGACATGCTCCATGGTTGACGTGTCGTCCTGTCCGGAAAACTTTGTAAAATCTGGTACCTTGTATCGATGTGGAAGCGGGATCAAATCATACGCTGGAGGATACGGTGTCCGATAAGAATAAGTGTTGACTTTGGGTTTTATCCCAAATTGTTCCCTCATTACTTCAGCAATCTTATCGGCCCAATAAGCATCGGCATCTTGCCGATGAGGCGGCTGCGGATCCGGTACTTGGTGGCGAACCTCCACGTGTCTGTTTGGGACGTGACCTGTATGGAACATCGTATTGGCCACCTGTCCTCCAATCTGCGGACTACCAAACTGCTGTCCACCGATTGGCTGTCCTCCGAGTTGCTGTCCAAAATTTATTGGCTGGTTGGGAATTCCCTGACCTTGGAACCCGGGATAAACCTGCCCTTGCTGGAACCCCGTAGTCTGATAACCCTGCTGGGGCGACTGTGGAAAGGCTTGCTGTCCAAGCCATCCATTATTAGCGTTCATCGGCATAGGTGCTGCCGATGACTGGTAATTGGGTATCGTCGTTGAATTGACATACCCCGACTGGGCCATAGGCCTCTGTTGCATCAGCATTGACTCTGCCGATGCGTTGGGCATCTGGAACATTAGATCTTGAGGATTTCCAGTGTGAGGCCTTGCGGTAGTAGTTGTGGTAAACCGAGGACTCTGGTTCACCGGCACATTGGAAGGTGCCGATGTTATAGGAGTTTTGCCCCTCATGTCAGTTATCTGTGATGTTCCTGGAGTCAACTCTGGAGGCATACCATAACCCCACCAGTTGGGAGGAAGAGGTAACCCCGACATTGCCGATGCCAACATATCTGTTGTCAGTTTATGCTGCCCAACTGAAATTTGTGGGTTGGTTGCCATCGGCATAGACAGTGCACCAGTAGTCCCCAATGTACTTGGAGGGATGGCAGACTGTGCACTTGCACTCGTCAAGGCAGCCGATGGAGCCGTGACCTCTGGTGCCGTGGGTTGATGATGGGAAGGGCCCACATAATCCGGTGGGATTTGTCCTTCCTTGAAAGTTCTTGCCACGGCGTTGAAAACCGTGTTAGACAGTACACCAGCTTGGTTGATCAGCGCTCGATTGATGGCATTGTCAACCATGTCTTGAAGCTTGCCAGGATTAGCGTCGAAGGTGACCTGCCGTGGTGCCGGCAGTGCATCTTTCTGGACTACTTCGCCGCTCCTGTTTATGCTGAAAGACTTCAGGCACTGCTGCTTGAACTCTTCCATGGCTTGGGCAATAGCTTGCTTCTGCTCATCCTTAAGGTTAGCTTCCGTCACGGGGATGACGTTGTCTTGATCGAGGTCAGAGATCGACATGTTGATCTTGATCTTGAATCTGTCCCACTGGGCGTGCCAAAAGATGTGTTGATGCAAAACTGATCTGCAAACACAAAGGGCTAATACCCGATTCGAATGTTAAGGCGTGCCAGCCGATTTGACCTTACTATCGGCAAAGGTGATAACTCGAATACTTTAGTCCTGACAACAGCGATGCGCCCGGATGTCACGGCTAAGAGGTACTCACGCGGAACTTAAGGATACGCCGAGCTTGAGTCGACGAATTCCTAAGAACTCGTAACAAAAAGAAAACGTATGACGAAGTCGTCGAAAAGTAAATGCTAGAATATAAGTAAAAACGTGTGTTTGATTGATTGATAGATGTCCTGATTACAAGGTCTTAGGGCTTATATTTATACCCTGCTCAAAGAGCTACGACCAGACACGATTAGAATTCGAATTCCAAATTACACGGAACCCGTATACAAAACGATACGAATAACATAAGGAAATAATAAAACCATCCTTCGTGACAAACCGAAACTCCTCCACATGACAACTGGCAGCTCCCGGACTCCCCCTTCGCGTCATCGGCAATCCCCTTGCCATATCATCGGCAGACCCTTTTTACTTGGACATCGGCACCATATTACTGTCTGAGAACTTAGTCACGTTCAACCTTTCCCTCATCGGCAACCATCCTTACCAGCAACCCGCATCGTACTGCCACCCTGTCCTGTCATTACGTTGCCTCAACTTAACCAAGTCGGTGATCTTCTTCTCATGAACCCCTGAGAAGAAGTATCTGTGGAATTGCTTCTCTAGATCGGCCCAAGTAATTACTGAGTTGGGAGGTAACGATATGAACCAAGTAAAGGCCGATCCAGACAGTGATGACGAAAATAGACGAACCCTCAATTCGTCCCTGTTACCAGCCTCTCCACATTGAATAATGAACCTGTTGACATGCTCCATGGTTGACGTGTCGTCCTGTCCGGAAAACTTTGTAAAATCTGGTACCTTGTATCGATGTGGAAGCGGGATTAAATCATACGCTGGAGGATACGGTGTCCGATAAGAATAAGTGTTGACTTTGGGTTTTATCCCAAATTGTTCCCTCATTACTTCAGCAATCTTATCGGCCCAATAAGCATCGGCATCTTGCCGATGAGGCGGCTGCGGATCCGGTACTTGGTGGCGAACCTCCACGTGTCTGTTTGGGACATGACCTGTATGGAACATCGTATTGGCCACCTGTCCTCCAATCTGCGGACTACCAAACTGCTGTCCACCGATTGGCTGTCCTCCGAGTTGCTGTCCAAAATTTATTGGCTGGTTGGGAATTTCCTGACCTTGGAACCCGGGATAAACCTGCCCTTGCTGGAACCCCGTAGTCTGATAACCCTGCTGGGGCGACTGTGGAAAGGCTTGCTGTCCAAGCCATCCATTATTAGCGTTCATCGGCATAGGTGCTGCCGATGACTGGTAATTGGGTATCGTCGTTGAATTGACATACCCCGACTGGGCCATAGGCCTCTGTTGCATCAGCATTGACTCTGCCGATGCGTTGGGCATCTGGAACATTAGATCTTGAGGATTTCCAGTGTGAGGCCTTGCGGTAGTAGTTGTGGTAAACCGAGGACTCTGGTTCACCGGCACATTGGAAGGTGCCGATGTTATAGGAGTTTTGCCCCTCATGTCAGTTATCTGTGATGTTCCTGGAGTCAACTCTGGAGGCATACCATAACCCCACCCGTTGGGAGGAAGAGGTAACCCCGACATTGCCGATGCCAACATATCTGTTGTCAGTTTATGCTGCCCAACTGAAATTTGTGGGTTGGTTGCCATCGGCATAGACAGTGCACCAGTAGTCCCCAATGTACTTGGAGGGATGGCAGACTGTGCACTTGCACTCGTCAAGGCAGCCGATGGAGCCGTGACCTCTGGTGCCGTGGGTTGATGATGGGAAGGGCCCACATAATCCGGTGGGATTTGTCCTTCCTTGAAAGTTCTTGCCACGGCGTTGAAAACCGTGTTAGACAGTACACCAGCTTGGTTGATCAGCGCTCGATTGATGGCATTGTCAACCATGTCTTGAAGCTTGCCAGGATTAGCGTCGAAGGTGACCTGCCGTGGTGCCGGCAGTGCATCTTTCTGGACTACTTCGCCGCTTCTGTTTATGCTGAAAGACTTCAGGCACTGCTGCTTGAACTCTTCCATGGCTTGGGCAATAGCTTGCTTCTGCTCATCCTTAAGGTTAGCTTCCGTCACGGGGATGACGTTGTCTTGATCGAGGTCAGAGATCGACATGCTGATCTTGATCTTGAATCTGTCCCACTGGGCGTGCCAAAAGATGTGTTGATGCAAAACTGATCTGCAAACACAAAGGGCTAATACCCGATTCGAATGTTAAGGCGTGCCAGCCGATTTGACCTTACTATCGGCAAAGGTGATAACTCGAATACTTTAGTCCTGACAACAGCGATGCGCCCGGATGTCACGGCTAAGAGGTACTCACGCGGAACTTAAGGATACGCCGAGCTTGAGTCGACGAATTCCTAAGAACTCGTAACAAAAAGAAAACGTATGACGAAGTCGTCGAAAAGTAAATGCTAGAATATGAGTAAAAACGTGTGTTTGATTGATTGATAGATGTCCTGATTACAAGGTCTTAGGGCTTATATTTATACCCTGCTCAAAGAGCTACGACCAGACACGATTAGAATTCGAATTCCAAATTACACGGAACCCGTATACAAAACGATACGAATAACATAAGGAAATAATAAAACCATCCTTCGTGACAAACCGAAACTCCTCCACATGACAACTGGCAGCTCCCGGACTCCCCCTTCGCGTCATCGGCAATCCCCTTGCCATAGTCATCGGCAGACCCTTTTTACTTGGACATCGGCACCATATTACTGTCTGAGAACTTAGTCACGTTCAACCTTTCCCTCATCGGCAACCATCCTTACCAGCAACCCGCATCGTACTGCCACCCTGTCCTGCCATCCTGGACACGTGCCCAAAAATGGTGTCAACACTTACCAAGGCGTAGAGGAAAAATGATCCATACATTACCATTCAAATGAATGGCACTCATACTATTGCACGCCGTATGAGCAACGAAATAGAAATATGATGCATAAACCCCCAAGTCAGTACTTAAATAAGCCACCTAAGTGTCCTTAATTGGGCATAAAGGACATGACCACTGGCATACTTAGATAAAACCTTTTTAGATTTGAACACACCTTTATCTATAATAGCTATAAGTTGTCAAAAACTAATTTTAGAAAACAAAATCTTTTGTTTTAAATACACATATGACAAGTTTAATGTTGAACCTTGCTCTGATACCAGCTGTAACAGAACCGCCCAATTTACAAGAGATCAACTATGAAAAACTCCCGCCAAAGCAGTTGCTTTAACATAATCGAACTCTCATAAACCCGGTAGTCCGTGAAATCACGAGGGATTTCAAACCAACCATCTTACAAGCCAAGATCGTAGTGATTCAACATAACAAGTCACATGTTACATCCATTTCACAAGTAGTTTGATATACATCAGAGTTCAAGATAGTTATTACCACTAAAGTTGAAAAGTAGCGGAAGCGAAGTAATTTGAAACTAATATTGCCCTTATTTCAAATACATGCCAGTATCCAGGTCAATTCCAACAAAAGCAGTATAGATGAGGTAACTAAGAAGGATCATGCCCATGATCTTACTCCTCAAATACGGTAGGAGTCATCCAACTCTTGCAGTAGCCATGATACATCACAACCTGCAACAAGTGGGAATAAACCCTGAGTACGAGAAGGTACTCAGCTAGACTTACCCGTCATAAACCAGAAATAATATGACACCAAGGAGTATGCAAGGCTTTATTGGTGGGGCTAGCTTGACAACACTTTTTGCATAAAAAGCTTAGGTTACAGGTAAGTAACTTTTCAGGTATTTAGCTCAAGTTAATAATCATTACCTGTCATCTATATTAGCACCTGTACTAGAGCAATCACTTGATTAAGATACAACAGTAGTACCCATATTTGATGTGCCATTTCCAACATCATCATCATACCATAACCATCCAAGTGTTCCATAAACATT